>NC_139254.1:37903321-38037148 GCF_977018435.1 Lepisma saccharinum
ATCCGCCACTGTGAATAGCCAGAAATGCTGCCCCCCCCCCAGTCATCCATCTCTCTTACAACAGCGTGTGTGTGCTGGCAACTCTCTCTAGTTGCAGGTTTTTTTAGTTAACTCGTAATCCTCGTCAAAAACTACAGTAACATCATAATATCATATTGCACAGAAGAGGGAGGACATCGTACACCACTGTTGCCAGCCATAGGTCTCTCTCTCTCTTCATCTTACAGCAACGTTGACATCTCTATTTTTTTTAGTTGTAAGTGGGTTGCCAACACACTCTAGTTAATAATGCTACATATTATACACACACACGCACACACATACTGTGTTGCCATCCACCCATCTCTCTCTTTTTTACGGCAGTGCGTGTTTGTTGCCGGCTCTCCTTGCCCAGTGTGTGTATGTTACGCCAGTATATAAATTGGCTAAGCCTAAAAAAAAAGGTAGTAGCTTTAGCTAAGTAGAAAGAAAAAAAAAGGCTGTAGGTAGGTGTTGGCAGCGCTGTCGGTTGTTTAATTCCCCCTCTCTCTCTCCTCTCTCTTTTTTTTGTAAAAGGCTATGGCAAAAGTACCAGTAGGTTGGCAAAAATTGCTTTATGCACTGTAAGGCAAGCCTCAAGCAAGGTTGCCAGCTCCTTGCTTTAGGTTAGGTTAGACCAAGAAAAAAAAAGCTGTAGGTAGGTGTTGGCAGCGCTGTCGGTTGTTTAACTCTTCCCCCCTCTCTCTCTCTCCTCTCTCTTTTTTGTAAAAGGCTATGGCAAAAGTACCAGTAGGTTGGCAACCTTGCTTTATGCACTGTAAGGCAAGCCTCAAGCAAGGTTGCCAGCTCCTTGCTTTAGGTTAGGTTAGACCAAAAAAAAACCTTGGTGATTTTTTTCGAGTAAGGTGTTGGCAACACTGCGAGAAAATGGGGCTTATGCCTTACAAGAGCAAACCATTAAGGCAAGCCCCACCGAGCCCCACTTTCGGTTCCAGAACCGGGCCACCTACACTACTTCCGTGTAACTCTGGTAATCTTCCTCGGTGTAATCTTTCGGCTGCTGTTTGGCAACGAGTTCCCACAGTCCCACCGTGCCGGGATACCTGGTCCAACTATTCTTGTCGCCTAAATTAACTTTAATGTCGTTGCCTTCGAAGGTGACTTTCGATTTCCCAATCTTCCACACGACGCCACCCTCGTTGGTTTCCATGCTCGGATACAATCAGAACACTTCATCCTTGTCGAATTTGCCCGTGCTCAGGTAGTCTCGTGCCAAAGGTCCCAACTCGATTTTATCCGAAGACGTGCTGCTTATGGCTCGACGTCGTGGTACGTCCTTCAGTTCGAACGGCGTCGAAGGAATGCTTGAAATGGGCGTGGGTACAGTGTAACTTTTAGCTGCAAGTTGTACGAGTTCGTTGATCAAATTTTTATTTTGTTCCGTGACACCTTTAATTTCTTTACCTAGATCGCTGATGGCGTCGATCACAGGTTGATCCTGACGTTTCTTCTCTTCGTAGAATCCGCGATTCTCGGATTTCCAACCTTTGAAGCGTTTCGCGAGGTAATCGCGAAGCTTAAGATTTTCGTCTTCGATTTTTCGTTTCGTCATAACGTTATTTTAAACACGTCGTTTCTCACAACGTTGCAACGTTTAGAAAGTCGTTGATTTTGTTTCTGTATTTTCCGTCGTTGGGTTTCCTCGTCATGTCGATCGTCGCGAATCCGAAATCGTCACTGTTCCAGCAAGAAGAGCAGCAGCGTTCCGAAAATTGATTGTAGTTCATGTCTCCGCCTACGTAGTCATCGTACGCGTGCTTGAGGTTAGTGTGATCTTGACGAAACAAACATATGAAATTAGCGTTGTCGCGTAGTAACTGTTTTGGAATTTTGGAAAACGTTTGAGCTAGGTAAAAGCAATCCATTCCTTTGTGACGACCTTGCGTGAAAAAGTTGCGAATTTCATTTTGATTTTCCAGGATGACGTCGTCGAACACAACGACTGAATTTTCACGACAATCGTCGAGTGGTTTTATTTCCGAAGCGAACGTTGCAATGTCCAGACCATCGTACAGTTTCATCAGTTGCTGGTATTTGGATTGCTCCAAACTTTTCGAGAACACGTACAGGTACCTGTTCTTCCAATCTAACCAATTCGGTGCGAGGAGAAAATTGTCCACGAGGAGTGTCGTTTTCCCACACCCTGAAGGACCTACGATTAGACAGCGGATGCTGTCGGGAAGCAACTCGCCATTCTTTTTTTTCGTTTGACTTTCCGAATCCGGTAGACGTTTCACCACGTTCCACGTACTCACAAGATCACTTCGTTCGCATCGATCCAACTCTTTTCCGGAAGTCCCAGCCATTTCACAAACAGTTTGTCACCTTTCCTACGCAATACTTTCTCGATGAGGTACGTGTCGGGGTGTTTCGTTTTAGAGAGTTCCTCTTCGTAAAATCTTCCTTTCAAAATTTCGCCGCTACTATCCTTTATTATATACGTGTGTCGGTTTCCGGGTAAAACTCGAACCACCGTAAAAAGTTCCGTGCTCCAATTTTTTGTGAATCCCTTCTCGAAGGTACGTTTAAATTTGCTGATTCTCACCTGGTCTCCAATTTTGAATTTTGATTTATTGGTAGTCGTGGGAGTGTACTTTGGACTGTAAACTGTAGAAATTAAACGCTGCTCGTCCGATTTCGTAACGTCAGCTGGCTTCATGCCTATCGTTCTGTGTACCGTATCATTATAGGTGTCGACGAGTTCCGGCAGGATGTCGACCCATTTGTAATTTCCCCGAAGCGTGAATCGTTTCCACATGTGTGTTTTCAAGGTTCGATTAAATCTTTCCACGATGCTGGCTTTGATGTGACTGAAGGTCGAATAATGTCGAATGTCATGTTTTTGAATAAACTTTTGGAATACGGCGTTGTAAAATTCTTTACCGTTGTCTGTTTGCAAAAACCGTGGTCGTCTGTCGCTTTTGCGAAAAATTAATTTGAATGCTTCCGTGACGCATGTTCCAGTTTTGGCTTTCAAAGGTAGAGCCCATGCGAATTTCGAAAATGTGTCTATGACGGTGAGGAGGTACTTGTTGCCCTTGTTCAATTTATGTACGTTTTTCAAATTGCCGCTGCTCATCTCCACGAGGTCACTTTGCCAGAGGTCATCGATGCCCTTGGTTACCACCGCTAAACGTCCATAGTTGCGGCGTGCAGGTTTATGCAATTCTTCGACGATGGCTTGCCTAGACATTTTGAAGATTACGTTTGAAGAGAAGCACGAGCGTGATGGGATTCAAAGAGGGTGGTACCTCACCTGTGTTTTGAATGATCAGCTTATCGCCGGCACTCACGTCGAAAACGGTAAGATCTTCGTCTTCGTGTATTTCATATATGTTTTGCGCGTTTCGTTCCAACGTGCCAGAGGAATGTTTCCTGCTTTCTGGACACCACTATTCGATATTAAGGTCATGGTGGGAACGCTAGCTTTTCTGCCGTGAGACCAGTACGAAAATTCGTTTACCTGAATCGTGCCATCGAGGAGAAACTTGTAGTACGGATGATAAGGATGCAACATGTACAGTTTGTTACCTTCGACGAACGTGGAGATTCTCTGTTGATTGGGTACGCTGTTGATTTCGATGGCTTGCAAGGTGAACAATTTGGCGAATTTAGTGTCGACGCCGAGCAGATTACTGTGAACGTGTCCGAGTTTATTTTCGATGGGCAACAAATGCTCGACTATGGTATCCGTTACGGCAGAAAATGAAGGTTTTATTTTCACTTCCACGTTCAACTGCTTGTAGTTTTCGTTCAGTTCTTGCAACTTGGCACCGAAAGAGGCCAGCGTCGATTCCTGCGTGGATTCCAGCACTCCAACTTGATCTCTGATGTTGACGACAATGTTCTGAAGGTTCTCGACTTGATTCAATTTCGAGCTTTTCTCGGTAAGATCGTTCACGATGCTTCGCATCTCTGTAAACTGCGTGTGAAGGTCGGCGACGCTCTGCGAAGTGGGCAGCGTCGACACCAGCGAAGCAAGTTCGTCTCGAATCTGTTCCACGTTCGCCGTTTCCGTTTCCAGTCGTTTCAGCATTCGAGATGTGTTCCTTTTCAAAGCGTGTAATTCTTTGGAGGTGGGGAGATTGGCCACCCTACTCTCGAGATCGCTCAATGAACTTTTGATGTCGCTCGAATCGGATAGTGCCGTCACCGCCGTTTTCAATTTTTCCAAATCTTCGCTCGAAGGCACGCTCGTCCGTAACGATTCCAAGTCACCCTGTATGTTGTCCAGTACGTGATGAAAATGAGCGAGGTTCGTTTCGACGTTCAAATTTTCTAGGTAGTCGATTTTATGCTGAACCGTGCTTAACGTGTCTTGAATACTCGTCAACGTGCTTGCTTGAACGTGAATATTTTTAATTTCTTCGTTGATCAACTCCAGAGACGCCTGAAGCGTAGCGATGGTGGTTTGAATGTGTTCGAAATCTTGATAAGCCTCCAATTGAATTTTTATGTTCGCGACGCTTTTACCGATGACCTGCAGTTCGTCTGACGATGGTAGGTTCGTCGTGGTATCTTCCAAAGTCTGTAACTTGGATTTAATTTCTTCCAACGTGCTGGTGAATTCTTCTTGTAATTTGGAAACGACGACATGCAAGCGTTCTACATCGATATCGTTCACGACGGTTTGAAGTTCAGAGAAATTCTTTTCGATTGCGGAAGTTCGTTCTTCGATTTCGAGTTTCAATTTTTCCAAATCTTCATTTTTCGATTGAAATTGCTGTAATTTGAGCAAATCATTTTGAAGCGAATCCACGCTCAACTGTATATTTTGAACGTTGTCGTAAGAAGGTACGTCGACATAATTTTTTATCAGTGTTTTCAGTTCGGAATCGATTTTCAGAATGGGTTCGAGACATTGCGTTTGGAGCGTAGCGATCTCCGACTCTAAACTTTTGTTTAAGGTCTCCTGCAAAGCAATCAAATCGCTCCTCAACTTCTTAACACGAATATCTAGCATGAGAATCTCTTCTGCGTGGTCTACACGCTTGGTGTTGCCGAAAATGTCGTTAGGCATTTTGTTAACGGTTATTTATAATAGGATAGACGATTCGTAATTCTACGAAGAGAGAAATGAGTTTGTCATAATCTCCGAGGAGTTCCACGTATAAACAATCTCCTGCAGAAACATCGTACGCCATGTTAGAAAGCACCTTGTCGTGCTTGATTCGAAAAATGTTCTTGCCGCTAAAATTTTGATTTTTCGCCCTTCGTTCTCCGGATTCACAGTGATTTGAAGTTTCCCACAGATCGGAATTTCGTAAAAATGTAAATTGTTGTTGAAGATGTAAAAAGTTTTGCCGACGTCTTCAACCAATTTCGTCCAAATGCTGTTGAGGTGAATGATCAACAGACCGTTGAGATTAGGTAACACGGAAGGTAAGACTTCATGATCTGGTATGGACGGTACAGTTTCCATGATGATCTGTTTTTTGAAACCGAACAAGTTCATAGGCATGCTGGTTATTTAAGGATACGGTCAAAGTTTTATTTTGTAATGACAGTCAAAATGTTTTTTTTTTACTGAGTAACAAAATGTTTTTTTTGAGTTAGTGAAAATTGTTGTGTGTGGTGGTGAGTGCTAATTATTTGCACTGTGCGCAATTCTTATTTATTTCTAAACGACGATGTCCCCAAGGCAATGTGTGAATACCACACTCGAGGACGCACCTCTTATCGTCATCGGGATCCAGCGCAATTTTTCTAACTTTGTTTGTGGTGATGGTATGGTCGACGCTCTGGATTCTTTGTTCTATACTTAGTATCGTCCATTGTGAGTAAAGGCAATCGATGTAATCGTGGAAGGTGAGTTTGTTCTCCACCGTATTTTTGCCCACACCTTTTGCTTTCTTCGTGACGCTACTCTCTGTTCTCATGGCATACATTTTCGAACGCAAACCCGCGAACTCGACAATAATATCACCGTTACATTCATCTTTCAGTTTACCTAGGACTTTTTTGTTACGAGATGGAATTCCAAATCTGTTGGGTTGAGGATACGCAGAAGTATCGAAATACTCAAGCATGGAAGGATTTTTTATTTCTTCGTATAGGTTAGGTGTTTGTATGCTGTAAATAAAGCTGTCGGTGTCCGTGTACAAAAGTGATATTTTATCATTGTAGAAGGGTTTCATCACGTCATAATGAAATTCGAACATGTAAAGTTTCGACAAGTCGAGAACCGTTGCGCCAACGTAAATTGGTTTTCTGAAATTCATCAATTTTATATGTAGATTGAAAAGTGCCAAATTATTGTTGTAAATTTTTCTCGACTTGAATCTAGGATCGGCTATCCACTTCCGGCATTTATTCTTATCGGAAATTAATTTCACGTCTACGTGCTTTCTAACATTCTCCATGGTCTTTCCGTACACCGCATTGTTCATTAATTTAAAGAAGTCCTTGTCTAAATCGGAAGTGGCAGCTGTTCTATGTTGTGTGTTAGTTTCTATGTAAGGTCTTAACCACGTGGAATGTTTAAACTTTAGTATTCTTCTAACATTTACTATCTGAACACCCTTCCCAATCAAAAACCGGAGATTCTTGTAGTGGACGACGTATCTCTGTTTAGGGTCCAATGTTAACAAAAGCTTGTCTTGAACCGAGTCGGGTGGACATTTGATTTCGGGAGTCGGAGGCAAATCCGAAAACGTGTCGTGCAGGTGGTCGGAGAATTGGAGATCTACCTCTGCGAAGAAACCACACTCGCTATCGTCGAAATGAATAATGTCTATCGAAGTGGGATCTAACCATTCGAATCCCCCGTAAGGAAGTTTCTGAACCATGGCATGTCCGTAGAGATTATTAACGTCGGCGTAGAAGATGTAATTCGATGCTCGATTTGAATCGTAATCTTCTTTCATGTGTACGTTATTAGCTTTTGCGTGTCTCTGTACGCATTGCACCATTCCACCTCGTATCCCTCTTTCCATAAATAGCAACATGTCAACATATCAGTTCCAGCTTGACCTTTGTCTGGAATAACATTGCCGACCACGCTAATCCCGGTAGACTGTAGAAATACGCTGGATCTAATTTATAAATATTCGTTGCCGTTTTCCTGAACGCTTGAAAAACATCCGCGAGTATCGTCACGTCTAATTTTAAGTATGCGTCGTGGTAGTCTCCGAGTGTCCTACATTCTAATTTCTCCCACATGAGTTGCGCGTGTTGGTATTCTTCGTCCGTGATTCCTTTCTCTCTGAGTCTGCTGTAAAATTCTCTTGGAAGTGGAAGAGCGTCGTCGTTAAATTTAGAACCACTAACATATTCGTAAGGATAAACCCCTTTACGTCTAACGAGTTCTATGTCTACGTTGGGAAAACTAGCTCTAATTATTTTGAATTGATCGTCGGTGAGTTTGTTCGCTAAAGCATCCAGACTTGCAGAGAGAAATCTATACGAATCCAGGAAGCGCATCTCGATTGTATTTTTCGTTCCCGAAATCGACACTTGCTTGCTGAGACTAATGTAGCGTTCTTCATTCTCGGCCAAGACACCTATACGTTTCGGATCGTAGCCAAGATGTCTCACCAGGTGGTGAAAATCATATCCGCTTCCGTTGTGAAAGAATATGGGGATGAATTTAGGTTTCTGGATTTTAAGATTGCACGTGTTGCAAATTCCACCTATGTAGTTTCCGCTGAAATGATCGAGGTGGAATATTTTTTTGTTCTCATCAGTGAAACTTTGATCACATACCGGACACACCTCAGTGGAATTGTAATTTTGAAGTTCATTTTCAGTTAAAGGTGCCATCGGTTTTGATGTAAGCAGTACGCTACCAATTACCTCAACCTCCTCCACCATTTTTTCTAGGAAGCGTTCGATTACATTTGGTCCGCGGTATATATATGCTTCATTTATTTTATCACGTCGCACAACAACATAGCCGAAACTATTAGGTTGATGAAGCTGGTACGGCGTTGTGGAGGAAATTTCAGGATCCGGTTCGCAGTAGGAGAGTGGTTTGAGGAACGCCTCGAAATCAGCAACGATGATTGCGGGATGTTCCAACAATGCCTTGTGCATTTTGAATTCTTCGACTTCGTTCGTTTCGGGCATCAACATTGTAGCCGGTCTGTTGTCACCGCAATAAATTTTATGTTCGGCAAGTTTATCGATAGCAATTTGACGTCCGGTGTATTTTCGATAATCGAGTTGTTTTTGATCGTCGAACGTGGTTAGGCATCTCGGGCAAACTTCGATGCAATGTTTATACTTGGTAGTTTGACTTCTGACCAAACGTGATAGAGAACGAATTAGCGTGTAGTGATGAACATCCTCGTTTGAAATTAGAAGAAGATTTATTACACGAGCATCGTCATCGTCGACATCGCTTATCCTAACAGGATGCACGAGATATTTATCTGACGTGAAGGAATATACATTAATAGCGATGCGTTTTCCTGCACGATTTTCGAACTTTGTTATATCCGACAATGTCACCGGGTATTCGATGCCAGACATTACACTTTCAAACTCGGACTCGTATTGTTTGTAATGTCCAACCCACTGTGGATTATATTTGCAATAAACAGGATGCAGTGCAGCCAATATACACCAAAGGAAACACTTGTTATCGCTGTTCTCTATATTTAACACAGCCCTCTTGTGTTGAATGTTCGGTGGAAGAGGAACGTAGCTGGAAGCGCGAAGAGGCGAGAATCGGTTCACGTAAACGGTTAACGTGTGAGGACTTCCACACAGAGACCATCCCGACCCTTTAGCCTCGAAATCGTCATGTTTCTTAACCAGCTCGTTGGAAACTTTATAATAGAAGTTGTCTAAATTTTCGAAGTCCGCCAAATGAAGAGTCTGGTTTTTTGTACGATGATAAAAAATACTCGTAGTGCCATCAAATTTCACGTATTCGGAAAACAGAACAACGTATACTTTTATAGAGTTGTTTTCAAGTTTATCTTTCAAAATATTTAGTACAGATGTTTTCGTTTCATGCAAGAAACTAAGGATGTCACGGCCTGGTTCTGACTTAATTGAAAAATCCTGGAGTTGGTCGTTGAATGCAGATCTAATTGGTTTGCGTTCATTGGATAATTTAATTTGCTTGGAAGTGGAAGCTTCCGTATCTGCATTATCGATTTTCCTTTTAAATGTTGCTTGTCCGGTCGATAGTTTGCAAATTTTGAGGTGTTTACTTAAATTTGCAATGCTAATCATCTTTCCACATCGAGCACAGGGCTTAGAAGGTAAGGAACGATTAATTCTCGAACCTGTTTCGCTACATCTTGCCCTGTGTACCGATAAATTGTTCCTTGAGATTAGCTTCCCACAAGTGACACATTCAGTTTTATTATTTTTACGATTGAAACTGGTGGTAGATGCCATTGCTTTTTCGAAAATCACAGAAATCAAAAAGTCTAGTATATAGCGATACAATTTTCAGGTATGTTATTTATATAGAATTTCTTGGGGTGAATACAAAACTCAAAAAAAAATTCAATGTACTGTGAATACAATTTTCAAGTATGTTATTTATATGGAATTTCTTGGGGTGATTACAAAAATCAAAATTCAACTTAACGTGAATATAATTTCCAGGTATGTTATTTTATATAGAATTTCTCGGGGTGATTACAAAAAAATCAAAATTCAACTTAACGTGAATATATTTTTCAGGTATGTTATTTTATATAGAATTTCTCGGGGTGATTACGAAAATCAAAATTCAACTTAACGTGAATATATTTTTCAGGTATGTTATTTTATATAGAATTTCTCGGGGTGAATACAAAACTCAAAATCCGAGACAGTTCAGTTTTAACATGTTCATATTTGAAAAAAAAAATGCAAAATACGCCTTGGAAATTTCAACCAATCCACTTTACTAGATTGGAGAAACCTCTAACTATTATCATTTCGAACTTTTAATTGCCCCCACCCCCTTGTTATTTTTGGATCAATTACCTTAACCAAATTAACAACAGGACTGAGGCGGTTCCTAAATGACAATAGTTAAAGACATATTTTAGCGAATTACGCCGGCATAAGCTAAGTACGTGTTGCTAGAAGGCCTTCGTCGTTGCAAGTCACCTAACCCATTCACTAAGAAATGAGAGAGAAAAATGTTGACGTACTGAAAAAAGTTGACTTGTTCACCGAGTTCAGATGTTTACTCATACATGGCTCTGTCGTTGTCGTCTATCAAAAACCTAAAATCACAAGTGGAAACAGTGAGAGATATCAAAAAATCTCTCCAAACACCACCTCCCCTCGTCGATTTTTTTTTCTTTTTGGTGACGTAGAGTACGCGTAGAGAGGTCGGGTTTAGTGCGTCGGTCGAGTCTCGGTGTCCTCTGTCCTCCCATACCAAAATAAACATAGGTCGTCATGGAACAAAAAAAAATGTTCCGAAAATTTTCTAAGTCCAGCGTTAAAAATATCTTAAATTGCAAATATTGCAAATTGGTAAGAGTTATCGAAAAAATATATCGAAAAACACCCCCATACCGGTAGCGAAGCTACCCCCCTGTCGATTTTGGAGGTGGAGAATACGTGTACCAAGTTTTGGTGGTCCTGGGGTCAAGGGGTAAGAAGTTAGCCCACCTCCCAAAACTTTGATCTGTCTTAACTTTTGAACGAATAGTCGTAGAAAGGTCGGGTTTAGTGCGTCGGTCGAGTCTCGGTGTCCTCTGTCCACACATACCAAAATAAACATAGGTCGTCATGGAACCAATTTTTTTTTTCAGCAATCGAAAATTTTCTAAGTCCAGCGTTAAATTGCAAAAATCTCGAATTTTTGACAAACAGACATAGGACAAAAAACCTGGAAAGACAGAGACATGGACATAGATATTACACATAGACATAGCCATTAGACAACTTAACCTAACTTAACCGGGAACACGAGCCCGGACATAGACATTAGACAACTTAACCTAACTTAACCGGGAACACGAGCCCGGAGACAGGGATAGGACCCCGGGAACACGAGCCCGGGGACAGGGGGGGACCCCCGGGGACAGGGGGTGGTTACTACTCCGAAGCAGTGGTTGAACGCAGCTTATGATCGAATATTGTTTCCAATGTGCTTTGGATACATACATGAACACCATATATATATATATATATATATCAAGAACAACATATATATTACACAACCCCGTTCAGAATCTGTAGACGCAACACAGAGAAGTAAATATACACACTGTTAAAGACTCCTAGACACGCTGAAAAACTTTCGACCACGACCGGGTTCGAACCTATAGGCCACACGTAGAACGAACAATGACAAGAACGAGTGAACGCCTTAACACACACGGCTACGGAGGAGAACCGAGAGAGGTCGTGTAAAATTGTTCTTTTATGCATCCTCGCAGTGTTGCCACATGCCGAGATTTTTAGCCAAAAAGGAAATTTCAATTAAAAATACCACAATACCGCAACTGCACCACCGCTAATTATGCTGCTACCACAACTAATTATTATTCTATTATGTCATTTGCTTAGGTGAAGGGAAAAAATGGTCCAAAAAGGGAAATTTTGCCCCTTGGGAAGGCCCTCATAGTGTGGCAACACTGCGTCTACATCGCCGGTGGCGACATCTAGTAGCAAACACTAGAACATGAAGACGATACCTGAGGAAATAGTTCTAGTGTTTGCTACTAGATGTCGCCACCGGCGATGTGGACGCGGTGTTGCCACACTATGAGAGCACACTGCGTCCACATCGCCGGTGGCGACATCTAGTAGCAAACACTAGAACTATTTCCTCAGGTATCGTCTTCATGTTCTCTATTTTTCTCGACTGAAATATTAAAACAAACAGAATCCCTTGTAGGTTAGTTCGGTGCGTAAATAAAAAAAATGATAGGTTAAGTTATATCACTTAGGATCGTAAAAAAATTAAAAAATCGTAAGAAAAAAAAGATAGGTTAAGTTGTATCACGTAAGATCGTGATATACCTACCAAGTATGAGTCGGAAAAAAAGGGAAAAAAGGAAAATTTTACTAAAACATCGCTAAACGCTAAAACATCAACAAAAAATTGTCAAAATATGTCAAAAACTGATATTCAATTGATAAAAAAAGAGGCTACAAATGCATACCTACAAAGTATTATTTTGAAGCTCTTAACTTACACTACTGGGATACGTTCCAGAGAAACGCACGATGTGCATAAAATGGTTGATTTACAAGGTGGTGTGAAATTTACAGTGTGCGGCAGTTTAAAAATGACCGATTTTCCAAGCGCGAAAATTGGCACTTTCGGACTTTGCGTGTCGCCAGCGCCCCCGTTAAGTGTCCTTGGAAAATCGAGCTACAAGCACGTTGCTTACCGCATGGACGAACCTACTGAACGATATATAGTACACATTTCCACGAGTTTCATTTTGGCCGCCATTTTGGAATTTTGACATGTTTCATTCAATTCCAAGTTTAGTAATTTTTGGCGGGAAATCCTTTGAACATTGTTATAGGGAAATGGCGTTCGGAAATGTTCGGCTGGATGTGCCCAGCATGGTTAGATACGGTGCAGTTAGGTTAGGCAATTATAGCTAATAAATTGAACGTCAAGGTTAGGTAAGATGCAGTTCGATTAGGCAACTATAACAAACTAATTGCCCACAAAGTTTATGTTAGGTGGAGTAAATTTAGGAAATATATAGAAAGCAAATTGCCAAGGAATGTTAGGGAAAATGCAGTTAGGTTTGGCAATTATAGCAAACTAATTGTCCACAAAGGTTAGATTAGGTGCAGGTAGGTTAGGCAACTATAGGAAACTAATTGCCCAAATATGTTAGGTTAGGTTCAGTTAGGTTAGGCAAGCATAGCAAACTAATTGCCCTCAAAGTTAGGTTATGTGCAGTTAGTATAGGCAACTATAGAAAAATATTTGCACGTCAAGTTTAGGTTAAGTGCAGTTAGTTTAGGCAACTTTAGAAAATTAATTGCGCAGGAAGGTTAAGTTAGGTGCAGTTAGGTCTTGCAGGTATAGCAAATTATTTGCCCACGAACGTTAGGTTATGTGCAGTTAGGTTTTGCAGGTATACCAAATTATTTGCCCACGAACGTTAGGTTAGGTGCAGTGAGGTTAGGCAAGTATAGGAAACTCTTAGCCAACAAAGGTTAGGTTACGTTCAGTTAAGTTAGGCAACTATTACAAATTAATTGCACGTTAAGGTTAGGTTATCTGCAGTGAGGATAAGGCATCTATGGCAAACGAATTGTACGTGAAGGTTAGGTTAGCTGCAGTTAGGTTAGATAACTTTTAGCAAACTAATGGCCCACGAACGTTAAGTTAGGTGCTGTTAGGATAGGGAACTATAGAGAGCTAATTCCACATAAAGGTTAGGTTAGGTCCAGCAAAATTAGCCATCTATTACAAACTAATTTCACATGAAGGTTAGGTTAAGTTCAGTTAGGAAAGGCATCTATAGCAAACTAGCCAACTAGATGTGAAGGTTAGATTAGGTGCAGTTAAAATAGGCATCTATACCGTACAATTTGGACATGGAGGTTGGGTTAGCTGTAGTAAGGTTAGGTACCTGTAGCAAACTATTTGCCAGGAAAGTTAGGTTAGGTGGAGTTAGGTTAGGCAACTATAGGAAATAATGGCCAAGAAGGTTAGGTTAGGTGCAGTTAGATTAGGTTATTATAACAAACTAATTGCCCACTAAGGTTACGTTAGGGGCAGTTATTTTATTCAACTACAACAAACTATTTCCCTGGAAGGTTAGTTTAGGTGCAGATAGGTTAGACAACTATAGAAAACTAGTTGCCCTCGAAGATTAGGTTATGTGCAGTTAGGTTAGGCAACCATAGGAAAGTAACAGCTGACGAAGGTTAGGTTAGGTGCAGTTAAGTTAGGCAACTACATGAAAATAATTGCTTACGAAGGTTAAGTTATGTGTAGTTAATTTAGGCAACTATAGGAAACAAATTTCCTACGAAGATTATGTTAGGTGCAGTTGAGTTAGGAAACTGAAGGAAAGTAATTATCCATGAAGGTTAGTTTAGGTAGAGTTAGGTTAGGCATGTATAGCAAACTTATTGTCCACGAAGTTTAAGTAAGGTGCAGTTAGGTTAGAGAAGTATAGCATACTAATTGCCCAGGAAGGTTAGGTTAGACAACTATAGCAAACGGTTTGCCAAGGTAGAATAGGTTGATTGTTTGATTTGTTGTTATAAGTCCAATTTATGTACAGTACGGCTAATCGGGACTGGATCAACAGTTTGGATCCGAACAACTTTGTGCCTACACCGGGTATCGAACGCGGGACTCCTTCATTACAAGCCGACGACGCTACTACTGCGCCATCGGAGAGGGCAGGTAGTTAGTTTAGGTGTACTTAGGTTAGGCAACTATAGCAAACTATTGGCATAGGAAGGTTAGATTAGGCATTTATAGCAAACTAATTGCACAAAAAGGTTAGGTTAAGTATAGTTAGGTTAGGAAATTATAGCAAAGTAATTGCCTACAAAGGTTAGGTTAGGTCCTATTAGGTTAGCCAATTATAGCAAGCTAATTGCCTACAAATGTTAGGTAAAGTAGTGTCAGGTTAAGTAACTATAGCAAACTAATTACCCAGGAAGATTAGGTTAAGTGCAGTTACATTAGGCATCTATAGCAAACTATATGCTCACGAAGGTTAGGTTAGATGTAGTTAGGTTACGTGTCTATAGGATACCAATTTGAGATGAATGTTAGCTTCCCTTTAGCAAACTAAACTACCTGTAGCCTAATGATTGATGTTGGATTTTGGGATGTATGTTGTTTTTATGCTTATGCCGTACTCTCCTCTTTTTACAAACTTGCAGCACCTACATTGAAACCTATTACCGTTTTCAATCAAAGGGTCACTATGGATATTTTCCCGTGTCAATTAAAAAGCGTGGTTTGACTCAACTACATTCAGAGAAGCAATGATTCCATCCTTTGTCTGTCGTTTTCTAAGCTTACCTTTCGATTAACTTTTATCGATTATTAAAATCTACAAGGACCAACTTCGTAGACGCCCACATCGCAACACTTTCTCGCACACCTATTGCGCCATGGGCTGAAACTGAAATCACCAGATCTCAAGGACTCGTCTCACATCATCTCCAATCGACACCAGATGTGCTTTCTTGAAGAGGTTTTTCCCCTCACGTTTGCTTATTTGAAGAGTCTGAACATTTACACCCTGTCCAAACGGGCGGAAAGAATGCTTAAAAAGTGCTTAACGTCTAAGCATTCTTTCCTCATTGTGTGGTAATGTAGATAAAATGCTGACACTCAGCGGAAACTGCAAATACTTCAAGTGAAGCAAATTATATTTTGGTGAGGAATGTATACATATATAAAAATATATTTTCAACAAAACAAAATGTTGAGCACCTTCCCTTTTTGGGACATGGGGATGCCTTTTATGTCGGTGTATTTTGAGATATTTATTAGTAACATTTTTTATATTATTACGCATCCAGATTAATGTGTTTGGATGCTGTATGTTATGAATAAACTTTTGTACATGAGTCATGACTTACCAACAGATTTCCTGTCTGCATCTGAAAGCTGAAAAAAGGTTCCTGGACCGTATTTGAATTGTTCTTGAAAAAAGGTCCCTGGACCGTATTAAAATTTATGCGGGGAAAAAGGTTCTTGGACCGAAACTGGTTGCTACCTTATTGAGCTGCACTATACCTATGGAATTGTCAAATCTACGGTCAGTGAGGTTGTGCGAAAAGTTTTGTCGTGCAATATTGGACACTCCTAATCTCAACCAACGGAAGAGATGTGGAAGAATATTCCAAACGGCTTCGAAAATCATACTAATTTTCCACACTGCATAAGAGCAATAGACGGCAAGCATGTACGTATGAATAAACCAATCATGAGTGGTTCGTTGTACTTCAACTGCTGAAAGCTCTGCGAAGTTTGGTAACAAAGTACAGCAAATTTCATTCCACGCCGAATATTTTCTGATTTTGTCTTTATATTTCTCACACCGAATATCCCAAATACATGGCCTCTTTTCCACTTCCATAATAAATACTTCTGTGTCTAATTTATCTAGATCACCCATCTTCATTTGCAAAAACGATGTTTATCAGAAACACAACGCTAGAACTCACCACCGGGCGGAGTGAAGCAATGCATAAAGCGCGTCACATGATAATTCAGCCCAGCTGACGTTCCGCTCGTGTGGACGATACCATAAGAAACAATAGAAATAGCAGTCAGCCCAGTCTTCGTTCCGCACTTTGTCCGCTATGGTCGAAGCTTAAGGAATGCGGCAGACTTTCAGCATTCGCAGGCTAGTCAGTCCGTGTGGCCTATCCTATCACTTCCTTCAGCCATAACAACCAATGCTTAAATAGTGCTGAAACGCTAAGCACTCTTTAAGCATTCTTTCCTCTCGTGTGGACGGGGACTTAGTCAGCAGGCTAGCTGACTATCTTCAACTTTGTTTACGTGAATCTAATTTCTGCCGTGGGCAAAAACCGCCTTCACTCAAGCCTTTGAATAGAAATATAACAAAATTTGAAACGTCTTCTTCCAGCCACGCGACACTATGAAACCAATCTACTACAATGCAAAACCACAAATCAAATATCTTTCCCAAAAAATCATGGCTACAACTATGAACGTCATAAACGTTATAAATAAATGTACACTTAAAAGAATTATAAATATAATTTGTTTAAAACTTGCAACAAGCAATCAATTACTGGTTTTAGTTGAATGGTGTAAAAGGTATCCACATTTGGTTGAGGTAATTAAATATTTGTAAATTCTAAGTTCTAATTTTCCTCACCATTTTTCCAGAATATATTGCAGTAAAAGACATTTCGTATTATATTTATACTAACTGAAAAATAATGTAAGAAAATTAAGCTATCACATTTGCATTGAAGACATGTGAAATAAATTCTAATTATATAACTTTCATATTTAGGTTTTTATAACGAATGCATACGATCTACCTGACATTGACACTTCTGGTCATTTTTATAATATGGATATTGATCTAAGAATTGGTGTGTCTATTGAAGCAGCTGAAGAACAAATTAGAAAAATTCCTGTGAAAGGCAGACAATGCCTGTTCCCCGAAGAAAATGAAGATACCTTTTTTTTCGATTATTACAGCCAGTCTATATGTAAATTAGAATGTGGAATAAGAGCACAAGAATTATTTGAAGATTTGTCATTTTACCCAACAATATTATATGAAGGTAAGTCCATATTCTGTGAGTATCATTTCTGTTTCATTCAAAATCTTTCTCCAGAGATAGAATAATAACATCCATAAACTGAATAGCAATCATCCTTAGCTTAAGTTTGAAACTAAAATAACATCTACATAATGACTCAATCAATCAAAAAACACTAGTCAACCGTGAAAATGGATCTTAAACGAAAGCAGATAATCTTTATGTTTTCGAGGATGCTGATCACGAAAACGACCATGGAATTCTCCGATTATCTCTAGTTTTCAAGATATGAGGGGGGTGTATCAGTTAATGACAAACATTCCTTTTTTACCTTCCGATATTGTCTTCAAAATTCCGCGGATGGTAAACAAAGTGATATTGTCCCCTTCAGAAATCATGCTGGTTGTATTGTTGTTGATTGTAGTCTATTTTTACCCTGGGTGTGTAGTAACAGGGCAGGGGAAGGGAGGGGCGGCATGTGGTGGCTCTGTTGTTTGACACATTGAGATGCAGTTTCTGTCTGTAGCGGCTGTATTCTTTGCCTGTGCGGTTAAAGATGTGTTACAACAGTGCCGTAATAGTGCTTTATTTCAATTTAATTTATGTGATTCAAAATGACTGACTAATGTGTAAAACTCTGCTGACATTTATTTCTACATTTGTGGACAGGTAACTTTGAAATCACAAAAGCGACCACTAACGTCAATGATTAAGAAAGCCTAGAGTCTGTACTTTGGTTGATAATTTAGAGACCAGGACAGGGCCTGGGCCCCTCACATATGTTGCATAACTTGTGCCTCAAGTCTTCGTTCCTGGTTGAATCATAAAATATCATCAATGGGCTTTGTTATCCCCATGATCTGGAGAGAATCATCAAACCACGTGATTGTTATTTTTGAATGACAATTACATTAAAACACGGTATTTCAAATAAGAGAAAGTCAGCCTTGACATATCCTAACATGCCATCGACTATGCGATAATTGCCTAAATGTAAATCAGAACTGTTGGCGTCTAGACCGCAGCAGTGGAATTGCCTTGACCAGATGGTAAATATGACTGCGTTCCATGATCGGCATACTATATTCCTTCCATTTTTCAAAAGTGAAATTAACTTGTTATTTTGCAGTAATATAGAGTGTCTCATGGCATCTCTGAAAATTGACTATAAAATAGATGATTGGACATTGTTCATTGATTCATCAAAGATAAGTCTAAAAGCTGTATTTCTGCATAATGCCAACTTGTTTCCGTCAGTTCCGATTGGTTACGTAGCTTACACAAAGGAAAGGTATCACAACATGAAGCAACTGTTATGCAGAGTAAACTAAGACAAGTTTAAGTTTAAGTGGCATATTACCGGTGATCTCAAAGTCATCGCCATATTTATTTGCCTGCAACAGGATTAAACCAAATTCTGTTGCTTCTTGTGTGTTTATAACACCATTAAGCCTAGTTTCCATGATTATGAAAAAACTAAATATGCTGACCAAGGCAGTAATTTTATTTTATTAAAAACATAAACTAACGTAACGTTTCAACCTTCTATCAAGGTCTTCTTCAGACTCTGTATCAAGTACAAAAGTAACCTGATACAACAAAAGGGCAATATATATACACAAACATTACTCCCTCCAGACTATTTAGAAAGTTGTTGGGAACTTTCTAGCAGATGACTTTCTCTTCCCAACTTTACTTTCACCTAAAAGGCTAAACACAATTACTTCCATATAGAATGTGGTTGGACTTTTTAATCTCACGCTCATTTCCCTTCATTTTTCTTCCTTCTCCTCTACTCTTTTTCTCTTGTCCTTTCCACTCTTTCCAACATCTTCTTACATTCTTTGTTTAACTTCAGTCCCCCATTCCAGTTCATTGTGTCTTCTTCACCTTTCTTCTCTATTTCCTTGGCTTCCTTCCATTTTCTCACTAGTATTCTCTTCTCCCTTCCTATCTGCTTAGCCTCATCCCACTCTATGTCATGTCCTGTTTCTCTCGTGTGTTTAAATATTGCATTTCTCTCTCTCTTAAGTCGTACATCATCCCTATGTTGTTTCAACCTGTCTTTCAGCCTTTTTTCGTTTCTCCTATGTACACACTCTGACATTCTTTACATTTTACTTCGTAGATAATCCTTTCCTCTTTCTCTTCTCTGTTTTCCTTTTTCTTGTTAGCATTCCTCGCTATTCCTAAGATGCTTCTCCCTCCCTTCCTGTAAGTTTTAATTCCCGCTTTCCTAAGCACTTTGCATATCTTTTCGGTGGCCTTCCCCATACCCCTTATTCCAAATCTTCTCTCCTCTTTTCCTTTCTCTTCCAATTCTCCCCTGCCCGTTTTCTTACTTCTTCTGTTTATGTCAAGTCTATCCTGCTTCTCATAGCCATTTTTTCCAGCTGTTTCCATAGGCTATTTATTTTGCCTTCTTGTTCACATTCTTTCATGCATATTTTCTTGATTCTGTCCTCCATATTCTTTATAAAATTCATTTTTGTCACCTCACTTACATCACTTCTTTTGTGGCAGAATACAACTGCTGCACACTTCTTCTGATGCCAAGCGGTTTCAATTTCTTGTCCACTTTTCCTTTTCATCAATATATCTAGATAGCTTAACTTGTCTTCTTCTTCTATTTCAAGTTCCAATAATATCCCTCTTTCTTCATCTTGAATTTTTTTGGCAAAAATGTCAAGCTGCCTCTTCGTTCCCTTCCATATGCCAAAACAGTCGTCCACATATCTGCAAAACCGAATCATTTTGTCACCTCCCTTTTCTATCACTCTCTTTTCCCATTCATTCATAATTAACTCAGCCAATGCTGGGCTTAGACTGGAACCTATATTTAGTTCTTCACTCATTAACATTATTTTATCTCCCATTATACTGTAACCGTTATTCCAAATTGTTTCCAGCGCCTTCACTACCCTTTCACTATCCCATTCTCCTATAATTTCTTGTCCCATTCTCTTTTTAATAATGTCCAAAACGTGTTCCCTCTTGATGCTCGGGAACATACTTTTCACGTCTAAGCTAAACATTGTCGTCTTCATCTCATTTAACTTAAGTCTTTTATGAGGTCTACTACTTGTTCACTGTTCTTAACTGCTCTGCTTTATTGCTGTGTTACTAACACGTCAATAACTTTCTTTAATTTCTTATCTTTTGGAATATTTTGGAACCCTTAGAAAAGAAATTAAAGAAAGTTATTGACGTGTTAGTAACACAGCAATAAAGCAGAGCAGTTAAGAACAGTGAACAAGTATTAGACCTCATAAAAGACTTAAGTTAAATGAGATGAAGAAGAGGAAGAGGAAGGGATTATCTACGAAGTAAAATGTAAAGAATGTCAGAGTGTGTACATAGGAGAAACGAAAAAAAGGCTGAAAGACAGGTTGAAACAACATAGGGATGATGTACGACTTAAGAGATTGAGAAATGCAATATTTAAACACACGAGAGAAACAGGACATGACATAGAGTGGGATGAGGCTAAGCAGATAGGAAGGGAGAAGAGAATACTAGTGAGAAAATGGAAAGAAGCCAAGGAAATAGAGAAGAAAGGTGAAGAAGACACAATGAACTGGAATGGGGGACTGAAGTTAAACAAAGAATGTAAGAAGATGTTGGAAAGAGTGGAAAGGACAAGAGAAAAAGAGTAGAGGAGAAGGAAGAAAAATGAAGGGAAATGAGCGTGAGATTAAAAAGTCCAACCACATTCTATATGGAAGTAATTGTGTTTAGCCTTTTAGGTGAAAGTAAAGTTGGGAAGAGAAAGTCATCTGCTAGAAAGTCCCCAACAACTTTCTAAATAGTCTGGAGGGAGTAATGTTTGTGTATATATATTGCCCTTTTGTTGTATCAGGTTACTTTTGTACTTGATACAGAGTCTGAAGAAGACCTTGCTAGAAGGGTGAAACGTTACGTTAGTTTATGTTTTTAATAAAGTAAAATTACTGCCTTGGTCAGCATTTTTTTTTTTTTTTTTTTTTTTTGTGTATGTGTGACAGCCGTGCCAAGGCATGTCACTACAAACCGCAAGATTGTCCTATGCTAATTAACGAAGCACATGTCGAATTCAGCAAAGTTATACTCCCTGCTCTTCATGTAAATCTGGGCCTAATGAAAAACTTTGCAAAGGCCATGGATAAGACTGGGGAAGTATTTTTGTATTTGCGTAAGACATTTCCACGTCTCAGTAAAGCTAAAATAAAGGAGGTTTTTTCGTCTGTCCGCAGATATGCAAACAGTTCAAAGATGAACATTTCAATAATATTCTCGCAGGTGATGAGAAGTTAGCCTGGGATTCCTTTGTTCAAGTGTCCACAAACTTCCTTGGAGGTAAAAAGACAGAAACCTATAAGGATATTGTGGAAAATCTTCTTCAGTGCTACGATAGATTGGGCTGTAACATGTCCTTAAAGTTACACTTCTTACATTGTCACTTGAAATTCTTCCCCAAAACTGTGGTGCTGTTAGTGACGAACATGGGGAACGCTTCCACCAACAAATTTCGGACATGGAAGAAATATACCAGGGAAAGAGGAGTGAATCGATGTTAGCCTATTACTGCTGGAAACTCGTCAGAGAATCACCAGCAACAGAATACAGACGGCAAGCAAAGCGATTACGCCTTCAGTGACCTTCCTCCAAGGGAGAACAAGGTAAATACATGCATATGTTTTAAGGGCAATTCTAAAAAGTTGAAATAACAAAAAAAAAAAAATAACTAGAGCTAAACTTGCATTTTCATGATCATTTTCATGTTCAAAACCTTCGAAAACATAAATATTAGCTGCTTTCATAAAAGATACAGAAAAAGTTAAATTTTGTTCATTAGTGTAATAGGCGATCTAAAGTTTACACAACGTGGGCTGCAATCACCAAATATTAGCTAATCTGCATACAATTCCATTACTGAAATGTAACTTTGCACTATGGTTTTTGCCTTACGTGTACTAAAATTTTCACACTGTCGCCCATAGTCCTCATGCATAGTTATATGAAATTTGACCAACACCTTCCCCAAATGGATGAGACATTTACCTCACTCTACTGGTAACCTTTATCATTATTTTAGTTTCTAATTCAATATTTTTATTTCTCGTGCATTCAGCTATTTTTTGGCAACTCTTGTAGATGTGTTACATTTTTACCATCTGTCAATCACAAAAACGTGTTTCCGGAATTTAGATAAGTAAAATATTAAAGATGAAAGCAATATGAAAACTGATCGCAGTAAATTTAACAATGAGATGTATCCTCCAAGGAAGAAATTTACAGTCTGCTCAGACGCACAGGTATCTCGTACAAAAATTATGAACAGGATAACATTGTGAAACAAAAAAAACAACCTTCTTGCATTTTTTCTGGAAGAAGGCATCTGATTCCTAATGCAAATTGTGCGCTTGTTTCAAATATGTATTTATAATTTCTCTCTTCAGGATTATTTACAAGTTCTAGTGATCATATATTTGTATAATATTCTTGCAATATTAGGGTGAATGTTGAATGAGCTCCCGGAATATTTAATCATCTGTTCAATATATCTAGTTTGTTACGTATAAAATTTTAAAATGTAATATACGGCACAATATTCGCGAACAGGATTGTTATAATATAATTATTTTACAAAAATATAATAATATTTCTACATATAATATTGCATCAAAAATTATATCCATGCTCCTTTCCTTTGTCTTCACCTGCTTGAAACATTCGATTTTGCCTAAGTTCTGAAATATGAGGTCCCACAAAACACCGTCCTTTTCCATTGCTGGTGAAATTTGTTGTTTATTGATTAGGTTTATTTTAATTAGCTTTTGTCAAATTTTGGCTAATTGCGAGGATGGGGAAGAATAATGAAAATGATGTAATAAGGGGGGACCCCGAAGTAAGCCTGCCTCCTCTCCCATACATTCGAGGGTATAATCTTATTGTCCTGGTTTCTAAAAATATACCAGGACGTCAGTTGCTCCGAATTTGACTGTTCCCTCGACTTTATTTTCTCTATTTATTACTGTTTGATTGCATTTTAAAATAGGTATAATAAGAAATTGTAGTGCTATGCAAAGGAATATATGCATGACATAATTGATGTATACAATACTTTGTGTGATATTATTTCTGTTCCTGGATCCAGAACAGAGGACATGAACCTCGTGAGTGACATTACATTACATGTACACAATTTTTTTTTTAAAACCAATTGTGATTAGTGTAAATACAACATTTTTCATTATTGTACGGTTTGTGATTTCGACTCTTATGTTTTCATGGTAGTACAGTATTAATAATATTTTTAATAACATTATCAATAACATTTTTCATAACATTCTCAATAACGTATCCCGGCCTGTGAGACAGGCATTCATAATCTCGGAGTCACAGTAGATTCCGTTCCGGCATTCCAGAACTGTTTGATACACAAAATTATTTTCTTCATCAAACTCACAGAACCCAACTCAAAACTTCAATTAACCTAAATAATCAATAAACCGACCAGAATAACCTCCACCACTAAGTCATTAATTGATCTGACGTTTGTCAGCAACATGCAAAATATAATCCAACATGGTGTCGGTGAGCCAGTCAGCAACAGCGATCATAGAATGACGCACGTTGTACTTGCGTATACCAAACCAGAAAGCGTGAACATAATTATATACCACAGAAAATACGGTGATATTGATTATGATAAATTCGTGAAGGATGCAGAAAAAATTAACTGAAAAAAAATATATATAACAACGATAACTTGGATATGAAAGTAGAGTATTTCAATGCCAATTTACTTAATCTCTTTTACAAGCACGCGCCAGTCCGTAAAACACGAGTCGGTAACAAAAGTATTACATCGAATGTGAAGCTGTTGATGAAACTAAGGGACAATGCGTTTCGTAAATTCAAGCGAACCGGAAGTGAACGTGCATGGAAGGAATACAAAGAACTGAGAAATTTCACGACATCCGTTCCGGCAAGAAAAAAAGTGTTACTTTGAGCATAACATCAATGAAACACCAAGACAACCAAAGCATTTATGGAAGCAACTGAAATCTGTAGGCATTGGCTTAAATAAAAATGATCTCCCCTCCAAGTTTGACAATGCGAACGAGATAAATGAACACTTTATTAATTCAATTGATAGTCTAAATATCGACCAACGTCTGATATCTCAAGAATGTTTAAAATTTAGTAACCAAAAGTTGAATAATATGCTTCCCGAATTTGCTTTTAAAAAAGTGGATGACTATACTGTAAGAAAATGTTTGTACGAAATCAAGTCTACTGCTATTGGTACAGATGGAATATCAACTACAATGCTGAAGGTATGGCTACCTTTTATTTTGCCTATTATCACACATATTATTAAATTTTCGCTCGAGAAATCCGTATTTCCCAGGAAATGGAAAGAAGCTTTGATAACAGCACTCCCTAAGACGACCCGACCAACTAATGTAAACGACCTTCGACGTATTAGTGTTCTTTCTGTGTGTTCAAAACTACTAGAAAAAATAATCTATATACAGACATTTAGCTTCATTGCCCAAAACAATATTCTTCCACCCTCACAGTCAAGATTTCGGCCGGCACACAGCACTGCTACTGCTTTGCTGAAATTTACAAATGACGTCCTCCAGGCTATGGATAAGAAATTCGTCACTGCATTAATATTATTGGACCTGTCCAAACATTTGATACGGTACAACATAAATTACTGCTCAGTAAACTGAAATATTACAGTTTTTCACAATCTACCCTTAACTGGTATTTTTCATATCTAAGTAACCGAAATCAACGTGTAAAACTGTCGCCTACTTTATTATCTAATAATTTATATATTTCATCTGGTGTTCCACAAGGATCTATACTAGGTCCCTTATTGTTTACGATTTATATTGCAGACCTACCCTCAGTTGTCAAATACTGTAACGTATATTCATATGCTGACGACACTCAACCAACCAAATCATTCAATCCAACAGAAATTGCCATAAGTATTGAATACATAAGTAATGATTTGGGTGCGATAAAAACATGGTGTGATGCAAATGGCCTTAAAATTAATGCTAATAAGTCATGTTATACATTTATTGGAACTCGAAATGCTATTGGTTCGGTCGAGCACACTACTACAACAATTAAAATAAATGATGATGTTATACCTAGAGCTCAAGTAGTTAAAAGTCTTGGGCTGATATTTGAAACTCGTCTATCATGGAATGAGCATATTAGCCGCCAAATCAATAAATCATTTGGAACTCTTAGATTCTTGTTTAAATTTAACAAACTATTATCTTCAGAAATCAAGCAGCGATTAGTTGAAACACTTATATATCTATTTCTCGACTATTGTAACGTAGTGTACTCTGGTAGAATAAATAAAATTTACAAGCAAAAATTCAAATATTCCAAAATTCTTGCATGGACATATTTTACCTTCCATAAATAATAAGAATATACTCAATATGTACCATAGGCGACTACTGCATATATATTGCCTCATACATAAAATTATTACATCTGGCAAGCCGTCGTATCTGGCAGACATGTTGATCCCTCGCACCAGTATTCACAGCCACCATACAAGAAATATTTTCAAATTTAACCTTCCACTCTGCAACACACAGGCATATCAGTCGTCGTTTTCATATTTTGCTGCAAAAATATGGAGTGCCCTACCTAAGACCATGTCGAGCATATCTAAAAAAGAAACTTTCCGAAATGAAGTAAAGAATTTTCTTTTGGCAGAGCAGAGATTGTGTTCAAATACTATGATGTAACTTGTATGTTTATGTTATGTATTTTGTCTACATATTTTTATTTTTATTTATTTTTTATTCATTTTATTTTATTTTTATGTAGTTGTCTTTTCACAATTTTTGTATCATTTTATTCATACATTTATTACAATTACTTTATCAATAGATTTTGTAACTAAATCATACAGTTTATTGTACACTGTATTAATAATGTAATAACATAAGAAATGTAAATTTAAATGTAATCGATGACACGGGTTAGGTGGCAGAACAGCCTCAGGCTGAACCTCGCCCACCCAAATAAAGAATTTGAATTTGAATTTAATTTGAAGTCCTGAACCCCAGTGTGGCATACCAGAGCAGGGAGCCCCAAAGATGTCCGCATCCTACGCCCACTCTGATTGCCATTCATTCAGTAAGGAAGGAGAGATAAAATAAAGTTTGGTGTGTGGGATTTGTATTTGAAAATTGGTTTCCTTCTCGCTTGTTCTTTAGGGTTGTTGCCACCACGTGCACAACGCTTATCTGGCACACGTCGATACAAGAGTGCAGCGTTAGCATTCCACGGAGAGGAAATGGGATCACGACCGACAAGGAGCAATGTCCGTGTGAAGAATGATGCTTTATTGTCTTTGCGTCTCCACATCATTCTAAGGGCCGTGCTTTATGTTTCCTGCATCGAGTTCGTTTGGAAATGACAAAAATAAGATAACGTGTAATTAAAATAAATATGGCATCCTATCACGCCCGTCTCACTACCCTGGGTCTTATCAACGAAAATCAAGTCTGATATCATATTGTAGATTTAACTATTTTAGACTGATACAGTCGGTGATAAATAATTTGAATTTGCTCCAACTATGAGATTAACAAAATTTAACTTAATTTGGAAAACGTAAATAACTCAATTACAAGAACTGTTTGTTTTATTACATTATTATTTAATTATCTAATCAATGTTGCGGGAGTAAAAGTACGTGATTAACGTTTATGAAAATATTATACATGATTTCCCTGTATTACCTACACCTGTTAAAATTATATATGTGCAAACATATTAATATTACATAAGAAAAATAAAAAAATAAATTTGAGTATTGTTTGTGAATATTATATTGTGAGATATATATACAGGGTGTTTCAGAGCGACCCAGACACTAACTTTTTTCTCGAGAACGGATAGATCGTATCAAGCTGAAACAAAAAAATGCACCACTAAGTTGGCCCCAAAGAATCCGTAGAAAGTATTTGCAACAGCCCGAAAGCCACACTTTGTGGTTTCAGTGGTGGGCACAAGCCCCGTTCGTGCAATTTTCAAATGGGAAGTATATGTCTGGAATACAGATTCGGAGAGGCGGGAAAAAATACGATTGTCATATGAAACATTTGTCTGTACCACTTACCGTTTTCCGTGTAGAAAATGGTTTTGCAAAAAAAGGAAGGTGAGCCAAAACGAGTATATCGAGCTTAAGAATTAAGATAAGTACAGCACCATAACAGTTTCGGAAAGTTCAGGACACAAGCTTTCCAACGATATGTCACATGATGACTGCGGGACTAAAAAAGGATGAAACCGCGTGACCCAAAAAAGGGGGTCTAAAGTTAGGGTTTTCGGCGGCTCATTAATGCATGTTGTACCGATTTACCTGACCATCACTTTTAAATGTATCCTCGTCAGATCACAACATTTCGTCAAAGAATCGAACATTTGCATTCACTTATGCTTGAGACCACATGAGACTAGCCTGCTTTGAAAATCAGTTCCGTGTAGCTCTTGATGCAAGGACACGTGGTACGGATGATATTTGTGATCCTTTAAAATCCTTCTCACTGTACTTGCACTGACACCAGAATCACGAGCAACTCTCGTGATACACACATGAGGATTGAGATGGAAGGCTGCAAGTACACCAGCAGACCTCTCATCTCGAACAGGCCGAGCAATGCGTTCATGTTGTAACGGCTAGAAGGCTGAATATTGCCCCTTCTCCGTACACGATCGTCAAGGGTGCGAGAAACAGGTCTTGAACAATGTTACCGATCGGAATACCTTGCAGCGTACACACGAGCAGCAGCAGAACTATTTCGTTGGCACTCACCCAACACCAAGATCAAATCAAATACTTCTTCGTTCATGAAAGGCATTATTAGTTCCCATTCAACAATTTGCCACTGCGAATTAAGTACAGGAATGCACACTACCCGCGAGGAATGCACTGTAGAGCGCCCTGAGGTACCACACAATGCTTTCGACGATGCAACCACTTGTAACAGTCAACGGTGAATGAAGTATATTAAACCATTTTAACCGTACAACACAGGTTGTACTTGTGTAAGTTAATTGAACGCAGTGAACATAATAAATTACAAAAAATGCATAGAGCTTTTTAATAAATTAGATAAATATATTACTTGTTGTTAAATTGTAATCTTAAGTTCTAATCTCAGTCGCGAACCCAATTCTTTGGGAGTCCACTGGCTTCCACTGGTGATTCATTTATTTGATTTATTTTGTTCAGATAAGTTTTCGTAATTAAATATAAATTCTCCAGAAAGGAAGCTCCCAGTATGTCAGTTTCTTTGTTTTGGGAATTTTGTATAAAGTTGATTCCTTAACATTTTTTGGTCCTCCCCGGGGATCGAGCTGAGATCGTTTATTTAATACTTCGTGTTCCTCCTAACGATGTCTCGTCCGTCTCATGTAGTCCCTGTGATGCTCCCGAGGTGTGCGGGGTGGGTGGATTCTTCTCTCGGCCGCCTTCCTTCGTCCAGCGGCGACAACGTAGCAGCGACGACCCGACACCCCCTCCTGCGAATCCTCTTGCCCCTGTTCGAGGAGTGGCTCAGAAGTAGGTACAGGTATTCCTCTCCTCGGATTCCTTCTTGGCGTTTCGGCGGGAGCTGGGTGGGGCAGAGGGTAAAACGTCGCAGGCGATTGTCTCGCATGAATATCTTCAGCTCCGTATCGGACACCGTGTCTGCCAAGGCATTTACTTTATCAAAATCTGGATTCCTTAGCATATTGTAGACGTCCGTCTGGGGAAGTTCCCTCCTGGCTGCGATGATACTTTCGTCCGAAGCTTTGCAGAAAAATATTTTGCTCTCTGGGATGTCGATTTCCGTCGTGCAGGTCCTGCAGAGATCGTTGTCTCGTCTCTCCGTTTTAAAATATGGGTGCCGTATGGATCGTGGCCCTTGAGGAAATGGATCAAGCCCTTTATTCTGCACCAAAGGCTCGTTTGTGTTCGGCATGAACTGGTAGAGTCCTACCTCCTACCCTTCTCGGAAGAGCTCCATTCCCTCTGCCGATCCTCTCTTACTCTTTGCATTACGTCACGGAATGTTGAGTTGACGTTTCCTAGCATCTCGTTTTTTTTTTTTCGTTGCCCTTCCTGAAAGAGAAGTAATGGGACCGGAGCTTTATAATGTAATCCAACGGCAAAGTGTCCGTTACTGTGTGCAAGTCTTTGGTAGATGTTTTTCTGAACGCCCCGGTTAGCCTGAGCAGAACCTTTCTTTGCGACGATCTGAGTTTATGCATGTATGTCGATTTCCCCAGGGATGTCGATGCCCAAGCAGGTACACCATACGGTACTATGGAATCATAAATGGAGACCAAGTATGTTTTCCAGGTTGAGGTTTGCAGATGGAATTTGTTATAGGCTATCGTAGCCACCTTGTTCATTATTAGTTCTGCTTTAGAGGTAATGTTTTGGATGTGCCTCTTAAAAAGCAGCCTCCTCGTAAAGAGTGACTCCGAGATATTTTACTTCCTTAACTCTGTTGATGGAATTGTCGTTTATTTTAATTGTAGGGTTTTTGTTAAAACTTATTTTTCCATTTAGTAAAATATAGTTGATTTTATTAGCAGAAAGATCCAATTTGGCTTTGCTACACCATTGCGATAATCTATTAAGATCAGTAGAAGTACGTGATTCAATCTCCCGTCTGGAATTTCCAGATATCACCAGCAATAAGTCATCTGCCAACGCATTACACTTGTGTACTACCTTTAGGCCCTTCATGAGTTAGAGATATGGTCCGAAGTTAGTATTCCACAAGTGTGGACCAAGGACCGATCCCTGTGGGCACCCTTTAGATGTAAGTTTGTTGATTTTTCCTTCTGGTAGAGACAAAAACACTCTCCTGTCGTTGAGGTAGTCAAGTAAGATAGCGTACAGTGTCCCAGGACAGTCCAAGCTCCGCAAAGTTTGGAATAGGTGGGGCTACCAGAGGTTGTGGAAGGCCCCCGATATATCTGCCAGCACCGCCACTGCATATTTCTTATGAACCAAGCCAATGATGAATGGACATTTTTTAAAGGGACACGAAGGTGTGAACCTCCGCCATCACTCGCCACTCTCACTTCTTATAGCCTCTCATTCAGCTATCATTTGTCGTTGGTGCTTCTGCCGAGTACGGTATTCTTCGTGTCCCTGGAGTGAAGGATATACTTTGGAGTGGTTAACTAGGTTATGGGAATCTCCGCTTCTACAACAGTTTAAATAAGAAGATAAGCGTTTAATATAAATTTCGGTACCTAAGATAAAACCAAAATGTGTTAATTTGAGTTTGAGAATCTAGAGAAATTTTCGAGAAGCATACATAAGTGTAATATAGAATAAGATTCATATGTTAAATATAAAATAATATATAATACATAAGAAATAGAGAGAATAATTCAGGGTCTAATAAGGCCGTAGAAAACTGGTGTGGCCTTCAAATGAAGATCACCAGGAACAATATATAGCGAGGAATTATATACAGTAAGAGAGAATATAATAATACAGAAAATTTACAAGGTGAGAACTGCGGGCGGACCAAGAAAGCCCACCACAAGATACAGAAGATAAAATAATGTAAAATGGACTAATGGCTCTCCCAGTAATTTAGGGAGTGTCTGGTCATCTTCTGCTGCACATCATCCACTCGTCTTGGAATCAGGTCTGCACTATGAATCCGCTTCGAGTTCTTCCAGCTGTTTACCTCTAATGGAAGTTATGAAGAAACATCTATTAAGGGAAGTTTTGGCCGGTCTCGTAGTACCTGATCTCTTCTTGCTTATGATCTTCCTCAGTGGTCACAGTAATGGCTGATCTCAGTACTCAAGTTGATCTCCTAGGTACATCCTGAACTGCGACAGTCCTACGTATAGTAGAGCCAAAACTGTTATCTCTCTCTGTGGGGTCAGATCTTCTATACTGGAACTCATCATAACTCGATATTATATCTGCAAGCTTGTTGACGATATTGAAGGTCTGCTGGCAGCTCGCCATCTGCTGGAATGAGCCTCTTCTTAAATTAGTCCTCAGACGCCGAATTCGGACGTCATCAAATTTCTCACAAGTTACAAGGGCGTGTTCCGGTGTATCTACTACTTCACATTTCTGGAACTTATAATCAGATCTCATTCAGAATCTCCTTATATAAGAACCGTAAGGGCCATGCCCTGTAATGAAATGAGTAATACCCTTTGATGGTCGGAAGAAGGAGATTTTAGGTCTTATTTTCCCCAACGGCAGAAATCCTTTGGTACGTCCGGAACGGGAATGCTTCTCCCATTCCATCTTCCAGGGATTTTCTAAGTGTTGATCGATGTCGTGAGATGTGTTGAGGTTTTGACTAAGAAGGGCTAGGATCTTATTATGCTGCCCTTTCCTCAGCCAGTATCTGGCTGCGTATCTATGAACCTCGAAATCGAGTGGAAGAACACCGTCAATTACTATTACAGCAGCTGTAGCGGACGTCCGAAAGGCGCCCAGTATTCTCAAGAAGATATTCCTCTGTCCTACCCGTAACTTGACTTTCACATGTTGGTTGAGGGTCATCATTACCCACGTAGAGGATGCATAACATACGGTCGGCACAAAACCGCCCTGTAATACAGCATTGCTATGTCAAAAGGCAGCCAGTACGCCAAGTTGCGCATGATCATAGTGTTATGCATAGCGGTTTTTGCTTTCGTCAAGACATTAACTATGTGAGAACGAAAACCCAGTTGATTCTCGATTAATATTCCTAAGTACTTGACTTCCAAGGCAGTTCGAATGGAACAATTTCCAAGCTTTATTACTGTAGATCTCTGTAGTTTACCTATTAGCAATATCTGATAATTTTTTTAAGTAGCTATTGTTAGCTTACTTTTTGATGACCATTCTTCACGCCTTAACATAACATTATTAGTCTTCGTTTCAAGGTCTTTACGATTGTCGGCACTGAAGATAATAGGTAGGTCATCAGCGTATTCAACTGCATGAGTTACGTCAGTCATGTGAAGGAGATCCACCAGAATTGGCTCCATCGTGACATTCAATAGTATGAGTCCCAATACGGAACCTTGAGTGCAGCCTTTATTGATATTTCTATTTATACTGGCTGTAACCCATGTGTATTAGACACTCCAATTGCTTAAGTAAACCTTTATAACATGATAAAAGCCATTGGTATATGAAGTCTTTGAAGTTATCTAAGCAGGTGTGGCCACCAGAAGTTGGAGAACGCTCCACTTATATCAATAGTTATTGCAACAACATATTTCCTGAGATCTTGTTGTACAATCTGTGTCACCATATTGATTTCATCCTCAGGGGAGCGTCTCTTCTGGACGCCATACTGCCGTTCAGAGTTGGTGCTAAAGATTAATCTCTCGTTTAAGCGTTTGGCAATAAGTCTTTCAAAAACTTTCCCAGGGTGTCCAATAAACATATCGGCCTGTATGACTTGACGAGAACTGTGTCCCTTTTAGCATTCTTTAAAAAGAACACAAGTCTGGGCAATTTCCACGTATTGGGGAAGATCCCCTGAAGTAAGCACTGAGTATAAAGTAGCTGAAGGTAACCAAGTAAGTTTTTCTTCAAAATCTTGACGACTTCATTTGAAATGCCCTCAGGACCAGGGGCAGTCAAAAACATCCATGTCCAGGCCTGGATTCGAACACGGGGCCGCTGACATTGTACAGCGATGTGCTAACCACTCCGCCACGGGGCACGCCATTGCTTTTGGTATAAGCGACAATTTGGTTCAAGGACATATAAATTATCTTGGAGTTGTGTACATAGCGGTTACATATAACTGCGTCAACTTGGTGTACACCAAGAACGAAAAATCAAGTTCACAATATCAACGTTTTGTGCAACTTTTGTAACGCTTCGGTTCAAAACAATTTCAAAGTTGAAAATTTGCACTCCAAGTTGACGCCTAAGTACAACACTGTAATACATCTTCGAAAGTGGGCTCAAAATAATGTACAGGGTAAGAACAGTTGCGTACAACTGCAAAAGAATGGGAACGCCTTGGTTCTAGAGAAATACCAGATTGATAATTTGCACTCTAAGTTGACTCTTGAGTAAAACACTGCCGTACATTTTCGAAAATGAACTTAAATTAATGTATAGGATTTGTAGAGTTTTGTACAGCTGCTTCATAAAGAACTCTTGCATCTAATCTGACAATACCGTGCTACACAATGCAGTCCTGGCTAGTAAGAAAACATGTTCGTAGCCACCTTTACAACCACAATACGTACTTGCTTATCCGCGAAATCGTTTTAACATTTCACCACCAACAATCCTACATGGACTAAGAGGACTGGTTTACAAACACTAAGATCAAGTCGAAACTTTCGCAGATCAACTGGAAGAACAGTTCACAGTACCACCCTAAATACATGCCGATGAAAACCATAGAGCTTGTTCAAGAGACAATAGAAACAAGAGAACACGTCCATCAACCAACCAACCCACCAATACTGACCACACAAGCGGAAATACGGGAAACAATAAGAAAACTTCCCAATAAGGCCTACAGACCCCACAAAATTGGAACAAGCCAAATAAAGCACCTTCTCAGGAAAACAATAGTGATTCTTACAACACTATTCAACACCTTCTTGAACAAAGGACACTTCCATCAGCACAGGAAGGAAGAAACAGTCAAAATGATCACTAAACATGAAAAACATGAAACCTGTCCCATGGCCGTCCCATCAGTTTGGTGAACGACCTCAGCAAGCTATTTGAGCGAATATTACTTCGCAGACTCAAGCGACTGGTCTCCACACTGAACATCATCCCGTACCATCAATTTGGTTTCCGTCCAGCACATAGTACCACGTCCCAACTGCTCATATCACGGTAGGATTCAACAATAAGCACCATACATTTACTGTATTCCTGGACATAAAAAAGCCTTAAACAAGTTGTGAGTACTAGGACTTTTAGACAATTTGCTTCAAAAATAAATCCCAGATTGGGTCGTCAAGCTCCTTACAAAAACTTCCACAGAAGGTCGTACTAGGTCAACTTCGCAGGAGCCCGCTCAACAAATGACACATACAAGCAGGAGTCCTTCAAGGGTCAACACTCTCTCCATTACTCTTCACGCTTTACACAGCAGACATGCCACTACATGGACAATGTCACCAGGCAACATACGCGGACGACTTAGCATACTATTATTCCAGTAAAAACATAAAATGTTGTTACTCTGCCATGCAACGACAATTACATCTTCTTGAAGACTGGGCAACAAAATGGAGAGTGAAAATCAGCGCAAAAAATGCCAAGCTATACTCTTCACAAGACTCCGACCAAACATAGACCATCAACTTCAACTACACAACAGCGATATACCCAAAGTACAGTCAACAAGATACTTTGGAATCACTTTGACCTTCAATCAAAACTTACAACAAACAGCAAGCAGAAGCCTACAATGAGTACTGGCTTGTTCCCTATACACAGATCAGGTACTCTATCCCTAGAGAAAAGATCTAACCTAAAAAAATCCTCATCAGACCAACCCTCATCTACGCTGCCACAGCATGGACATATGCAGCCAGAAGCCACATATACAGACTACAAGTGATACCACACAGAACTTGCAGAATCATCTCAGGTCATGAAAGAAGCACAAGCATCACCCAAATTCATGAGGACATGGATATCGATAACTTAACGCAGCAGATCAGACACTTATGAAACCAATTTTGGGGAAACTTCCCTCACCACCCAAGCCAGGCAATAAGAGACATCGCCACGAAACAAGTCCGACGACAAGTATTCAAAATGCCCAGACCATAATATCATAAACAGCCAAAATTTCCAAGTTCAGAGTAAAAGAACTCCTCCAGCTCCAGCAGCAGATAGATGAACACAAAGAACACAACATATACTCTCAGGAGAAACTCAAATAGAAAACAAGGGCCAGTCCCGAAATTTAACAACATTGAAACGCCATGATATGTTGGGCCTGCGAATATTCGTAAACGTTTACGGCTTGACAGAGAATAAACACGTGGTATATCCTATTTGGGCGAGGGATTTAGAGGATGACGTTACGTGGAAGATCGATCTCCGGTAGATGAAGGATGGCACTTCCAACCCCTACATTCTCGTTTGCTTGCTCTCTGGCTTGGTCTGGAGCCAGATAAGCACACTTGGTCACCACATCGGGATGTGCCGCAGGTGTCTGACGAGCGTCGACAACCAAGAACAACGTGGTAACCAATATCACCGTGTGGACTATATCGCTGGCGAGAAGTTAGTTCTCCACATGTTCGACTGTCGTGCCTACAAGCCTGTGCGAGCCCTCCTCCCAATACCCGGTGTATTGGAGTTGTTTCGCAGGCAAGACTCTATTGTAGAACACCCCGCCATTATCATTGTGGACTTCGAGTCCTTCCTCAAACCCATATCCACCTCCTACCCTAATCCCGAAATTTCCTCCTCTACTCTACACCAACTTCATGAGGCCTCGAGTTTCGTATACGTTGTTTTGTGGCAAGACCAGCGTGTCCAACCCAAGCCGTACTTGTAGAGCGGTCCTGATGTGGCTAAGAACTTCCTTGAGAGGATGGTGGAAGAATCCAGAGTGATAGGAAAGGTGTTGTTGGCCCCCGAGCATATGCTTCCGATATCTCGCGATGATCAGCATAGGCACGATGCTGCCACTGCCTGTTCAGTTTGCTAACTCGACTTTCACCGCCACCAACAGGACAGTGCGGCATTACGACGAATACACCGGGAGCCATGTTGATGTTCGTTCTGGTGTTTTTCCACAACGGTTCGGGCTACGATTTTCACCACCTGTCCCCCCATCTTCGATACGACAGAAATCGATACCACGTCCTGACAGAAAACGAGGAGCGCTATATAAGCCTTAGCAAGTGGGTGTCGATTCCGAGGAAAGAAAGCAACCATAGAAATTCGCTTCCTGGATTCGCTGCGGTTCTTCCAGGCAGGGCTCGGCGTTCTTGCAAGGAAGATAAGCGAAGACCGGCTGCTCATCACGGGCGTCACTTACGTCTCTTCAGGCGTAAGGTGGTCTACCCCTAAGAATAAGCCACGACCCTGCCAAGTTAGACGAAACTTCGCTTCCTCCCCAGTCCGAGTTGCAGAGCGGACTGATAGGCTCAGGAGTTCCAGCATGTAGTTCCATGTGGATGAGTAAGGTTATGAAAGCCTCGAAGAGTACTGCGATGCCAACCTCAGATTATACGTGACTCTCCTCGCGAACGTTTTTCAAGCTATCCGCTCGACAGCCATGAAAATCATTCGCCTGGACCCCGCACATTTCTATACTCTCCCCGGGCTTGCTTGGTCGGCTATGCATCTGTCGACGAAGGTGGAATTCGATTTACGTTACGACAATTGCATGATGTTGTTCGTGTAACGCACTGTACGGGGCGGGATAGTCAACGTCTTGCAGCGGTACGCTCGCACCAACAATCCCCACATGTCAACCGGGTACGACTCCTCTCAACAAAGCAGCTACATCCTCCACACAGTCATCAAAAATCTGTACGGGCACTCCATGATGGAGAAACTCCCCTCCGGAGGGTTCGAGTGTATTGATGATCCATCAGAGTTCGACGTTGAAAATTTCGAAGATTCGGAACGAGGATTCTTCGCCAAAGTGAACCACTAATTCTCCGAGCATCTGCAGAAGGCTTTCTGCGACTTGAAACATACGCCAGAATTCAAGCGACCACCCGGCTTGGATCAGTCCAAAGTCGTCATGGATATCAAGCCCAAACAGAGGTATGTTCTGCACTATCGGGTCACGGTTGGCAGGATTCATCGCGTCCTCTCGATCTCACATCCTGATCATCACCTTACACAGCACCGCCCTATCCTCTGAGCTTGATAGGGACTTCTTCAAGCTCATGAAGAACGTAGTGTACGGGAAAACAATGAAAAACTTGCGGAATCGCTTTGAAGTGTGGTTGGTAACGAATGCCGAGCGTTGCCGCAAACTGGTAGCAAAGTCAACATTTAAGTCTCGACCGATATTCAACGAGCAGCTGGATTTGGACCACTTGGAGCAAATGGTGGTCACCCTCAAGAATCTACGTTGGAGCTACAGTCCTGTACCTAAGCAAGCTGCTCATGTTTAAGATTCACTACGATACTATGCGTGCGCACTACGAGCGGCATCTCTCGCTTCTCGCTTTTGTACATGGGCACTGACAGATTTGCCTACCACATCCACACAGCCGATGTGTACGAGAATACGTATCACGACATCCTCAAACTTGCTTAACTTGACCGAAATAAAAAGGTACCGGGAAAAATCAAAGATGAGAAGGACAGTGAAATTTTTCTCGAATTTGCCGGGCTTCGGGCCAAGTCTTATACCATACGGGCAAAGTTTAGTGTAACCAAAAATGCAAACAGTAGTAGTGTAATTGGATCGTTTCAACGCAACACTTTGTAGGTATACCTTTTTTTTATCAATTGAATATCAGTTTTTGACATACTCTGACAATTTTTTGTCGATGTTTTAGCGTTCAGCGATGTTTTAGTACAAATTTTAACGGCACCACTTTTTTTCCCACTCACACTTGGTAGGTATATCACAATCTTACGTGATATAACTTAACCTATCTTTTTTTTCTTACGATTTTTTAAATTTTTTTACGATCCTAAGTGATATAACTTAACCTATCATTTTTTTTTTATTTACGCACCGAACTAACCTACATTGGATTCGGTTTGTTTTAATATTTCAGTCGAGAACATGAAGACGATACCTGAGGAAATATTTCTAGTGTTTGCTACTAGATGTCACCACCGGCGACTTGGACGCAGTGTTGCCACACTATGAGGGCCTTCCCAAGGGGCAAAATTTCCCTTTTTGGACCATTCTTCACCTAAGCAAATGACATAATAGAATAATAATTAGTTGTGGTAGTAAAAGCAGCATTATTAGCGGTGGTGCAGTTGCGGTATTGTGGTATTTTTAATCGAAATTTCTCACTTGGCTAAAAATCTCGGCCATGTGGCAACACTGCGTGGATGCATAAAAGAACAATTATACACAACCTTTTTCAGTTCTCCTCCGTAGCCGTGCGTGTTAAGGCGTTCACTCGTTCTTGTCATTGTTCGTTCTACGTGTGGCCTATAGGTTCGAACGTGGTCGAAAGTTTTTCAGTGTGTCTAGGAGTCTTGAACAGTGTGTATATTTACTTGTCTGTGTTGAGTCTACGGATTCTGAACGGGGTTGTTTAATGTATATGTTGTTCTTGATATATATATATATATGGTGTTCATGTATGTATCCAAAGCACATTGGAAACAATATTCGATCATTAGCTGCGTTCAACCACTGCTGCGGTGGAGTGACCACCCCCTGTCCCCGGGGGTCCCCCCTTGTCCCTGGACCCCTGTCCCCGGGGTCCTATCCCTGTCCCTGGGCTCGTGTTCCCGGGAGTCCTACCCCTTGTCCCTGGACCCCTGTCCCCGGTGTTCTATCCCAGTCCCCGGGCTCGTGTTCCCGGTTAAGTTAGGTTAAGTTGTCTAATTGCGGTATTGTGGTATTTTGTCTATGTGTAATGTCTATGTCCATGTCTCTGTCTTTGTAGGTTTTTTTTTGTTCTAAGATTTTTTTTTAACGCTGGACTTAGAAAATTTTCGATTGATGAAAAAAATTGGTTCCATGACGACCTATGTTTATTTTGGTATTTGTGGACAGAGGACACCGAGACTCGACCGACGCACTAAACCCGACCTCTCTACGACTATTCGTTCAAAAGTTACGAGTGATCAAAAGTTTTGGGAGGTGGTGGGCTAACTTCTTACCCCTTGACCCCAGGACCACCAAAACTTGGTATACATATTCTACACCTCCAAAATCGACAGGGGGCATCTAACGATGCCGTATGGGGGTGTTTTTCGATATATTTTTTCGATAACGTTTCGGTAAACGTTCTTAAACGTTTCAACGTTTATATAAGAAACGATAAAACGTACTGTGATACTCATCTTCACGATTAGTTAAACGTCTCATTCATTCGCTGTTCATATTTTCCATCCTTAAATTCTAATAATTATGTATCTTATCTAACAACAGATTAAATAAAATACCAAACATTATCGAGAAGCAATTCCCAAAACATTATACTAAAATATTAACATTATAATAAGTGTCCTTCCATAGCCATTTCCGTCTTCAAACTGCTTCCAACGGCTTCCGTACGTTGATTCGCGATTAGTCAAATATGTCAAATGTGACTGCTATTAGTAAACGTACGAGGAAAATAAGTTTTGTAGAAATTCTCTTCTCATTAAGAATACTATATTACTACTTTTATTACATTAAATATTAATTACTTAATTCTCTAGCCCTCTTGATTCTGAAAATTTGTGGTTACAGTTCAATTTGTACTTATCCTGAGCAAAATTTATATATATATTCTATTACAATCTTTACAGATTCTAAGGCAAAATTAAAAAAAAAAACAATAAATATGATGCATCTTTGTTTTATAACTTTTCATAAATTGTATATTTGTCAGACATATTAACAAGATTCTTAGGTATTCCAAATTCGAATAATTTATCTTTTTAGCATCTTTAACTTCAATCAAGTTAGTTTCTGGGACTATAGGTTCTGCTTCTCTGAAGTCAAGGAAGTGGCAGGAAAGAATTCTTTACATTCAGTCACCAGTGAGAATGGTTGGAGATTAATACAGTACTGTATACAAAATAAAATGCTTGCAAAAAGTACCCAATTCCCCAGGAAAGATATTCATAAAGGCACCTGGAGAGCTCCCGGCGGAACATACACAAACCAGATAGATCATGTTCTGGTGAACAGCAGATATGCCAATTCTGTTATAGACGTTAAAACACGCAGAGGGGCCAACTGTGACAGTGATCACTTCCTAGTCAAATCTATATTGCGGCAACGATTGTCTAATATAGGCAAAATTAAGGGAAAAAGGAGAACTGGTTGGGATATAGAAAAGTTAAAGAAAGACAGCGATAAGAGAGCTTTTCAGGAACAAATACACCAACAATTAAGTGATGAGAATGAAAACAATAGCATTGAGGAAATATGGAATGATATGAAGAAAACTCTGACTGAAACATCAGAAGAGATATTAGGGCAAAGGAAGAGATCTAACAGAAAAGATTGGTATGATGAAGAGTGTAGAGTACTAATAGGGAAGAAAAATGAGTTACGGAAAAAGATGATTCAAAGAGAAACAAGAGCATCGATGAATGCATATAAAGATGCTAGGAAGGAAGCGACTAAAATCTGTAGGAGGAAAAAGATGTATTGGATGGAGGAGCGAGTAAGGAAAATAGAGGAACATCAGACAGAGGGTAATACAAGACAAATGTACAAAGCTGTTAGAAATCTTAGTACTGGATATCAACCAAGGTGAAACCTATGTAAAGACAAAAATGGGAAGCTTATTACGGATCAAGCCAAATGTCTGGAAAGATGGTCAGAATATTTTCAGGAGCTCTATGAATCTAAATTTAATATAACAGATAATGCAGATGAAGACCAAACGCAAGTTACAGAATGTGAGGTACAAAGACCATCGTTTGAAGAAGTAAAGTGTGCAATATTAAAATTAAATAATAATAAAGCACCTGGAGAAGATTTGCTCCCTGCGGAGATATTTAAAAAGGGTGGAGAAACACTTTGGAAGAAAGTTCATGAGCTAGTTTGCATGATATGGGATCAAGAGAAAATACCATGTAGTTGGAAATATGGAGTTATCTTCCCCATCCATAAAAAGGGTGATAAAAGGAATTGTGGCAACTACAGGGGGATAACACTATTAAATATTGGATACAAAATATTTTCCAATATCCTATATATGAGAGCATCTAAGCAGGCGGAAGAAATCCTAGGGGAATATCAATGTGGATTCCGTCCAAATAGATCTACCATAGATCACATCTTCACCATATCTCAACTTATGGAAAAATTCTATGAGCAAAATATAGATCTACACTTTTTATTTATAGACTATCAACGAGCATTTGATAGCTTACACAGAGCTGGGATCATGAAAGTATTCAAGAAAGTAGGATTTCCAGATAAATTAATAAGATTGATAAAGGTAACCTTGGAAAATACAACAGCGGGAGTCATGGTGCAAGGAGAAGTCTCACCAACCATTAACATAGAAACAGGAGTGAGGCAAGGGGATGCTCTGTCCACCCTAATTTTCATTATTGTACTACATGATATTATCAGTCCACTGCAAAAAAGGGGAGTATATTCTACAAAACAACACAGATACTTGCTTATGCTGACGATATTGTGATAATATCAAGGACACTTGCAGATCTTAAAAGCACTTTTTTAAAGATGGATAGTAAATCCAGAGAAATAGGACTATTAATTAATGAAACTAAAACAAGATATATGAGAATGTCCAGATCGCCAGCCAGACGAAACCCTCTGGCTTTGAATGTAGGTACATATCACTTTGAGGGAGTACCCACTTTTACTTACCTTGGAGCTCTTCTACATAACAACATAGAAGAAGAAGAGATTGTTAACCAAAGGATACAGGCTGGAAATAGACAGTATTATGCACATATAGAATTATTTAAGTCAAAAAACCTCTCTAGGAACACAAAATTAAGACTGTATAGGACACTTATTAGACCAGTTATAGCATATGGTACAGAATCTTGGAAACTTACATCTAAAGCAGAAAGCAAGGTAATGTGTTTTGAAAGGAAGATATTACGTAAGATCTTTGGCCCCGTTAGGAATGAAGATGGATCCTATAGAATTAGGAATAATATGGAGTTGGAAGGATTGATTCAATATGAACATGTGGTGAGATATATAAAATCTCAACGCTTAAGATGGGCAGGACATCTGATGAGAATGGAAGAGGATAGGCTACCACGCCTGGTATTCAATCAGAAATTGTGGGGAACAAGGCCAAAAGGAAGACCGAGGGGAAGATGGATCGATGCGGTTGAGGAAGATTTGAGAAGGATGAATATACGCAATTGGAAAAATGTAGCTCAAGATAGAACGAGGTGGAGGAAGATTGTTTGGGATGCCAGAGCCCACCAAGGGCTGTAGAGCAAAAGAAGAAGAAGAAGAAGAAGATAGGTTCTGCTTCATTTATTTCTGATTTATCTCCTACATGAACATTTAAAAAAAGTCCTTAAAACAATTCTACCATCTGTTTAAAATAGTCAGCCATTTTTCATCAAGTTTACTTTAGGTTGCTACGCCTTTCTAAATTTATTTCCACTTCTGATACTTTTATTTCAATTGTGTCGATTTTACTTTTCAAGTAATCTCTTTTTTTTGTTACTTCTAAACATGCTGTTCCTTAACCACCTAAGTCTATTTCTATTAGGTTATGTGAACCGTTGCTTACTTTTTCTTGGTTTATACATTATTTTAACTGTTGATTCTATACTATTATGTACGTACTCCCAATTCTTATTTAAGTAGAAATAAGTTTTATTTTTTTAAAATTAATTTTATACCAGAGATTGTAATTTTTTTATAATGCCTTGTGATTTCATAACTAACTAACTAACTAACTCTCTAGTCTTCTTAAACCCAAAGGTTCGTAGCTGCAGCAACACAAGCCTTCCATCTCTCCATCTATATATTCTTAACCATCCCTAGCAATTTCCTTTAAATCCATCTCAATATTGTCCTTCCATCTTCGTCTAGGTCTCCTCTTAGCATCAGGTCTCCCAACAAGAATCTTGTAAATTCCTCTTTCTTCTCCCACTCGGGTTTTGTACCACATAGTCTGTCCACTTAAGTCTTCTTTATTTAATTGTTCTAATAATATCTGGACATAAATATAAATTATGTAATTCTAAATTATGTAACCTTCTCCACTAACCTATTTTCTCATCCCTTTTAGGTCCAAATATTTTTCCCTTTCCTTCGGCCACGTTCCAGAATCTCGGAGGCAGCGTGTTGATAATTTTGATCAAGTAACCTATGCCCTTGTCGTCGTTCACGATGAAGTTGGAAAGTTTGGTGCTGATCATGTCCACGATGCCAACCTTCTCGTTGTAAAAATTACGATTGCCTGCATTCTCTTCACCGGCTATCACTAACAATCTGTCGATGAGTTTTCTCACGTCGTCCACCCAAACGAATTCTTTGGGTAACGTGTTGTAGCGTTTGACGCCGCTTCCACTTTTCACCTTTCACATCCATATAATACTACAAGCAGAATTACTCTTTTGTATATTTTAACTTTTAATTTCTTAGAGAGAAGTAACATGCATTTCCTGAATTAAGCCTACTATTTGTTTTATTTCCTCTTTAATATAATTTTCATTTGTTAATATCTTTTATCAATATTCCATAAGGTTTGGTTGCCTGCAAAAGTTAATCCGTTTATCTCCTTGTTAGTAATAGTATTTTATTTATATATCATGTCAGGTTAGAAAAAAAAAGTTCGCGCCTCAGTCAGTGCAATGAGTTGTGTAATAATATTGTCTGTTTCAGCGTTTGACTCATACCAATTTCAAGATATTTTAGCGAATTACGCCAGCTTAAGCTAAGTTCGTATTGCTAGAAGGCCTTCGTCGTTGCAAGTTACCTAGCCCATTCACTAAGAAATGAGAGAAATATGAGAAAAAAATGTTGACGTACTGAAAAAAGTTGACTTGTTCACCGAGTTCAGATGTTTACTCATTGATGACTCCGTCGTAGTCGTCTATCAAAAACCTAAGTACCTTGGAAACAGTGAGAGTTACCGAAAAATCTCCCTTTGTCGTTTTTTTTTTGGTGACGTAGAGTACGCGTAGAGAGGTCGGGTTTAGTGTGTCGGTCGAGTCTCGGTGTCCTCTGTCCTCCCATACCAAAATAAACATAGGTCGTCATGGAACCAATTTTTCATCAATCGAAAATGTTCCAAGTTCACAGCGTTAAAAAAATCTTAAATTGCAAATATCTCGAAAATAGTAAGAGTTATCGAAAAAATACATCGAAAAACACCCCCATCCGGTATCGTTAAATACCCCCTGTCGATTTTGGAAGTGTAGAATACGTATACCAAGTTTTGGTGGTCCTGGGGTCAAGGGGTAAGAAGTTAGCCCACCCCCCTCGAAAACTTTTGATCACTCGTAACTTTTGAACGAATAGTCGTAGAGAGGTCGGGTTTAGTGCGTCTGTCGAGTCTCGTTCTCCTTTTTGATCTTCTAACAAAAAAAAAACATAGGTTCTCATGGAACCAAATTTGACCCCTCTGTCGAAAAATTTTCCAAGTCCAGCGTTAAATTGCAAATGTCTCGAAAAACAGTGATAGAGAGAGATAGTGCAAAAATCCTTCCCGTTGACCCTTTTGTCGATATTGGTGATGCAGAGTACGTGTACAAAGTTTTTAGAGGTTCTGGGTCAAGGGTGGACCAATTGCCAAAATATTTTTTTCATCGCTCGTAACTTTCGAAAGGATGATCATAGAGAGCTGGGATTTCTTGCGTTAGCATCGTCTAGGTGTCCTCTGTCCTCCCATACCAAAATAAACATAGGTCGTCATGGAACAAAAAAAAATGTACCGAAAATTTTCTGTCCAGCGTTAAAAAAATCTTAAATTGCAAATATCTCGAAAATGGTAAGAGTTATCGAAAAAATATATCGAAAAACACCCCCATACGGCATCGTTAGATGTCCCCTGTCGATTTTGGAGGTGTAGAATACGTATACCAAGTTTTGGTGGTCCTGGGATCAAGGGGTAAGAAGTTAGCCCACCACCTCCCAAAACTTTTGATCACTCGTAACTTTTGAACGAATAGTCGTAGAGAAGTCGGGTTTAGTGCGTCGGTCGAGTCTCGGTGTCCTCTGTCCACAAATACCAAAATAAACATAGGTCGTCATGGAACCAATTTTTTTCATCAATCGAAAATTTTCTAAGTCCAGCGTTAAAAAAAAATCTTAGAACAAAAAAAAACCTACAAAGACAGAGACATGGACATAGACATTACACATAGACATAGACATTACACATAGACAAAATACCACAATACCGCAATTAGACAACTTAACCTAACTTAACCGGGAACACGAGCCCGGGGACTGGGATAGAACACCGGGGACAGGGGTCCAGGGACAAGGGGTAGGACTCCCGGGAACACGAGCCCAGGGACAGGGATAGGACCCCGGGGACAGGGGTCCAGGGACAAGGGGGGACCCCCGGGGACAGGGGGTGGTCACTCCACCGCAGCAGTGGTTGAACGCAGCTAATGATCGAATATTGTTTCCAATATGCTTTGGATACATACATGAACACCATATATATATATATATCAAGAACAACATATACATTAAACAACCCCGTTCAGAATCCGTAGACTCAACACAGACAAGTAAATATACACACTGTTCAAGACTCCTAGACACACTGAAAAACTTTCGACCACGTTCGAACCTATAGGCCACACGTAGAACGAACAATGACAAGAACGAGTGAACGCCTTAACACGCACGGCTACGGAGGAGAACTGAAAAAGGTTGTGTATAATTGTTCTTTTATGCATCCACGCAGTGTTGCCACATGGCCGAGATTTTTAGCCAAGTGAGAAATTTCGATTAAAAATACCACAATACCGCAACTGCACAACCGCTAATAATGCTGCTTTTACTACCACAACTAATTATTATTCTATTATGTCATTTGCTTAGGTGAAGAATGGTCCAAAAAGGGAAATTTTGCCCCTTGGGAAGGCCCTCATAGTGTGGCAACACTGCGTCCAAGTCGCCGGTGGTGACATCTAGTAGCAAACACTAGAAATATTTCCTCAGGTATCGTCTTCATGTTCTCGACTGAAATATTAAAACAAACCGAATCCAATGTAGGTTAGTTCGGTGCGTAAATAAAAAAAAAATGATAGGTTAAGTTATATCACTTAGGATCGTAAAAAAATTTAAAAAATCGTAAGAAAAAAAAGATAGGTTAAGTTATATCACGTAAGATTGTGATATACCTACCAAGTGTGAGTGGGAAAAAAAGTGGTGCCGTTAAAATTTGTACTAAAACATCGCTGAACGCTAAAACATCGACAAAAAATTGTCAAAATATGTCAAAAACTGATATTCAATTGATAAATAAAAGGGATACCTACAAAGTGTTGCGTTGAAACGATCCAATTACACTACTAACAGTGGAAGCTGGAAGCTGGTCGGGAGTCTTTCACATTCGAAGACTACATCGAATTCTCAAAACTCGGTAAATTGTTCTACGAGAGAAGCAGAGCATGCAAAAAGTCGACGATGCTCTGGCCACCAACGTGGTAAGAAAGGTTACCCTGGATGCTAGCGACGACAAGAGGTAAATCCTCGAGTATGGGATTCGCACTCTCCATTAGGTCACTATCGCTTCAAAACGACAACTTACCTAAAATGTACCTAGTCTCATCTTCTCGCACATCAACACATTTCACAATCGAGACACTTCACCTTCTGATCATCACACACAAAGAAAGTTTGAAAATCTCATTTTTTGCACATACGAAAGATAAATAACCATGCCTATGAACATTTTCCGGTTGAAAAAGCCGACTCTCATAGTAACACCTAGTCAGGCTGCACATCCAAGGTTCGACCTGTTGCCGTCCATGTTGTCCAAACTTAGTGGCCTCTAAATTACTCACTTGAAAAGCGTTTGGACGAAATACGATGACGACGTTGGCAATAATTTTTACGTCTTCAACAACAACCTAAATTTCTATAAAATTACGATCAGCGGCAAACATCAGATAGTCTTGAATCCGGAGAACGCGAGTAAAGTCAAGATTTCATTCGTCAGGAACAATTATTGCATCAAGCACAATATGATGGACACCGTAACCACGTACGCTGTTTTGGTCGACGATTGCCTGTATGTCGAGATTCTGTGTGATTACATCAAACTCATCCCTCTCTTCTTCGAGTTGCGAATTACATACCCTAAAATAAATAAACATTATTGCAATGCCTAACGACATCATCCATCACACGAAACGCGACAACCACGGCGACGAGCTTCTCATGATTGACATCTGGGTCAAGAAGTTGCGAAGCAAACTTTCGGCTCTTAAGCCCACGGTCAACTCTAGCCTCCAAATCGAGATAGGCAGCCTGCAGTCTCAGTGCCTGGGCCCCATCTTCATAATCGACGCCGAACTCAAAACCCTGTGGCAAACACACACCGTTCTCGCATCTATCGACCACCTTAGAAACTTAGAGGTGAGCTTCGGCAAGTTGGAAAACGAGCTCAAGTCGCGGACCAACGACGTGGAACAACTGAAACAGCGGTTAGAGGAGCAAAAGAGGAGCATCGAGACCAAACTGCAACTTATCGTTCAATCTCAGAATGTTTACGCAGGCATCGCGGATTTACGTGAGCAGTTTCAATACTTGGAATTGGAAAACATCAAGGTGGAACTTCAAACGAATGCCCTGCACGCCGCCATCGCGGAGGTATAAGCAAAACGTCGAAAAACTTAAAGTTCGTTATACAACCTGCCGTCGCCGGACGAACTGAACGCCATCGCTCGGAGCGTAGTCAACATCAAACTCCAGCTCAAAATTCAACGCACCGAAGCCCACATTCAGAATACCTTGGCAACCATGAAAAGCGATATCCCGAACCTCCAGGAAGCTCTGGAATCGAAACTGCACGGCATCGCCGAAACTGTCGCCATCGTTGAAGAGCAGATCTCCACTCTGTAAAATCTGAACACAGAATCCGAACTCTCGCATTTCCACCACCCGATAGACAACATACAGATCAAGATGAACACGCTGCCACGGTCGACACCCATCCAGGATAACATGGCGCAACTTCAAGGTGCCATGAGTACCGTGGCAAATGCCACCTAGTTGGAAACCGTGAAATAGGCTCTGGAGTAGCTTGAAAGTACGGTGGCCACAATGCCAACGTCGCAGGAACTGAAAACCTTAGAGAGTGCCCTGATCCTAATACTGAAATCCGACGACGTAAAAGAACATCCAAGCCAAATCGCGCAACTTCGGTATACGGTCGCCACTTTGCCCACCAATCAGAACGTCGCCGACTTTCACGTGCTGTTCGTTGAGATCAAGACACAAGTAAATGGCCTCGCGAATCAAACTTCCAAGTTGAGGATTGTGGAAATCTTGCAGCAGATCGTCGCGAACGTCAAGCTCGAGATCGGCGCTGAAGGGAACCAGGAATCGGTCTTGGTAGACTTCAGTTCCAAGCTTCATTATTTGAAAGATACGTCTGTACGTCGACGTGATGATAAAACCAGGCTACGACGAGGTTACATGCACTATCGGGGAACACCTGGTGCTGAGCAGATTGGACGATTCAGACTCGCGTCATTTGTTCTCAGTCGAGATTGTCAGACTTAAAAGCGTTCCGAATGTTCGAGGGTATTGGATGTACGAACGCGCCGATCAAATTTACAAATTAAATTCTTACAATCAGTCTCACGAATTTTTCCTCGAAAATACATTTCGGATTCTCAAATTTAGATACTGGAATAATGGAAAGAATACTGAAGTGCCCCTTTTTACGATACAAGCAGAGGATGACGTATTCAAATACCGATTGCATATTGAGAAGACGCGACCAACAAATATAAAATACACGAGGATGAACAATTATCCGTTTTTCACTTCGAAAGTGGAAACACATTATTCTTCGAAGTCTAACAATTGTACCCGGAGAATATTCCGTTTTCCATAGTATTTTCCTGCCGACGAAATATCTCACTTAATGTCCCGGCAAGACATCGTTTACGAGCTGCACAAATCTGCACGTCGCAACTACGGACACCTGCCGGAGGTTATCAAGGGCCTCAACGATCTGTGGCAGGCGGACCTCGTCAAAATGAGCAGCGGTAATTTGAAATATTTGCACAGAGTCAACAAGGGTCACAAGTCTATCCTGACCGTCATAAACCCCTTTTCCCTTTTCGCGTGGGCCCTGGCGGTAAAAGCCAAGACGGCAGTTTGCATCGCCGAAGCTTTTGACTGGAACGTCTGGCGATCCGCCAGACGACTTCGATTGCTGCAAGCAGATAATGGAAAGGAGTTACACAACTCGACCTTCCGCTTTATAATTCCAAGCTACTCAATGTTCAGCGACCTGATAGCCAGCATTCTGGAACGCTTTACCGGACATTGAAAACACGTATGTGAAAAAGGTTCACGCTTCATGGTAACTACAAGCAGGTCGACGTGCTGCAGGAACTTGTGGACAATTACAACAACGCGGTCCACCACACGATACGCATGAAACCTATGGACACCGATGAATACGTTGTAGGCGTACCGACCTAGGACCGAGAAACTGAAGTAGTATAAAATATACTATTACTGGGGCGAGAAAGTATGAGCCCTCCTTAGACTGATTTGGCTACACTTAAAAGTATGTCAAGATATATATATGAGCTTATTGCTCATGTGTGCTACTCTGTCTAATCCAAGACTTTTGTAAAAAAGCCCTCGGGGATTTCCCGTGAAAGTAAGACCCCCTTCAGATTGATTTGGCTACAGTTACAAAGCTGCATCTGTTAGATTGTTGTCCATAAGCTTGTTAAAAATATGACCCTTTTGATATTGTTTTGGCTACAATTAAAACTAAGCCAAGATGTTCATAAGAGTTTATTGCTTACACAGTAGTACACTGTAATATAAGATTAAATACTTGTTCAAAATACTTTTGTACTATTATGTTAATATTTTTACCTGGAATATGCTCAATATTTTAATTAGGACCAGGCTCAATTCATATATCTAATACTAAGACAATGCATTGTGCTGAGGTCTTCTAGAATTGATTTCTGACTCTCTTATTTCTTACATCATAAACATATGATTTCTCACCTATAAGAATAACACTACATATGGTGTCATCAGAGAGTGTATCATGGAATTCACATATAATTTTAATGTTTGTCCTGACATTAAGCACAACCTGTTTTCTTTTTGAGGTGTTGATGACAAACATGGGTCTCTGTGCTTTGAATTCATCTGGTGAGTAATACATGACGGTATTCCAGGTTGTAACTCTTTTGTATGCGGTATATGCCTCATATAATTTGAGGAACTCATCCTTGGACATGTTTAAATTATAATTTTCTCTAGGAAACACTTCAATTCTGCCATTTTTAAGATATATGTTCTTGATGTTGCAGCTATCAGACTTATTTGATTTTTTTTCTTTGTTATTGTTTCTTCCGGTCTGAAACAGTACCACTACAAAATCTGACATGTCATATTGTATACTGGAGAATGGGTTTGTAGCATCAAATTCATAATAGCTACCAGTAGCAGGCTTCTGGAAACATTGATATGTTTAAAATTCTAAAGGCACCTGTGGATTTTTTAGTATATCTGCTTTGTACTTAAGAGTATAGCTGGCTTCATATTCAACTACTGGGATTCTTAGCTCCATAGTCCGAATAAGACATTTGCCTTCATCAGGTAGGGTATTAGGCAGAGCTGCCGCGGTAGAGTTTAATGTACTGTACCTCATCAAAACATTGTTATCATTAGCAGCTCTTCTAAATGTAATTCATAAACCAACCTTCCACATAATGTCTTTGTAATCTGAGAAGAATACTGGCAACACGCGCATAGGGAACAATACAGTGTGGCTCTTGGTTAATATTTTATCACCAGCCTCAAATCCGTCGATTTTTTAGTATGAAGCCTCGGTCTTGGATAACTTTAGTGTGGCCAAAGCTGTAGAGGTAATACCAGATTAGTCCACTCTGTTTATAACAACACCATGTTTTCTGATCTCGATTTCAGAGAAGAGATGTGGTACAAAATTGTCTACCAGTCTTATATTTGAGTTAGCAGAATAATCTGTACCCTCGAGCTTGACAATATCAAACTTGATATAGAGGTCTTCTCTGTGGGGGTGTATAAAGTCATACCCTACATCAATCTCTGTGTTGAGTTGATTTAAATTTCCAAAGGACCTACGGTTCGGGGGGAATGACTGTAGATCATAACTCTCGATATTTTCCATTTTTATGTATGTATTTTTATTTAAATATTAATTTCTATGATAGCAGTTGTTGTGGCTCCAGCAAAATCAACTAATTCTTCTTTTTCATTAGTGACCATCAACTCAATGTAGTCTATCATATTATGGCACACAGGAAATTATAATGTTGGTCATGGAGTGTAGATGATTGGCTCCATAAATTCAGAGTTAAGTTTGAATGTTGCGATGATACCAGCATGCTTGTGAGTGCCTATGCCATCTGATTTGGTGATCATACCATCGGCCACATTACAGTGAATATTCAGAGTCTCTATGGCTAAGAATTTAGGTATATTAATAGCAGTGTGTTTGATGGCTGGTTCAAGATTTGTGTTGTTCTTTAAGCCTAATAGCTCTCCTATAGTACCCAGAACTATTGTCTCTGTAGCAGACACAATCTCTACTCTGTGAGTGACAGAATTTTGAGTTAACACTATACCTCTGGGTAACTGAGCATTTAGAGTAGACAGATTATACTGCCCTGGAGTGATGACAATGTTTTGCTCACCAACTGCAATCTTGTTGTTGTGGTATGTAATATTGGGGATCAAGTACATGCCATAGAATGCTCTAAGAGCTATAGTTTTGGAATATACTATATCATCATGTAGTATGAGCTTCAATATTGAATTTTGGCTGGTAAGATGGAATACTCCCATAATGCTTCAGATACCACAAGGCTTTATGAAAATCTTCAATTGATGGTTTATTTAATTGAGACAGATATCTAACCATAGATAAATACAGATGTCCACAACAAACATCTTTGAAGTTTTGAACACGGTCATTATTGTAATAGAGATTAGTTGATTTTAGATATTTTACTAAATTCTCAGGTGTAATACCTCCAAATGAATCAAACACAAATGCCTCATTGTTTAAATATTTAAGATAGCAGATCCACTGAGTGCCCTGATTTTTGTACTTATCCAAATTGACTATGCCACACTCTTTTTTGAGTGGTTGTTCTGGTAAAGAATCATACATGTACACACGTCTAAAATTTTTGGTTCCCAGTGGCTTGATTAAAGCTTCAATATCTTGGTTGGTAAGGGGCACTTGTTCTTTTTTAACTTATTCATGGCTCTCTTAAGACCTTCGCCTTGTCTCTCTATAGCCAGATTATGACGCTTCAGTTCATCTAATTCTGCCTTATTTTTCTTGGCATCTATTACAGTTTTTGCTATGACAGCCGATCCCCCTGCTAAGCTACCAACTGCACCGGGTGCTGCTAAGATGGCCGGGATAGTAAATATAAAGCCACACACCTGTGATTTTTTTCTGGATTGCTGTAATTTTCTTAATTGGGGGTATTAAGTAACAATTTCATACTATGGCCCTTGGCAAGACAAGAACTTTTCTTCTTGCGCTGCTTTTTGGTTTGAAGTCTATTAATAGTCCCAAGTGATTTAAGACCTGCATATGGTATCTGATACATAACACCCTTGGCCTTCATTGTAGGTTTATTATATATGTATATATTCTGGGATTACATAGCTTAATTAAGTGGTTTAAATTTAAGTTGTAACACTTATTGCTGGGCCAGTTTATTTAGTCTGTTACAACCCCCACCCCAGTTTTTGTTTGGTGTTCATAGCTATGGTGGTCCCCAATGCTGCTATTCTCTCACCCAAAGAAGCATCTCTGCTTACTAAACTACCAAATGCTTCCTCTTCTAATTTTGTGTCTGCCACATGTCGCTTGTCAAGATCAGTATGCGTGTTGTATGCTATGTCATGGCCTTTACAAGCAGCATCTAGGGGATAAACACCAGGGTCACCTCTGTTTAGTCTATGGTCTAGTTTGGTACCGGGACCACAATACTGATGAACCTGGTATGTGTAGCTCAAATGGCAGCTTGTTTATTATGTTATTAATCAGGCCCCGACCATAAGAGATATTCCTAAATTTAGGTGGTAGAGTATTAATAATCTTTATAAGATATCCAATCCCCTTAGTGTCATTGACTATAAAATTAGACAATTTGCTAACTATCATATCCTAAATTCCAACCTTTTCATTGTAAAAATTATGATTACCAGCATTTTCTTCCCCAGCTATGACCTATCTACAATTTTCCTGATATCATCAACCCAGACAAATTCTTTAGGCAAGGTGTTGTACTGTTTGATCCCGCTACCAGTCTTGATCTGTGTACATATGGAATTGATTAAGTTGTTTTATTTTGCTCCACTGATAGACTTGACTCTTTTTCGTGTGTGTTCATTGTTCTGATATAGAGCATCTGATTTTATTAGTATTTCTTTGTAGTACTCATAGTCTTGATCTGTATAGCTGCCAGGCCTTTTCCGAGTAATCAGTTCCCACAATCCAGATGTGCCAGGATACTTAACAAAACTGCCTTTTTCTCCAAGATGAGATTCTGAATATACAATCAGATCATCTCCCATAAATGTTACCCTAGAATTGCCAATTCTATGTATGATGCTACCACCAAGCTCTGTGTCAGCATATAAACCAAAGACCTCATCTTTGTTGTCTTTAGGTGTGCTTAAATATTTTTGAGCAAGAAGACCCAATTCAATAGGATCCTGACTAGCTTCAATTCTTCGAGGAGGAACAGGTCTAAGCCAAGCGTCAAGTCAACCTTGCGGCAGGTTTTCGCACATATAGATCCAAACGTGCGCGCAAGAATATAGTTCCACTGAGACGGTTCTATTCCGACACAACTGCATACTTGCAAGAAAACAGTTATTTAATTTGTAATATACAGACAAAATAATACATACATTAGGAGGTATTTACTTAATTGGTTGCAATCACTGTGCAGACGAACTTAAAACCGCATATTCGCTAACTGCACTGAAACTTTAGAGCGAGTCGAGCGATACTGAATGCCTTGCAGAACGCGTGGAATCGGTTATACCAGTGTTGCACATCCCACTATTTTAACCCTATGTTTATTGTAGAGCGGCGAGAATGGCTGAATCTCCTGCTCAGGGCGCGGTTTTACCCGAATGTTATTTTGGGGTTTATCCGAAGGGAAATGCTCTTCAAAGTGAAGCAAGTTGTTTTAAATGCATAATCCTCCTTGCGGCAACAAGATCAAAGTAAAACAGGGCGTGAGGTGAATGTGCGCACGAATTGTATCACGGGTGTTGAATGATTTGCATTTTGAGTTTAGCAAGAGGAAACGATTGTTGTTTGACGACAAAAGAATCTCCGCGGTATTAAAATATACCGCAGTGAGAATAAACATGTTTATTATTTGGACGAGACATCCTTCAACTCGGTTGGTGGGGGAAGGGGGAATAAAACATGGAAGGATACCACCATGCAAAACCACCGCCAAGGCTGAAGAAACCGACGGTGAGTTGAAGGGGGAGGCTTACTGTTTCACCGACTGGCGGCTTTGGTGAAGGCGCATATTTACTGTTCCCCGCAAAGAAAGGGAAGGGTGATTATCAGCAAGAAATGGACAGAACAACATTTGGCTCCTGGTTTAGTGAAGTGATTCATAAATTGAAACCAGAGTATTAGCGACAGACAATGCACCTGACTGTATATATCACCAGTAACAAATCATGCTTTTTTGGTGGTTTAACTTGAATTGCGTGTGTCTTACAGGAACGGATGTATTGCGGACGAAGCAACCACGTTTTTCATAAAATGTATTTCTATCTAAACCAAAAACAATAATTTGTCATTAAATTCAACAGGGGCCCATTGTTTTATCTCCGTTTATTTTTAGTTTTGCGTGCTCGAAATATACACATATGCTTTCATGTTTAGAAGTTGCTTGTTGATTTGGTATTTTAAGTCCACTTCATGCACAGTAAGGCTAATCGGAACCGGACCTACAGTTTAAAGTTGAATCGGAACCACTATGTAACGCAGAAAGTACTTTTAATATTTTATGTTTCGGGAGACAAAGAGAAGCAAAAATACATTCCACTTGACATGCATGCGGGTTTTGATGTGTTGTGCGGTTGGCAATACTGTGGATTTTCTCAGTGTCTGCGATGTAAGCAGCTCGGCGGTTGAGGAAAGACTGGCATGAAGATTCTTAGCTCAGTTCTCGCGTGGATTGATACATAAAACCTGCTGCAAATTTAGCCTGACGCTTAGTCTAGAAAGTGGGGTGATTGGATAATTTAATATGTTCCTAGCAGCTACTGGTACAAGCTCTGTGATCAAATTTTGATTTAGCTCTGTAACAGTTTTGATATTTTTACCCAGTTCACTAATAACATCAATAATAGGCTGTTCTGTGCGCTTGTGTTTTTCATAAATACCTCGGTTCTCTGATTTCCATCCCTTAAATCTTTTTACAAGATAGTCTCTTAATTTAAGATCATCAATGATTGGCCTTTTCATGGGCATTTATATATGTCTCAATGTCTAGAAAATTGTTGATTTCATTTCTGTATTTACCACTATTGGCTTTTCTTGTCATATCAATTGTGAAAAACCCATAGCTGTCCTGGTTGCGGCACCTACTGCAAAACTTAGAAAAATCATTGTAGCTCAAGTCTCCACTTTCATACTCATCATGTTTGTGTTTGAGGTGAGTTTGGTCTTGATGAAACACACATATAAAATTGCTGTTGTCTCTTATCAGCTGTTTTGGTATTTTAGAAAAAGTCTGTGCCAGGTAGAAGGAATCTATGTTTTTGTGTCGCCCCTGTGTAAAAAAATTTCTAACCTTGTTTTGGTTATCCAGTATAATATCATCAAACACAATAACAGAGTTATCAAGACAGTCAACAAGTGGCTTAACATCTGATTCAAAAGTGGCTGTATCCAGTCCATCATAAGCTTCATCAGCTGCTGATATTTTAATTGTTCTAGGCTCTTAGAAAATACATACAAGTGCCTGTTTATCCAGTCTATCCAGTTGGGTGCCAATAAAAAATTATCAACCATTAGTGTAGTTTTACCACAAGCCGATGGCCCAACAATAAGACATCTAATATTATCAGGCAGCAGCTTGCCATTTCTCTTAGTCTGCTGTTCAGGCTCTGGTAGTCTCTTTATAACATCCCAGGTGTTCATAGTATCACTTTGTCTGCCTCGATCCAGCTGTGTTCTGGGAGACCTAGCCATTTGACCAGTATCTTGTTGCCTTTTCTTCGGATCAATTTCTCTATAATATATGTGTTGGGATGTTTAGTTTTGCTACGTTCTTCTTCATAGAATCTGCCTTTGAGAATATCTCCGCGATGGTATTTTATTATATATGTGCTACGGGTCCCAGGTTTAACTTGAACCACTGTAAATAATTCAGTGCTCCGATTTCTGGTAAAGACTCTTTTGAATATGTGCTTATTTTTACTGATTTTTACTTGATCACCGACTTTGTATTTAGCTTTTCTGGTTGTTGGTTGGTATCTAGGATAGTAAACAGTGTTGATCAATTGTTGACATTCAGATGAAGTTACCTCAGAGGGCTTCATGTTGATTGTGGTGTGGACCGAGTTGTTATATCGATCAAGAAGTTCTGGTATCATAGCAACCCATTTATAATCACCTTGAAGGGTAAATTGTTTATGCATATGACTTTTTAGGGTTCTGTTGATTCTTTCTACAATAGAGGCCTTGAGATCACTGTAACTCGAGTAATGTTGTATTGAGTGGCTCTTAACAAATTGTTGGAACACCAAATTATAGAATTCTTTGCCATTATCGGTTTGTAGATAGCACGGTGATCTTCCACTCTGATTGATGATTGTCCTGAATGCTTCTGTAACACATATTCCAGTCTTGGATTTTAGCGGCACAGCCCAGGCATACTTTGAAAATGTGTTTATGACAGTGAGTAGAAACTTGTAGTTCTTGTTGATCTTGTCTAAGTTTTTCAGCTGTCCACTCGCCATCTCAACCAACTCAGCCTGCCAAAAATCATCTATGCCTTTTGTGACCACTGTCAGTTGCTTATAGTTATGTCTGGCTGGTCTGTGTAGTTCATCATCAATGGTTTGTCTAGACATAGTATGTGAACAAGAATATTGCAACTATGAGGTCTTCAGGAGGTGTTGATTGTAGTAAAATTTCAAGCTTTGTTTGGATATCATCAATCAAGTGATGAATATGAGATAGCTCAGACTCCGTGTTGAGGTTTTCAAGTTTGGTGATCTGTTGCTGGACACTGACAAGGGTGTCTAAAATACCAGGTAAGCGGGATTATAGAGTTTCTTGTACATTTTTCAGATCACTTTGTACTGCTGCTATGGTACCCTCAAGATGGCTTATGGTACTCTGAATTTTTCCAAAAGCTTGATGTTGGCAACACTACAAGTTATAGCACTCAAAACATCAGAAGATGGTGGGTTGTCCATAAAATTCTCAAGTGTCTCGATTTTTTCTTTAAGCTCGGCTATGGCATTGTTCAGAGGATCCACATTAGGAATCTCCAGTGATTGAATCTGTTCTTTTAGAGTATAAATCACTAGATCAAAATCTTCTTGTGACTTTATGCTTTTGACAATTGTTTGGAGCTGTGTCTGGACACTATCAACCTGCTCTTCTAGTTGCTGTTTCAATTGCTCAGTGTTGGTAGCCTGAGTCTTAAATTTGGCTTCAGAGCTGCTATGGATTCCTCTAAACTTTGAAAATTATCTTATGTTGCCAAATCAGTATATTTCTGAAGCAGTAATTTGAGTTCTTAGTCAATTTTAAGAAGAGGGTCCATGCATTGTGATTGTAAATTTGTAATCTCTAGTTGAAGACTGGCATTGAGTGTGCTTTGTAGAATTTGTAAATCACTTCTTAGTTTTTGGCCAAATATATCATTAGGCATTTTGCTTTAGTAGTTATTTATTATAGAGTATCTGTTTCTTAATTCTATAAAAAGAGGTATAAGTTTGTCATAGTGTCCTGTGACCTCAATATATAAGCAGTCACCGGCAGAGACAGTATATAAAGTACCAGAAACCATGTTTGAGTGCTTAATTCTGTAAATATTTCTGCCTACTGAAACCTTGACATTGCCCTCGGGGGTTGAAATAAATTGTAATTGGCCACCTACAGGTAGATGGTAGTGGTTTAAGTTATTGTTAAATATGTACAATGTTTACCTGTTTTATTATTGATGAATAATTAACAAACCACTTAGTTTGGATAACATAGATTGTATATCAGGAGAGGGTGCTTGTATTGGCAGTTCTATAATAGCCTGTTTTTTGAACCCAAATAAGTTCATTGGCATGTTTATTTTTTCAAATCATGATCTGTAATTGGGCATTGATTGCCACTTATCAAGTCACAATGACCCCATGGTAGAGCATGTATGCCACAAGATAAAATGCATCTCTTATCATCATGTGGGTCCAGACCCAATTTTCTTACAATATTTGTGGTCAACAAGTGATCCACACTCTGGATTCTGCATTCTGATGTTATGATTGTATTATGTGATTTGAGACAATTTTCATAATCTTTACAAATTGGAGCTCTCTGTCCACAGTTACTCTACCAATGCCCTTGGCTTTTTTGGCAACAGCACCACTACATGTTTCAAAGCTGTACATCTTGGCCCTTATCCCAGCAAGTCCCAGGCACCTTTTTGTTGTAGGGTTGAATCTTTGGATGTTCACTGGTATCAAAATATTTAAGGAATGCAGAATGTGTTATATCTTGATTGACATCTTCTGTCTGAATATCAAGGATAAAGCTATCTGCGTCCATGTACATCCGTTTTACACGATCACCATAAAAATATTCAGCACATCATAATAGAGCTCCAGCATGTGTAATTTGGCCAATTCTAATATCACAGCACCTACATAAATAGGCTTTTCAAACTTAATATTTGTTTCTTTCAAGTTGAAGGGTGCCAGATTATCATCATAAATTCTTCTGTAATTGATATTGCCTTTGGCAGCAATTTTTTGCTCCGGTTGTTGTCAGTAACTAATTTAACATCAGTATGCTTTCTGACATTTTTTATCGTTTTACCATACAATGAATTGACCATCAATTTGAACAAGGTCTTATCAAATTGGCTTACTGCACATGTTCGAAGCTCAATGTTTGTATCAATGTATTGCTTCATAAACCTTGATTGCTTAAACCTTAAGACTTTGCCAACCTTGGTCACTTGAACACCATGATGTAGTATATGACATAACCCTGTTTTGGTTTTAGAGTCATCATTAGCTTCTTCTGTTTAGAACCAGGTGAACACTCAACCTTAGGAATTGGGAGCAGATAAGAAAACGGGTTTTGTAAATCATCAGGAATTGTCAGATCAACCTCTTAGAATAGACCATAGTCACTGTCATCAAAGTCCTGAAGATCTTAAATGTTGAAATCTTCGACCCACTCAAGCCCTGCAGTAGATAGTAAATGTACCTTTGACCGCTATTTTTGATTTTTTGACCAAACGACCACAAAAACCTCAAAAACTCACTTTCTCTCCACGTTCCGCGCCTCATTTATTGCGCTGACGATGTTTCACGGCGCAAAAAAGCCGTGATGAGTGAAAGATGAGCTCTCATCCTCTCATCCTCTCATCCTCTCATCCTCTCATCCTCTCATCTTCTCATCCTCTCATCCTCTCATCCTCTCATCCTCTCATCCTTGAAGGATGAATGCACCTTATTGTAATTTTCCAAGTCCGGCAATGTTTGTATATCGTGACCTTTGTAAACCTCTCTCTCTTTCGGGAACGATGTGCCACACACACACGCGCGCGCGCGTGTATCACTTTCTCTCCACGTTCCGCGCCTCATTTATTGCGCTGACGATGTTTCACGGCGCAGAAAGGCAGTGATGAGTGAAAGATGAACTCTCATCCTCTCATCCTCTCATCCTTGAAAGATGAATGCACCTTATTGTAATTTTCCAAGTCCGGCAATGTTTGTACATCGTGACCTTTGTAAAACTCTCTCTTTCGGGAACGATGTGCCACACACACACACGCGCGCGCGCGTGTATCATTTTCTCTCCACGTTTATTGCCATCCGCTTCCGCAGTGGACGACTCCACCCTCGGCAACCACAAACGGCAACAAACTCCCCGAACCTAATTATCTCGCATCCGCTTCCGCCCGAAGCGAATCTGTAAGAGGATGCGAGGGAAAAATGATCGAATACCATGATAAACACGCATGGCGTGGAACTGTCAACGGGGTTTATTGCCATCCGCTTCCGCAGTGGACGACTCCACCCTCGGCAACCACAAACGGCAACAAACTCCCCGAACCTAATTATCTCGCATCCGCTTCCGCCCGAAGCGAATCTGTAAGAGGATGCGAGGAAAAAATGATCGAATACCATGATAAACACGCATGAGGTGGAACTGTCAACGGGGTTTATTGCCATCCGCTTCCGCAGTGGACGACTCCACCCTCGGCAACCACAAACGGCAACAAACTCCCCGAACCTAATTATCTCGCATCCGCTTCCGCCCGAAGCGAATCTGTAAGAGGATGCGAGGAAAAAATGATCGAATACCATGATAAACACGCATGAGGTGGAACTGTCAACGGGGTTTATTGCCATCCGCTTCCGCAGTGGACGACTCCACCCTCGGCAACCACAAACGGCAACAAACTCCCCGAACCTAATTATCTCGCATCCGCTTCCGCCCGAAGCGAATCTGTAAGAGGATGCGAGGAAAAAATGATCGAATACCATGATAAACACGCTTGAGGTGGAACTGTCAACGGGGTTTATTGCCATCCGCTTCCGCAGTGGACGACTCCACCCTCGGCAACCACAAACGGCAACAAACTCCCCGAACCTAATTATCTCGCATCCGCTTCCGCCCGAAGCGAATCTGTAAGAGGATGCGAGGAAAAAATGATCGAATACCATGATAAACACGCATGAGGTGGAACTGTCAACGGCGTTTATTGCCATCCGCTTCCGCAGTGGACGACTCCACCCTCGGCAACCACAAACGGCAACAAACTCCCCGAACCTAATTATCTCGCATCCGCTTCCGCCCGAAGCGAATCTGTAAGAGGATGCGAGGAAAAAATGATCGAATACCATGATAAACACGCATGAGGTGGAACTGTCAACGGGGTTTATTGCTAGGACATTGACTATAGCGCTCATTGTGTTTTCACCAAGGGGGTTCGCGTGGGATGGGGGGGTTCCTATATAGCGCACCAGTTTCTCTTTTTGTACATCATTATCATAGTGAACGTCAATCGTGGCAGTTCAGTATTCTTAATTGTTTGTCTGATAGTATACATATATATCATCGTGGAAGTTTTAGTGAGCTACAAGTTTTATTTTGAAGTCTCTCTATCTTTCTTGAAAGGTGAACGTCAATCGTGGCAGTTCAGTATTCTTTAATTTGTTTGTCTGGCAGTATACATATATATCATCGTGGAAGTTTTAGTGAGCTACAAGTTTTTTTGAACTCTCTCTATCTCTCTTGAAAGGTAAGTTGTTTTTCAAGTGTTTTTTTTCATCATATATTTATTTTGTTTTGCGTCTGACACACACACACACACATATTCAGAGGAGTCATAAAAATTGACACACACCTCCTACAACAGTGCACACACTGTTCGCGTCTAATATATATATATATGCACTTGTGGAAAGAAAAAAACTGTCTAGCATTTTTGATCTATTTTTTTCCTTCTGTTTCAGTGCGCTTTCCCCTACCACCACCAACCCCAAAAAATTTCTCTGTATATATAAATAACAGAGAAAAAAAATGGAACCGCAAGCAGGTCCCTCCGGTCTTTGCGGGAAAGTGGCATGTCGTAACTGTGGAAAATTAATTTCGAAACCTAATATTGCTAGGCATTTGAAAAAATGTCGTCTACCGGAACATGATGACGCCCCCCCGGCAAAAAAATCTCGCACTGATGCGCATGAAGACGGTGCTTTGAATAAAAGTGCACGCATCATGACGTATAAATCTGGAGGTGACGAAAAATGTGACTCGAGCACCTTCCTCGACAATGTGAAATCTCTGGTAGTCGATCAATTACGGGATTGCATCGTTAATGTTGCAATTAAAATTCATCTCGTCTTGACCCTGCTGTATGAGAAAGTTGTCTCGTCCGAGTCAAGCACTTTCAGCTTTTACGTAGGGTGTGAAGGCTTACATGAGGGCAATCACGAGGATCTTGACGAGATAGTGACACGGCTTTTTGAGCATCTGACACAAAAACAAGAAGCGTTTGAAGGTCGAGGAAGTGGATGGAGTCTTTGCGGTCGCAGCCACATGTTAGAGCTTCGAGTGTGCAATTTCAAACCGTTACGCAGCGCTCAAAAAAACAAAAACAAAAAAAAGCAAAATGCAGTGTTAAACATACAAAGTAATGATCAGAAGAGTTTCTTATGGTCTGTCATCGCCGCATTACACCCAGCCAATAATAATGACCCCCAACGTCTGTACAATTACAGACGATACGAGAGGAAATACAAGAATGTCATGCGAGGAATTTCCTATCCTGTGCCCCTGAATGAAATCAATCAATTTGAAAAAAACTATAGAGAGGAAAAAGGAGAAGATATCGATATTTCTGTGTTTGGGGTTGACGATTGCGACAACATTCGTGTGTTAAGGCCTGCGAGAAGCCAGAATAATGTAATTCGACTCTTGCTTGTAGATGGCCGTTGTAGTATGATACGGAATATCTCACGATTAGTAGGAAGACAGATGAGCAAGCATCACGATAAGATCGAAATTTGCGATCGATGCTTAAGAATTTTTCGCGTGGGAAAGAAGATGAAAGAACAGCACAAGTGTTTTGGCTCCGTGAATGCAGAACCCGAAGATGTCATGCCGGATCCCGGAACCAAGATGAAATTTCAGAAACACCAGGCTCTTCTCCACCATCCTGCTGTCCTTTATGCCGACTTTGAAAGCTTCCAAGTTCCCATGACGTCTTGCGACCCTGATCCCTCTACCTCAAACACGATACAAATTTTTCACCACGAGCCTTGCAGTTTCTCCATCTATGGAGAAAAATTGAATGATGTTATCTTGTATTGCGGACCTGATGCGGCAAAACATTTTGTTAAGAAGATAGCGGAATGCGCGAGAGAACTTGCACCCAGCCTGAAAGGCTCTTACGTTTCTCCACCTACTCTCACGACGGAACAACAGCGGAGACATGACACGGCAACGAAATGCGCGGAGTGTAACCAGGCTTTCACCCCCGAAAATCACAAGGTCGTACATCATGACCATCAGAATGGATTATTCCTGAACACGATCTGTAATTCGTGCAATCTTAAAATTAAGGAGTCGTATTTCGTTGCCGTGTTTCTGCATTACACGGAAAAATACGATACGCATCTGTTCGTCAAGGAGTTGTACAACATCACGACTCGAATCAGCATCATCCCGAGAACGAGCGAGAAGTATATTGTGGTGAGAATGTGGATCCCTCTCGAAGAAGGAGGAAGCGTGGAAGTGCGAATCCTGGACTCTTACAATTTCCTGTCCTCCAGCCTGGCCACCCTTGCATCTCAACTTGGCGACGAAGATCTTGTGGCCACCAAGCAAATGTGTTTGTCGGGGAGAGATGAGAATTTGAATCTGTTGCGTCGCAAGGGTGTCTACCCCTACGAGTACGTCAACGATTTCGACAAATTTGACGAGACGGAACTTCCACCCCGGGAGGCATTTTATTCTCATCTCACGGAGGACGTCTGTTCCGAAGAGGACTACGAACACGCTCGTAGTGTGTGGACGGCCTTCAATTGCCAAACTTTTCGTGATTATCACGATCTCTATCTGAAATTAGACGTGACACTTCTCATGGACATTTTCGAGTCGTTTCGCAAGAGATGCATCTCGATCTACAGGTTGGATCCTGCGTATTTCTTCACGACGCCGGGATTGACTTGGGAATCGATGATGAAATACACCAAGGTGGAACTGGGGCTCATCGCTGAGAAGGACCAGTATGCCTTCATGGAGAGTACGATACGCGGTGGCATCGTCCAATGTCCTCGACGCCATGCCCAGGCAAACAATCCTCATACGCCTGGTTACGATGCATCGAAGCCCAACACCTACATCGTCTACTGGGATGTCAACAACCTGTATGGCCACTCCATGTCCCAGTGTCTTCCCATCAGCGACTACGCGTGGATGACCGAAGAGGAACTCTCCTGCGAGGATTTTCTCAACTGGAGCGAAGATAACGAATGGGGCTGTTTCTTGGAAGTGGATCTCGATTATCCCGAAACACTTCACAAGAAACATCATGGATTGGCCCTGGCCCCCACCAAAGATAAGCCACCTGGGGGATCGGAGCCAAAACTCATAGTAAGCATGGAGAACAAGCGGAATTACGTTCTGCACTACCGACTCCTCCAATTCTATGTGAGTCACGGCTTGCAGCTGAAGAAAGTACATAGAGGATTGAAGTTCCGTCAGAGTAGGTGGCTCGAACCGTACATAGCCGGGAACACGCAACGCAGAGCGCAATCGACATCGCCTGCAGACAAGGATCTGTACAAACTGTTCAATAACGCCATCTACGGCAAGACGATGGAGAACGTGCGTAATTACATCGACGCAACGTTGGTCACGGACGAAAGGAAATTTGAGAAGATTGTCGCGTCCCCCTACTTCAAAAACTTCACCATTTTCGACGAGAATCTAGTATTCGTCGAGAAGAACAAGAAGCAAGTGATGCTCAACAAGCCGATTGCCATAGGTGCCACCGTCCTTGAACTATCAAAATTGCACATGTACCAATCCTACTACGATCAGTTTCAACCCTTTTATGGAGATAACATCCAAATATGTTACATTGATACGGATAGCTTCATTTTTCTAATCCAAACACCAAGCCTCGAACATGATCTGAGTTCGATGAAGCATCTTTTTGATTTTAGCAACTTACCATCAGGCCATCACTTGCATTCGACAGAAAATAAAATGACCATAGGAAAGTTCAAAGATGAAGCGGCTGGTAATTACATCAGCGAATTTGCGGGGCTTCGTGCCAAAATGTACTGCGTCAAGATTGCAGAAGAAAAAGAGATCAAGAAAGCGAGAGGGGTAGGAAAAATAAGTCCCAGCAAATTTAGCATGAAAGACTACAAAGAATGCCTGTTTCAAGGTAAAAGACAACTCAGCACAGATCATCGCATTGCGAATAAATTACACGAACTGTACACGACGCGCGTAACCAAGGTCGCATTGGATGCCAGAGACAACAAGTTACGTGTTCTCGATTGTCAAATCCACACGAGAGAGTGGGGCCACTGTAATGGAAGCGATAAATGTGAGGTGTGTTAACCGTAACCCCATAGCCATGAAGTCCTCTGTGTCTTTTGCCATTCTTCAAAAACATATGGAGGAAAAGAGGAGCCCTCGGGGGATGAAAAGTTGGAAGTTGTTATTATGTCGTTAAGCTCGCTCTAAACGAGGCCTCATTAAATTCAACTCTTACTTTTTTCTTCTTCACACTGATCTAATGACATAATTACACGTTCGAGTCTTTTGAATTGCATCGCCATAGATAAAATCTTCTCTTCTTTTTATTCGATCTACAAAGGGGCACAGCATATAGAAAATTTAAATAACTAACAAGGACAATGAATCTCTTTGGTTTCCGGAAACAGATCAACATGGAAAGTGCACCACCAAATTCCAATAACCTCTTACCTTCCATGTTATCCAAACTCAACGGTCTACTGATCGTTCACCTCAACAGTATTTGGACGAAATTGGACGACGATGTGGGCAAGATGTTTTACGTCTTCAATAACAATTTACATTTCTACGAAATTCCGATCGACGGGAAACTTCGGATCACCGTGAATCCGGAAAACGTAGGCGAAATCAAAATTTCTACCGGCAAGAACATTTTTCGAATCAAGCACGACAAGATGCTTTCTAACATTGCGTACGATGTTTCAGCAGGAGATTATTTTTACATGGAACTCCTCGGAGATTACGACAAACTCATTCCTCTCTTCGTACAATTACGAATCGTCTATCCTATTATAAATAACCGTTAACCAAAAATGCCTAACGACATTTTCGGCAACACCAAGCGTGTGGACCACGCAGAAGAGATTCTCATGTTGGACGTTCGTGTTAAGAAGTTGAGGACCGATTTGATTGCTTTGCAGGAGACCTTAAACAAAAGTTTAGAGTCGGAAATCGCTACACTCCAAACGCAATGTCTCGACCCTATTCTGAAAATCGATTCCGAACTGAAAACGCTCATAAAAAATTATGTCGACGTACCTTCTTACGACAGCGTTCAAAATATACAGTTGAGTTTGGATTCGCTTCAAAATGATTTGGCCAAATTACAGCAATTTCAATCGAAAAATGAAGATTTGGAAAAATTGAAACTCGAAATCGAAGAACGAACTTCCGCAATCGAAAAGAATTTCTCCGAACTTCAAACCGTGGTGAACGATATTGATGTAGAACGCTTGCACGTCGTCGTTTCCAAATTACAAGAAGAATTCACCGGCACGTTGGAAGAAATTAAATCCAAGTTTCAGACTTTGGAAGATACCATGACGAACCTACCATCGTCGGACGAACTGCAGGTCATCGGTAAAAGCGTCGCGAACATACAAATTCAATTGGAGGCCTATCAAGATTTCGAACACATTCAAACCACCATCGCTACGCTTCAGGCATCCTTGGAATTGATCAACGAAGACATTAAAAATATTCACGCTGAAGCAAGAGCGTTGACGAGCATTCAAGACACGTTGAGCACGGTTCAGCAGAAGATCGAGTATTTTGAAAATTTGAACGTCGAAACGAGCCTTGCTCATTTTCATCACGTACTGGACAACATACAGGGTGACTTGGAATCGTTACGGACGAGCGTACCTTCGAGCGAAGATTTGGAAAAATTGAAAACGGCGGTGACGGCACTATCTGATTCGAGCGACGTCAAAAGTTCATTGAGCGATCTCGAGAGTAGGGTGGCCAATCTTCCCACCTCCAAAGAATTGCACGCTTTGAAAAGGAACATATCACGTATGCTGAAACGACTGGAAACGGAAACGGCGAACGTGGAAGAGATTCGAGACGAAATCCGTTCGCTGGTGTCGACGCTGCCCACTTCGCAGAGCGTCGCCGATCTTCACACGCAGTTTACAGAGATGCGAAGCATCGTGAACGATCTTACCGAGAAGAGCTCGAAATTGAATCAAGTCGAGAACCTTCAGAACATCGTCTTCAACATCAGAGATCAAGTCGGAGTGCTGGAATCCACGCAGGAATCGACGCTGGCTTCTTTCGGTGCCAAGTTACAAGAACTCAACGAAAACTACAAGCAGTTGAACGTGGAAGTGAAAATCAAACAGTCGTTGTCTGCCGTAACGGATACCATAGTTGAGCATTTGCTGCCCATCGAAAATAAACTCGGACACGTTCACAGTAATCTGCTCGGCGTCGACACTAAATTCGCTAAACTGCATTCTCTGCAAGCCATTGAAATCAACAGCGTACCCAATCAACAGAGAATCTCCACGTTCGTCGAAAGTAACAAACTGTACATGTTACATCCTTATCATCCGTACTACAAGTTTCTCCTCGATGGCACGATTCAGATAAACGAATTTTCGTACTGGTCTCACGGTAGAAAAGCTAGCGTTCCCACCATGACTTTGATATCGAATCGTGGTGTCCAGAAAGCAGGAAACATTCCTCTGGCACGTTGGAACGAAACGCGCAACATATATGAAATACACGAAGACGAAGATCTTACCGTTTTCGACGTGAGTGCCGGCGATAAGCTGATCATTCAAAACACGAGCGAGGTGCCACCCTCTGTGAATCCCATCACGCTGGTGCTTCTTTTGAAACGTAATCTCTAAAAAAAATGTCTAGGCAAGCCATCGTCGAAGAATTGCATAAACCTGCACGCCGTAACTACGAACGTTTGGCTGTGGTAACCAAGGGCATCGACGACCTCTGGCAAAGCGATCTCGTGGAGATGAGCAGTGGCAATTTGAAAAATGTACATAAATTGAACAAGGGCAACAAGTACCTCCTCACCGTCATAGACACATTTTCGAAATTCGCATGGGCTCTACCTTTGAAAGCCAAAACGGGATCGTGCGTCACGGAAGCATTCAAATTAATTTTTCGCGAAAGCGGCGGCAGACGACCACAGTTTCTGCAAACGGACAAGGGGAAGGAATTTTACAACGCTGTATTCCAAAAGTTTATTCAAAAACACAAGATTCCACATTATTCGACCTTCAGTCACATCAAAGCCAGCATCGTGGAAAGATTCAATCGAACCTTGAAAACTCACATGTGGAAACGATTCACGCTTCGGGGAAATTACAAATGGGTCGACATCCTGCCGGAACTCGTCGACACCTATAATGATACGGTACACAGAACGATAGGCATGAAGCCAGCCGACGTTACGAAATCTGACGAGCAGCGTTTAATTTCTACAGTTTACTGTCCAAAGTACACACCCACGACAAAAAAAGCTTAATACAAAATTGGAGACCAGGTGAGGATCAGCAAATTCAAACGCACCTTCGAGAAGGGATTCACAAAAAATTGGAGCACGGAACTTTTTACGGTGGTTCGAGTTTTAGCCGGAAACCGACACACGTATATAATAAAAGATAGTAGCGGCGAGATTTTGAAAGGAAGATTTTACGAAGAGGAACTCTCTAAAACGAAACACCCCGACAAGTACCTCATCGAAAAAGTTTTGCGCAAGAGAGGTGACAAACTGTTTGTCAAATGGCTGGGACTTCCGGAAAAGAAATGGATCGACGCGAACGAAGTGATCTTGTGAGTACGTGGAACGTGGTGAAGCGTCTACCGGATCCGGAAAGTCAAACGAGAAAAAAAAAGAACGGCGAGTTGCTTCCCGACAGCATCCGCTGTCTGATAGTAGGTCCTTCGGGGTGTGGGAAAACGACACTGCTCGTGGACAATTTTCTCCTCGCACCAAATTGGTTAGATTGGAAGAACAGGCACCTGTACGTGTTCTCAAAAAGTTTGGAGCAATCCAAATACCAGCAACTGATGAAACTGTACGATGGTCTGGATATTGCAACGTTCGCCTAGGAAATAAAACCACTCGACGATTGTCGTGAAAATTCAGTTGTTGTGTTCGACGACGTCATCCTGGAAAATCAAAATGAAATTCGCAACTTTTTCACGCAAGGCCGTCACAAAAGAATGGATTGCTTCTACCTAGCTCAAACGTTTTCCAAAATTCCAAAACAGTTAGTACGCGACAACGCTAATTTTATATGTTTGTTTCGTCAAGATTACACCAACCTCAAGCATGCGTACGATGTCTACGTAGGCGGAGACATTAACTACAATCAATTTTCGGAACGCTGCTGCTCTACTTGCTGGAACGGTGACGATTTCGGATTCGCGACGATCGACATGACGAGGAAAGCAGTAGTACAGGTGCACGGGTTCTAAATAATCATTTGGGGCTCGAATCATCATTTGGGGCTCGCAGTGTTGCCAACTTTTCACTCGAAAAAATCACCAAGATTTGTTTGGTCTAACCTAACCTAAAGCAAGGAGTTGGCAACACTGCTTGAGAGTTCTGCAACCGAAAGTGGGGCTCGCAGTGTTGCCAACACCTACTCGAAAAAAATCGCCAAGGTTTTTGTCTTGGTCTAACCTAGCCTAAAGCAAGGAGCTGGCAACCTTGCTTGAGGCTTGCCTTACAGTGCATAAAGCAAGGTTGCCAACCTACTGGTACTTTTGCCATAGCTTTTTACAAAAAAGAGAGGAGAGAGAGGGGGAATTAAACAATCGATAGCTGCCAACACCTACCTACAGCTTTTTTTTTTGGTCTAACCTAGCCTAAAGCAAGGAGCTGGCAACCTTGCTTGAGGCTTGCCTTACAGTGCATAAAGCAATTTTTGCCAACCTACTGGTACTTTTGCCATAGCTTTTTACAAAAGAGAGAGGAGAGAGAGAGAGAGAGGGGGAATTAAACAACCGACAGCTGCCAACACCTACCTACAACTTTTTTTTTTTACTTGGCAAAAGCTACTATTTTTTTTGAGGCTTAGCCAATTTATATACTGGCGTAACATACACACACTAAACAAGGAGAGTAGACCTAGTGGCCGGGTTCTAAATAATAATTCGAGCCTCGAATTATTATTTGAGGCTCATCGTAGCTTTTTATGATGTATATTTTTGAGGGCAGAGTTGGCAACACTGTGGGCTCTTACTGTAGCTTTTTATGAGGGGGGTCTATTGCTTTCTGTTTACATCTGGCAATACTGCCGTAGATTTTTTGACAGTGTTGTTAACCTACTGGGTTTTTCACTGTAAATTTTTATCAAAGGACCTGAGGGGGCCATGTATTTTTTATGTCTGGCAATACTGTTGGGGGCACAGAGTTGGCAACACTGTGGGTTTTTACTGTAGCCTTTTATGAGGGGGGGTCTATTGCCCTCTGTTTACATCTGGCAACACTACCGTAGATTTTTTTGACAGTGTTGTTAACCTACTGGGTTTTTCACTGTAAATTTTTATCAAAGGGCCTGAGGGATCCATGTACTTTTTATGTCTGGCAATACTGTTGGGGGCCTAGTGTTGGCGACCTGTGGGCTCTTACTGTAGTTTTTTATGAGGGGGACCCATTGTCCCCTTTTTATATTTGGCAATTTTATTGGATGTTTTTTTGAGGCTTGGATTTTGCCAACCCATCCGAAGAAAATTCTACTATATGATTTTTCACAGGTTAAGCTAACCTACAAATAGGAGTTGGCAGCACTGACTTATAAACCCATTGGGTCCTCTTGGCATGTTTTTTTCATGATGTGTTGCTAGACTATTGAGCATCTTGGCGTATACAATGTATATATTTTGAGAGGGGGGGGGGTTATGGCTTTTTATGCTGTACGAATACTGGAAGCTTGACAGTGACAACCAGCAGAGTAGGTAAACCTACATCCAGGAACTGGCAACACTAGTTTCTGACAGTGAATTTGAAATAAAATATTAAACAAAATACATGAGTAAGCACTGTGATTACAAATAGTACCAGTGTTATGCCCCCAACTCCAACTGGACAACTGGGGAAAATAATTGTACAACAATTTGTACCTAATTGTACAATACTTGTACCTAATTGTACAACATATACACAGACATAAAAGAAAGAGTCTTCCCGTAACTTACTTCATGTACAATTTATATGATTTTACAACTGTGAAAAGAAAGCATATGTGTTCTGTATGCACATATTCATTCTTATTTTTCGAAGTTGAATGAAAGCACATGTTTTTACGTTCTCGTAATACTAACCTTGCTCCACTGATTTTAAATTGCTTCCATCCGCTTTTTTTTTCTGTGTTATTTCCGTATGCACGCAACATTCGCTTTCAATAGTATAATGAAACACAGAAGGAGTGTTAGTATAGCAGGCTTCGAGTTTACAATTGATTATATTAAGCAATAATTTATGTAAGAATATACTTGTACTTACCGAACACAAAATAATAAAAGCACATGTGAATGTTTGCGTGTGTTCATGTTATATGACGACTGTGTAAAAAAATAATGTTGACTCCCCGAAAGATAAATGTTCCTAGTTCGACATCAGATGCATGCAAATTTTATGTTTTGCTCTCCAAAATCTTGATTTTATGTTTGTGCTATTTGTCATACAGCAGAGGAGAAGAGGGGAGAGGGAGGGGAGGGGGTACTATTAGCGCCATCTATTAGCAAACAATAGAAATAAAAAGTAGGGTCAAACTTTTTCAACACCCAAACATTTTAAACGTCCTCGCGTAGTAATACGATCTAGCTGAAGACGTTTAAAAGAGTACTCTTAGTCGACGAAGCTAATTGCTAGGGCCCTTATATTACTAAAATATTCTTTAATTTACATATTTCTCATACCGCCATATGTTGTTCTATTTGACTTCTTCCAAAAAAATGCTAATTAGCGAGAGTTAATTAAGCAAGGCAAGTAAAAGAAGCAAAATAGAACAACATATGGCGGCGTGAAAATATGTAAAAAAATTCGATTCAGAAGTGGATCGAATTAAAATTAGGGGATATTTTGCATTTTTTCCCTATAATGTACAAAACATTTACCGTACATAATCTTTTCCATTTACAACAGTATAAAATAAGAGGAATGTGTGACAATATCCATATTAATTAGGAAGGTATGTTGTATGCTAGGTTAGCTAATTGTGTCTTCTACAGCTTCACTGTATAGAGGAAAGATGGAAAAAGAGAGCTCTACAAAAACTGGTGCTCTTAACAATATTGTACGTCCGTGAAAATTATATATAAATAAGACTTAAGCGTATTATCTGCTTTCAAGTCAGATTTTACCAACCTGTGAGCTGTAGTGTTTAGGTGACAAGCGACCTGCTCAAATATGATACTGTTGACAATATTGTACGCCCGTGAAAATTACATATAAATAAGACTTAAGCGTATTATCTGCTTTCATGTCAGATTTTACCAACCTGTGAGCTGTAGTGTTTAGGTGACAAGCGACCTGCTCAAATATGATACTGTTGACAATATTGTACGTCCGTGAAAATTACATATAAATAAGACTTAAGCGTATTATCTGCTTTCATGTCAGATTTTACCAACCTGTGAGCTGTAGTGTTTAGGTGACAAACGACCTGCTCAAATATGATACTGTTGACAATATTGTACGCCCGTGAAAATTACATATAAATAAGACTTAAGCGTATTATCTGCTTTCATGTCAGATTTTACCAACCTGTGAGCTGTAGTGTTTATGTGACAAACGACCTGCTCAAATATGATACTGTTGACAATATTGTACGTCCGTGAAAATTACATATAAATAAGACTTAAGCGTATTATCTGCTTTCATGTCAGATTTTACCAACCTGTGAGCTGTAGTGTTTAGGTGACAAACGACCTGCTCAAATATGATACTGGTGACAATATTGTACGCCCGTGAAAATTATATATAAATAAGACTTAAGCGTATTATCTGCTTTCATGTCAGATTTTACCAACCTGTGAGCTGTAGTGTTTAGGTGACAAGCGACCTGCTCAAATATGATACTGTTGACAATATTGTACGACCGTGAAAATTACATATAAATAAGACTTAAGCGTATTATCTGCTTTCATGTCAGATTTTACCAACCTGTGAGCTGTAGTGTTTAGGTGACAAACGACCTGCTCAAATATGATACTGTTGACAATATTGTACGCCCGTGAAAATTACATATAAATAAGACTTAAGCGTATTATCTGCTTTCATGTCAGATTTTACCAACCTGTGAGCTGTAGTGTTTAGGTGACAAACGACCTGCTCAAATATGATACTGTTGACAATATTGTACGTCCGTGAAAATTACATATAAATAAGACTTAAGCGTATTATCTGCTTTCATGTCAGATTTTACCAACCTGTGAGCTGTAGTGTTTAGGTGACAAACGACCTGCTCAAATATGATACTGTTGACAATATTGTACGCCCGTGAAAATTATATATAAATTAGACTTAAGCGTATTATCTGCTTTCATGTCAGATTTTACCAACCTGTGAGCTGTAGTGTTTAGGTGACAAGCGACCTGCTCAAATATGATACTGTTGACAATATTGTACGTCCGTGAAAATTACATATAAATAAGACTTAAGCGTATTATCTGCTTTCATGTCAGATTTTACCAACCTGTGAGCTGTAGTGTTTAGGTGACAAGCGACCTGCTCAAATATGATACTGTTGACAATATTGTACGCCCGTGAAAATTACATATAAATAAGACTTAAGCGTATTATCTGCTTTCATGTCAGATTTTACCAACCTGTGAGCTGTAGTGTTTAGGTGACAAACGACCTGCTCAAATATGATACTGTTGACAATATTGTACGCCCGTGAAAATTACATATAAATAAGACTTAAGCGTATTATCTGCTTTCATGTCAGATTTTACCAACCTGTGAGCTGTAGTGTTTAGGTGACAAGCGACCTGCTCAAATATGATACTGTTGACAATATTGTACGTATATTGTATTGTATAGGAGACTAGAAGCATATAATTTGGCGAAAAAAAAACCCAAATAAGGTCATAGAAAATAGTTAAAAAAAAAGTGAACAATTATATTTTGCATTGCACAGCATTAGGTATTAAATAACATACCGCAAAAAATCTCTGCATTATGCGTTCTGTAAAAAATTGCCCTTCGTGCCAAATTGCTGTGTCAAGTAAAAGATTTCAAAGGCACTGTCGTACTTGTGTGCCGGGAAAGCGAATATGTGCAACCAAACTGTGCTCTAAGTGTGGAAAAAAAATTTCTATTGCCAACTTCAAGCGACACCAGTGCAAGAGCAAGAGCACTGGAACATCTCTACCGCAACCTTCCAAGCGAAAGGTAGAAGTAACCTCCCTCGATGCATCGCCACCTGCCAAACGCGTCAAGCTGGCGAAGAAAGCAGACCGGTTTGCGTTTGAGCATTTATTAGAAGACTTTGACATAACATCAGACAGCTTCTGCGATGTGCGTAGTTTTCTGGAGAGCGAGCGAGCTAAGATAATATCCATCCTCAACGATGCATTGGCCACACACCCCACTAAATTCTATGCTGTGCTTAGCTGCAAGTATAAGAAACCGTCTGATGAAATATATAAATTCTTCCATGCCACAAAAGCAAAAACACTGCATCAGGCAGATGTCACTGACCTCGACAGCATCTACGACAAGTTTGTCGAGGAGCTTGTGGCAAAGCACGAGGAGCATCAGGCTGAAGGCTCGGGTGGTTCGCTGTGTGGCGACCCCCACAAACTTCGTCTGAAACTTAACAAATTCCTGCCACTGGCAGGGTCTAGCTATATTGCCCTGCCACCCGAGGTTGAAGCAAGGAAAGCTGTTCTCAATATTCAAAACAAAGACACCAAATGCTTCCTCTGGTCGGTGCTGGCAGCATTGCACCCTGTTCACTGGAAAAACAGTCCACGCTATGTTGCACACTACAAGCAGTATGAGTCGGAACTGGAGGATGCAATGGCCGGGATTGCCTACCCTGTAGAAGTCTCGCATATTCGCAAGTTTGAGGTTCGTGCTCGTGACTTGTTGGGCCTGCAATTAGCCATCAATGTTTACGGTCTCACCGAGAACAAACATGAGGTCCACCCCATCCGGGTGAGCAACGTGAGCAACAACAACGAGGTACGAGAAATCAACCTCCTGCTCATCAAGGACGAGACCCATCACCATTACACCCTTATCCGTTCCCTCTCTCGGCTTGTTTCGAGCCAACGGAGCAAAGACAAAACCCACGTCGAGGTGTGTCGCAGGTGCTTGTCTACATTTCATAATCAAAAACAGCAGGATTATTGGCGCATCAGAGGACCCAACATTGCTGCTGAGAAGCTAGCTCGCCACATGCTCTACTGTGGTACCAACAAGCCTGCACGAACTATCCTGCCCGAACCTGGTGCAGTGGAGTGCTTTCGCATGCACAGTGCTATGGTGAGCATCCTGCCTATATTGTAGCAGACTTCGAGGCCTTTCTTCAACCTCTGTCTAACTGCGAGCCCAACCCCGAAACATCCTCTACCATTCCTTTCCAAATCCACGAGGCCTCGAGTTACTCCTATGTTGTGGTGTGGCGAGACCAACATATTGCCTCCGAGCCCTATGTGTATCGCGGTCCCGACCCGGTCAAACACTTCCTGGAGAGAATGCAACAGGAAGCCATCAAGATAGGGAAGGTGCTGTTGGCCCCCAAGCCCATGCTGCCTCTGTCTCCGGAAGACAAGCATCAGCACGAAATGGCTCTAAATTGTCCTGTTTGCAACTCGGTCTTCACCGACGATAACAAAAAGGTCCACCACCATGACCATTATGGGACCGGAAGCTACATTGGCCCGTGGTGCAACAGGTGTAACTTGAGAGCCAGAGACCCGCGCTTCATACCGGTCTTTTTTCACAATGGCTCGGGATATGATTTCCATCACTTGGTCACACATCTAGGGTACGACAATGCGAGAATCAATGTCCTGGCACAGAACGAGGAGCGTTATATTAGCATCAGCAAGTGGGTGCCGATCCCCGACTCAAGCAGCAGCATCGAGCTTCGGTTCCTCGACTCTCTGAGGTTCCTCCAGGCAAGCCTCGATGCTCTTGCTGGGAAGCTCAGAGACGACCAACTAGCCATTACCACATCAAGTTTCCCGAACTTAGATGTCGCACTCATCAGACGTAAAGGGGTCTACCCCTACGAATACGTCACAGACCCTTCCAAGTTCGAAGAAGAGTTGCTGCCTCCCCAGGATAAGTTCTACAGCCGGCTGAGAGGTTCTGGTATTACCGACGAGGAGTACAAGCATGCTCAGTCTATGTGGGTCGAGTTGGGTTGCCGAACTTTCGGTGATTACCACGATGCATACCTGAAGCTTGATGTGACGCTTCTTGCCGATGTGTTCCAGGCGTTTCGGGCGACTGCGATAAAAATTTACAACCTGGACCCTGTATATTTTTACAGCCTTCCTGGACTGGCATGGTCGGCCATGCTCCTGCTGACTAAAGTTAAACTTTCACTTATCTTCGATGTTGATATCATGCTTTTCATCGAGAGAGCTATCCGGGGCGGCATGGTCCAAGTGTCGCAACGCTTCGCACACGCCAACAATCACCACATGGCCACTGGTTACGACCCCTCCCAACCATCAAGCTACATCATGTACACTGACGTGAATAATCTTTACGGGCACTCCATGTTGCAGCCACTCCCAACAGGACAGTTTGAGTGGGTTGATCCTTTATACCACGACATCGAAAAAGAGTGCGACGAGTTTGGGTTTTTTGCCGAGGTGGACCTTGACTTCCCCGAGAAGCTGCAGGATACATTCTGTGACCTTTCGCCTGCTCCGGAATTCAAGTGTCCACCTGGCTCGGATCAACCGAAGCTCGTCATGGACTTGGAGCCCAAAAAGAGTTATGTGCTACACTACCGGAACCTCCAGTGGTTAATGCAGCAAGGGGTCTCGGTCAAAGCAGTTTACCACGTGCTCTTGTTCAGGCAGTCTCCATGGTTGAAGCCGTACATCGAACTAAACACCAACCATCGCACTGCTGCCACTTCGGAACTTGATCGCGATTTTTTCAAATTAATGAACAATGCCGTATTTGGGAAGACCATGGAGAATGTGCGAAATCGCGTTGATGTGAGGTTGGTGACGAAGAAAACACAGTGTCGTCGACTTGTTGCAAGCAGCTGTTCAGGTCTCGAACAATTTACAACGAACAGATGTCTCTGATTCACATGAACCGGGGCAAGGTGCTACTCAACAAGCCCATCTATGTGGGAGCTGCAGTTTTGGATCTGAGCAAGTTGTGCATGTTCGAGACATATTACGACATACTACGTGCACACTACAACCACAATATCTCGCTCCTCTACACAGACACAGACAGCTTGGTGTACCATGTTCGCACGGCCGATGCGTATGGTGATATAACCAAAGTTCCAGCTCTTGTCAAGCTCTTCGACACATCGGGCTATCCCCAGCTAAACCGGTATGGAATTCTGCCCCGGAACAAAAAAAATCCCGGCAAACTCAAGGACGAGAAAGACGGGGATGTGATTAAGGAGTTTGTTGGACTTCGTGCCAAAGCCTATGCGATCCGGGCTGAGGGTTCTGTAACAAAAAAGGCAAAGGGTGTAAGCAGGCAAGTGGTTCGGGAGCACCTCAAGTTTGAGGATTACCTCGAGTGCCTCAGAACAAAATCGCCCATTCTACAAAAAGAGCATCGTATCCAAAGCGTTGATCATGTGCTTACAACTAATATTGTTAAGAAAGTTGCTCTGGATGCACACGACAACAAAAGGTGTATTCTTGAATGTGGGGTCCATACACTTCCGTGGGGCCACTATCGCCTCCAAACTAGTAAGGCCTGCCCAGAGTGCAACAAAAAATAATAGGCAATGCGAAAAAAACAATTTTAATTTACTTCCACTTCCTCGATTACATGCATGCATGGCACAGCAAAATTAAACTTCTGGAAACTGCTAATTGCAATTTGTACTTATATATATAATTCCACATTTCTTATTGTGTGCTATTTTTTTTTATTTATTTAAAACTGTTCAGTCACTCTTTCATTCTTGACGTCATACACAAATGTTTTCTCTGCAATAAGAATGACACTGCACAGAGTATCTGCAGGCAAGGCATCGTGGAACTCGCATACAATCTTGATGTTGGTACGATCGTTGACCACCACTTGCTTTCTTTTCGTGGTGTTGATGACGGTCATGGGTCTCCGTTCTTTGAATTCGCTGGGCGCGTAGTACACGTCCACGCTTCCCTCGGTCACGCGTTTGTAAGCCGTGTAAGCTTCGTAAAGTTTGAGGTAATCGTCTTTGGTCATGTCGAGGTTGTAATTCTCGCGCGGGAATACTTCGTTTCTACCGTTCTTCAGATAAACGTTCTTGATCTTGCAGTCGTCGAACTTGCTGGAATCTTTTTCCTGATCGTTATCGCGTCCGGTCTGAAAAAGCACTACGACGAAATCTGGCATGTCGAACTGTATGTTGTTGAACTGTGTCGTCACGTCGAATTCCATGTGACTTCCCGACGCCATCTTCTGCACGCACTGGTAACCGTGAAAGTGAATCGGCACCTGCGGACTTTTCAAGATCTCCGCTTTGTACTTGAGGGCGTAGTTCGTTTCGTATTCCACCACCGGCATTCTCAATTCCATGCTCCGGATGACGCATTTCGCTGCTTCGGGTAAAGTGTTGGCTATCGGCGTGGTGCCGTCCGGACCCAAAGTAGCGTATCGCATTAGTGCGTCGTTGTCGTTGGCCGCTCTTCGAAACGTGATCCTCAGTCCTCCCTTCCACATGATCTCCTTGTAGTCCGAGAAGAAACCAGGCAGCAGACGCATGGGAAAGAGCACCGTGTGACTTCTCGTCGATATTTTGGTCCCGGCTTCGAATCCCCCGGTCTGGTAGTACGCTGCGTCCGTTTTGGATAATTTCAACGTTCCCACTGCCGTCGACGTGATGCCTGGATAATCGATTCTGTCGATGACGGTGTTGTGTTTCCTCACCTCCACCTGCGAGAACAGGTGAGGCACGAAGTTGTCCACGAGTATCAAGTTTGCTGCTGCGGGAAACGCGTCTCCGTTTTCCTTCTTCACCACGTCGAATTGAAGGTAGAGGTCCGCTCTGTGAGGATGAATGAACCCGTCGCCTACGTCCACGTCGTATTCGATCTCCCTGTTCGCTTCGTTCAGATTGGCGAACGTGCGACGGTTGGGAGAGAAAGACTGCAATTCGTAACTTTCGATTTGCTCCATTTTACATGTATGGTTATTTATTATACGTTGATCTCCACGATGGCCGTCGTAGTGGCACCTGCGAAATCCACCACGTCTCCTTTCTCGTTCGTCACCACCAACTCTATGTCGTCTATGCGGTTGCGACATACTGGAAAATAGATCGGTGAAGAGGGCGTGTAGATGATCGGTTCCATGAACTCGGAACTTGGTTTGAAAGTGGCTATGATTCCCGTCTGCTTGTGACTTCCTAATAATCCGTCCGAAGATTTCGTTATCATGCCTTCCGCCACGTTGCAGTGTACGTTCAGAGTCTCTATGGCCAAGAATTTAGGAATGTTGGTTGCTACGTGCTTGATGCCAGCTTCGAGTTTTGGGTGGTTGTTCTCGAAACCTAAAAGTTCTCCCATGGTGCCCAGGTCCACGGTCTCCGTCGCGGATAGGATTTCCACTCTGTGCGTGACCGAATTTTGAGAAAGGTATGTGCCTTTGGGTAATTGAGCTTGCAAAGTGGAAAGATTGTATTGTCCTGGCGTGACGACGATGTGTTCGCTTCCGACGCTAATTTTGTTGTTGTGCTGCGTGACGTTAGGTATGAGGTACATGCTGTAGAATGCACGCAGAGCCACGGATTTAGGATAGACGATGTCGTCGTGCAGCGTGAGTTTCAAGATTGAAGATTCGCTTGTGAGACGGAACACGCCCATCCTAGTGATGCTGTTTGAGGTTCCACAATGCTTTCTGGAAATCCTCGATCGTAGGGTTATTTATTTTAGAGAGAAACGCGAGCACGGAGAATCAGAGATGACCGCAGTTCACGTCTCCGAAATTTTGAATGCGTTCGTCGTTGTAGTATATAGAGGTTTTGTTCGTTTTCAGATAATGAATTAAATTTGTAGGTGGAACACCTCCGAAAGAATCGAAAACGAATGCTTTATCATCATTTTTGTGGTAACATATCCAATGCGTGCCTGGATTTTCTTGACCGTCCAAGTTGACTACTCCGCATTCTCTTCTTTTAACGCTTGAAGGTAACGAGTCGGACATGAAAACTCCTCTGAAGTGTTTGATTTGTAACGGTTCGATCAGAGATTCAATGTCTCGGTTGGTGAGTGCTGTTGTTTCTTTTTTTTAAACTTCTTCATCACACCCTTCCCCCCTTTCTTCTCGATGGCCAGGTTGTGACGTTTCTGTTCTTCCAATTCCGCCTTGTTCTTCTTCGAGTCGATGACGGTTTTCGCGATGGCGGCACTTCCGCCAGCCAAACTTCCAACAGCCCCCAATGCTGCTAGGATGGCCGGGATGCTGAATATGAAACTTCCGATCTTTTGCTGTTTCCGCGAACGCTGCAATCTTTTCAATTGAGGTGTGCTGAGCAGCAATTTCATTCCGTGTCCTTTCGACAAGCAAGAACGTTTCTTCTCACGTTGTTTCTTGGTGAGTAACCCATCGAGGGCACCTAGATTTTTTAGATTCGAATATGGTATCTGGTACACGACACCCTTGGGCTTCATGTTGATGCTTTATGTGTTATTTTCACGGTATGTTATTTATATATATATTGTGAGATTTTTTTTGTGTAGTTTTTTTTTTACGGTATGTTATTTATATACCCCACCCCAATTTTTGTTTTGTGTTCATGGCGATGGTGGTACCCAGTGCGGCAACCCGTTCACCCAGCGATGCGTCTCTGCTCACGAACCTTTCGAAAGCTGCATGTTCCAATTTTTTGTCTGTTCGTGACGTGCGTCCAGATCCGTCTGCGTGGTGTTGTAGGCGATGTCGTGATCTTTGCATGCCGCGTCCAACGGATTCACACCCTTGTCTCCTCTCTCCAATCTTTTCTCGAGTTTGGTACCCGGTCCGCAGTACTGGTAGCCAGGTAGATGCATCTCGAAAGGTAACTTGTTGATGATGTCGTTCACGAGTCCCTTTCCTTCGGCCACGTTCCAAAATTTCGGAGGCAGCGTGTTGATGATTTTGATCAGGTAACCTATGCCCTTGTCGTCGTTCACGATGAAGTTGGAAAGTTTCGTGCTGATCATGTCCACGATGCCAACCTTCTCGATGTAGAAATTACGGTTGCCTGCATTCTCTTCGCCGGCTATCACCAACAATCGGTCCACGAGTTTCCTAACGTCGTCCACCCAAACGAATTCTTTGGGTAACGTGTTGTAGCGTTTGACGCCGCTGCCTGTTTTGACCTGGTTCCAAATCGGTTTGATGAGATTCCTGTACTTCTCGCCGCTGCTCGATTTCACCCTATTCTGCGAGGCGTCGTTGTTCTGGTTCCTTGTAACTTTGGTAATCTTCGTCGGTGTAATCTTTCGGCTGCTTTTTGGCGACGAGTTCCCACAGTCCCACCGTACCCGGATACCTGTTCCAACTATCCTTGTCGCCTAAATTGACTTTAATGTCGTTGCCTTCGAAGGTCACCTTCGATTTCCCAATCTTCCACACAACACCGTCGCCTTCGCTGGTTTCCATGCTGGGATACAATCCGAACACTTCATCCTTGTCGAATTTCCCCGTGCTCAGGTAGTCTCGTGCCAAAGGTCCCAACTCGATTTTATCCGAAGACGTGCTGCCTATGGCTCGACGTCGTGCCGGTGCATCCTTCAGTTCGGACGGCGTCGAAGGAATGCTCGAAATGGGTGTGGGTACGGCGTAACTTTTAGCTGCGAGCGGTACGAGTTCGTTGATCAAATTTTTATTTTGTTCCGTGACACTTTTAATTTCTTTACCTAGACCGCTGATGGCATCGATCACGGGTTGATCCTGACGTTTCTTCTCTTCGTAGAATCCGCGATTCTCGGATTTCCAACCTTTGAAGCGTTTCGCGAGGTAATCGCGAAGCTTGAGATTTTCGTCTTTGATTTTTCGTTTCGTCATGACGTTATTTATACACGTCGTTTCTCACAACGTTGCAACGTTTAGAAAGTCGTTGATTTTGTTTCTGTATTTTCCGTCGTTGGGTTTCCTCGTCATGTCGATCGTCACGAATCCGAAATCGTCACTGTTCCAGCAAGAAGAGCAGCGTTCCGAAAATTGATTGTAGTTCATGTCTCCGCCTACGTAGTCATCGTACGCGTGCTTGAGGTTGGTGTGATCTTGACGAAACAAACATATGAAATTAGCATTGTCGCGTAGTAACTGTTTTGGAATTTTGGAAAACGTTTGAGCTAGGTAAAAGCAATCCATTTCTTTGTGACGACCTTGCGTAAAAAAGTTGCGAATTTCATTTTGATTTTCCAGGATGGCGTCGTCGAACACAACGACTGAATTTTCACGACAATCGTCGAGTGGTTTTATTTCCGAGGCGAACGTTGCAATGTCCAGACCATCGTACACTTTCATCAGTTGCTGGTATTTGGATTGTTCCAAACTTTTCGAGAACACGTACAGGTGCCTGTTCTTCCAATCTAACCAATTCAGTGCGAGGAGAAAATTGTCCACGAGCAGTGTCGTTTTCCCACACCCCGAAGGACCTACGATCAGACAGCGGATGCTGTCGGGAAGCAACTTGCCGTTCTTTTTTTTTCTCGTTTGACTTTCCGGATCCGGTAGACGCTTCACCACGTTCCACGTACTCACAAGATCACTTCGTTCGCGTCGATCCAACTCTTTTCCGGAAGTCCCAGCCATTTGACAAACAGTTTGTCACCTTTCCTACGCAATACTTTCTCGATGAGGTACGTGTCGGGGTGTTTTGTTTTAGAGAGTTCCTCTTCGTAAAATCTTCCTTTCAAAATCTCGCCGCTACTATCTTTTATTATATACGTGTGTCGGTTTCCGGGTAGAACTCGAACCACCGTAAAGAGTTCCGTGCTCCAATTTTTTGTGAATCCCTTCTCGAAGGTGCCTTTGAATTTGCTGATCCTCACCTGGTCTCCAATTTTGTATTTAGCTTTCTTTGTCGTGGGTGTGTACTTTGGACAGTAAACTGTAGAAATTAAACGCTGCTCGTCGGACTTGGTAACGTCAGCTGGCTTCATGCCTATCGTTCTGTGTACCGTATCATTATAGGTGTCGACGAGTTCCGGCAGGATGTCGACCCATTTGTAATTTCCCCGAAGCGTGAATCGTTTCCACATGTGTGTTTTCAAGGTTCGATTGAATCTTTCCACGATGCTGGCTTTGATGTGACTGAAGGTCGAATAATGTCGAATCTTGTGTTTTTGAATAAACTTTTGGAATACAGCGTTGTAAAATTCTTTACCGTTGTCCGTTTGCAGAAACCGTGGTCGTCTGCCGCCGCTTTCGCGAAAAATTGTCTTGAATGCTTCCGTGACGCACGTTCCCGTTTTCGCCTTCAAAGGTAGAGCACATGCGAATTTCGAAAACGTGTCTATGACGGTGAGAAGGTACTTGTTTCCCTTGTTCAATTTATGAACGTTTTTCAAATTGCCGCTACTCATCTCCACGAGGTCACTTTGCCAGAGGTCGTCGATGCCCTTGGTTACCACAGCCAAACGTTCGTAGTTACGGCGTGCAGGTTTATGCAATTCTTCGACGATGGCTTGCCTAGACATTTTTTAGAGATTACGTTTCAAAAGAAGCACAAGCGTGATGGGATTCAAAGAGGGTGGCACCTCGCTCGTGTTTTGAATGATCAGCTTATCGCCGGCACTCACGTCGAAAACGGTAAGATCTTCGTCTTCGTGTATTTCATATATGTTGCGCGTTTCGTTCCAACGTGCCAGAGGAATGTTTCCTGCTTTCTGGACACCACGATTCGATATCAAAGTCATGGTGGGAACGCTAGCTTTTCTGCCGTGAGACCAGTACGAAAATTCGTTTATCTGAATCGTGCCATCGAGGAGAAACTTGTAGTACGGATGATAAGGATGTAACATGTACAGTTTGTTACCTTCGACGAACGTGGAGATTCTCTGTTGATTGGGTATGCTGTTGATTTCGATGGCTTGCAGAGAATGCAGTTTGGCGAATTTAGTGTCGACGCCGAGCAGATTACTGTGAACGTGTCCGAGTTTATTTTCGATGGGCAGCAAATGCTCAACTATGGTATCCGTTACGGCAGACAACTACGGTTTGATTTTCACTTCCACGTTCAACTGCTTGTAGTTTTCGTTGAGTTCTTGCAACTTGGCACCGAAAGAGGCCAGCGTCGATTCCTGCGTGGATTCCAGCACTCCGACTTGATCTCTGATGTTGACGACGATGTTCTGAAGGTTCTCGACTTGATTATATTTCGAGCTCTTCTCGGTAAGATCGTTCACGATGCTTCGCATCTCTGTAAACTGCGTGTGAAGGTCGGCGACGCTCTGCGAAGTGGGCAGCGTCGACACCAGCGAACTAATTTCGTCTCGAATCTCTTCCACGTTCGCCGTTTCCGTTTCTAGTCGTTTCAGCATTCGAGATATGTTTCTTTTCAAAGCGTGCAATTCTTTGGAGGTGGGGAGATTGGCCACCCTACTCTCGAGATCGCTCAATGAACTTTTGATGTCGTTCGAATCGGATAGTGCCGTCACCGCCGTTTTCAATTTTTCCAAATCTTCGCTCGAAGGCACGCTCGTCCGTAACGATTCCAAGTCACCCTGTATGTTGTCGAGTACGTGATGAAAATGAGCGAGATTCGTTTCGAGGTTCAAATTTTCTAAATATTCGATCTTCTGCTGAACCGTGCTTAACGTGTCTTGAATGCTCGTCAATGCTCTTGCTTCAGCGTGAATATTTTTAATTTCTTCTTTGATCAATTCCAAGGACGCCTGAAGCGTAGCGATGGTGGTTTGAATGTGTTCGAAATCTCGATACGCCTCCAATTGAATTTTTATGTTCGCGACGCTTTTACCGATGACCTGCAGTTCGTCCGACGATGGTAGGTTCGTCATGGTATCTTCCAAAGTCTGTAACTTGGATTTGATTTCTTCCAACGTGCCGGTGAATTCTTCTTGTAATTTGGAAACGGCGACATGTAAGCGTTCTGCATCTATATCGTTCACGACGGTTTGAAGTTCAGAGAAATTCTTTTCTATTGCGGAAGTTCGTTCTTCGATTTCGAGTTTCAGTTTTTCCAAATCTTCATTTTTCGATTGAAATTGCTGTAATTTGGCCAAATCATTTTGAAGCGAATCCACGCTCAACTGTATATTTTGAACGCTGTCGTAAGAAGGTACGTCGACATAATTTTTTATGAGCGTTTTCAGTTCGGAATGGATTTTCAGAATGGGGTCGAGACATTGCGTTTGGAGCGTAGCGATTTCCGACTCTAAACTTTTGTTTAAGGTCTCCTGCAAAGCAATCAAATCGGTCCTCAACTTCTTAACTCGAATGTCCAACATGAGAATCTCTTCTGCGTGGTCTACACGCTTGGTGTTGCCGAAAATGTCGTTAGGCATTTTTGGTTAACGGTTATTTATAATAGGATAGACGATTCGTAATTCTACAAAAAGAGGAATGAGTTTGTCGTAATCTCCGAGAAGTTCCATGTAAAGATAATCTCCTGCAGAAACATCGTACGTAATGTTAGAAAGCATCTTGTCGTGCTTGATTCGAAAAATATTCTTGCCGGTAGAAATTTTGATTTCGCCTGCGTTTTCCGGATTCACGGTGATTTGAAGTTTCCCGTCGATCGGAATTTCGTAGAAATGTAAATTGTTATTAAAAACATAAAACATCTTGCCCACATCGTCATTCAGTTTCGTCCAAATGCTGTTGAGATGAACAATCAGTAAACCATTGAGTTTAGATAACACGGAAGGTAAGAGGTTATTGAAATTTGGCGGTGCAGTCTCCATGTTGATCTGTTTGCGGAAGCCAAAAAGATTCATTGTCCTTGTTAGTTATTTAAGAATACGGTCAAAGTTTTTTTTGTAATGACACGCAAAGTTTTTTTTGTTTGCTTGCGTCACAATACAGGCACGCGCGCGCGCGTGTGTGTGTGCGACACATTGTTCCCGAAAGAGGTTTACAAAGGTCACGATATATAAACATTTGGTCCCACAGTTGGAAAATTACGATAAGTTGCATTCAAAAGTTTCAAAATATCATATAGTGGAATTTTTGTAGAGTAGGTAGGCAACACCGACAAGCATTAAATGATGATTTCGAGCCTCAAATAATAATTCGAGCCTCGTCAGTGTTGCCAACTCCTATTTGTAGGTTAGCTTAACCAGTGAAAGATCATATAGTGGAATTTTCTTCGGATGGGTTGGCAAAACCCAAGCCTCAAAAAAACATCCAATAAAATTGCCAAATATAAAAAGGGGACAATGGGTCCCCCTCATAAAAAACTACAGTAAGAGCCCACAGGTCGCCAACACTAGGCCCCCAACAGTATTGCCAGACATAAAAAGTACATGGATCCCTCAGGCCCTTTGATAAAAATTTACAGTGAAAAACCCAGTAGGTTAACAACACTGTCAAAAAAATCTACGGTAGTGTTGCCAGATGTAAACAGAGGGCAATAGACCCCCCCTCATAAAAGGCTACAGTAAAAACCCACAGTGTTGCCAACTCTGTGCCCCCAACAGTATTGCCAGACATAAAAAATACATGGCCCCCTCAGGTCCTTTGATAAAAATTTACAGTGAAAAACCCAGTAGGTTAACAACACTGTCAAAAAATCTACGGCAGTATTGCCAGATGTAAACAGAAAGCAATAGACCCCCCTCATAAAAAGCTACAGTAAGAGCCCACAGTGTTGCCAACTCTGCCCTCAAAAATATACATCATAAAAAGCTACGACGAGCCTCAAATAATAATTCGAGGCTCGAATTATTATTTAGAACCCGGCCACTAGGTCTACTCTCCTTGTTTAGTGTGTGTATGTTACGCCAGTATATAAATTGGCTAAGCCTCAAAAAAAATAGTAGCTTTTGCCAAGTAAAAAAAAAAAGTTGTAGGTAGGTGTTGGCAGCTGTCGGTTGTTTAATTCCCCCTCTCTCTCTCTCTCTCCTCTCTCTTTTGTAAAAAGCTATGGCAAAAGTACCAGTAGGTTGGCAAAAATTGCTTTATGCACTGTAAGGCAAGCCTCAAGCAAGGTTGCCAGCTCCTTGCTTTAGGCTAGGTTAGACCAAAAAAAAGCTGTAGGTAGGTGTTGGCAGCTATCGATTGTTTAATTCCCCCTCTCTCTCCTCTCTTTTTTGTAAAAAGCTATGACAAAAGTACCAGTAGGTTGGCAACCTTGCTTTATGCACTGTAAGGCAAGCCTCAATCAAGGTTGCCAGCTCCTTGCTTTAGGCTAGGTTAGACCAAGACAAAAACCTTGGCGATTTTTTTTCGAGTGGTTGTTGGCAACACTGGGAGCCCCACTTTCGGTTGCAGAACTCTCAAGCAGTGTTGCCAACTCCTTGCTTTAGTTAGGTTAGACCAAAAAAATCTTGGTGATTTTTTCGAGTGAAAAGTTGGCAACACTGCGAGCCCCAAATGATGATTCGAGCCCCAAATGATTATTTAGAACCCGTGCACCTGTACTACTGAAAGCCAACGACGGAAAATACAGAAACAAAATCAACGACTTTCTAAACGTTGCAACGTTGTGAGAAACGACGTATATAAATAAACGTTATGACGAAACGAAAAATCGAAGACGAAAATCTCAAGCTTCGCGATTACCTCGCGAAACGCTTCAAAGGTTGGAAATCCGAGAATCGCGGATTCTACGAAGAGAAGAAACGTCAGGATCAACCTGTGATCGATGCCATCAGCGGTCTAGGTAAAGAAATTAAAAGTGTCACGGAACAAAATAAAAATTTGATCAACGAACTCGTACGGCTCGCAGCTAAAAGTTACGCTGTACCCACGCCTATTTCGAGCATTCCTTCGACACCGTTCGAACTGAAGGACGTACCGACACGACGTCGAGCCATTGGTAGCACGTCGTCTTCGGATAAAATCGAGTTGGGACCTTTGGCACGAGACTACCTGAGTACGGGGAAATTCGACAAGGATGAAGTGTTCGGATTGTATCCCAGCATGGAAACCAACGAAGGCGGTGGTGTGGTGTGGAAGATTGGGAAATCGAAGGTGACCTTCGAAGGCAACGACATTAAAGTCAATTTAGGCGACAAGGATAGTTGGAACATGTATCCGGGTACGGTGGGACTGTGGGAACTCGTCGCCAAAAAGCAGCCGAAAGATTACACCGACGAAGATTACCAAAGTTAAGGAAATTCTGATCATGACGGATGCCTTGTACCAGAACAACGATGCCACGCAGAATAGGGTGAAATCGAGCAGCGGCGAGAAGTACAGGAATCTCATCAAACCGATTTGGAACCAGGTCAAAACAGGCAGCGGCGTCAAACGCTACAACACGTTACCCAAAGAATTCGTTTGGGTGGACGACGTTAGGAAACTCGTGGACCGATTGTTGGTGATAGCCGGCGAAGAGAATGCAGGCAATCGTAATTTCTACAACGAGAAGGTTGGCATCGTGGACATGATCAGCACGAAACTTTCCAACTTCATCGTGAACGACGACAAGGGTATAGGTTACCTGATCAAAATCATCAACACGCTGCCTCCGAGATTCTGGAACGTGGCCGAAGGAAAGGGACTCGTAAACGACATCATCAACAAGTTACCTTTCGAGATGCATTTACCTGGCTACCAGTACTGCGGACCAGGTACCAAACTCGAGAAAAGATTGGAGAGAGGAGACAAGGGTGTGAATCCGTTGGACGCCGCATGCAAAGATCACGACATCGCTTACAACACCACGCAGACGGATCTGGATGCACGTCACGAAGCAGACAGAAAGTTAGAGCACGCAGCTTTCGAAAGGTTCGTGAGCAGAGACGCATCGTTGGGTGAACGGGTCGCCGCACTGGGTACCACCATCGCCATGAACACAAAACAAAAATTGGGGTGGGGTATATAAATAACATACAGTAAAAAAAAAACATGGCTTGCATAACTGATTTGCCGCACGAACTACTATCTAAAATATTCAAAAAGGTAGTTAACAGAGATGTTAATAAACTTGTGATCATAGCTAAAACGACGCCGGCATTTCACATGGGATGCGAAATAGTTCTCAAGGACCGTCTTCGGGAGATCAGTGGAATGAGGTGCGGTGATCTCGACACTCTTCTGTCGGCCGCGGGGAAGAAATTGAACGAGAGGTTGGACGAACTGCACGAGGCGAGGCGGGGGAGAAGACGGTATACTGATGATTGGCGTAAGTCCATACAGGAAACTGAAGAAATCATCACGCACATCATCGCATTCTCCGAGCACGAACTTTCTTCCTCTGTTAAAAAAATCTTCGATACAAATCGTGAAAAAAATATATATATAAATAACACACATCGTGAAAAAAAAATAATCTTCGGTATATATAAATAACACACATCGTGAAAAAAAATTAAATTTCTCTAACACACACACTGAAAATTTCTCTTCTTCGATATGACAACTGAAAAAATAAGTGACCTCCAAGCATTAAAACAAATGCTAAATTTGTCAGTCGAGTATGTAAAAATTCAGGAATTGGAAGTCGACAAACCTTACACGATAACTTCCGGTTCAATCGTTTCTACCCAGTATGGTCCCAAGGTGTGTCTGTTGCTCAACGGACAATACAGTCTATTTTTACCAGATCGATACGCTATCATGTTATCCGACGAGAAGCTAGCTATCTTAATCGAGAACAAAACTCGAATCGTGTACAAGAGGACAAAGGAACTTCTTGGTAAGAAAACAAAGCATGTAATAGAATTTGTGTAACGGGGCTACGCGGAGTATATATAAAATAACATCTATTGAAAAAAAAATCTCAGAACATTTATATATAAATAACATACCGTGAAAAAATAACACATAGAGCATCAACATGAAGCCCAAGGGTGTCGTGTACCAGATACCATATTCGAATCTATAAAATCTAGGTGCCCTCGATGGGTTACTCACCAAGAAACAACGCGAGAAGAAACGTTCTTGCTTGTCGAAAGGACACGGAATGAAATTGCTGCTCAGCACACCTCAATTGAAAAGATTGCAGCGTTCGCGAAAACAGCAAAAGATCGGAGGTTTCATATTCAGCATCCCGGCCATCCTGGCAGCATTGGGGGCCGTGGGAAGTTTGGCCGGCGGAAGTGCCGCCATCGCGAAAACCGTCATCGACTCGAAGAAGAACAAGGCCGAGTTGGAAGAACAGAAACGTCACAACCTGGCCATGGAGAAGAAAGGGGGGAAGGGCGTGATGAAAAAGTTTTAAAAAAAGAAACAGCAGCACTCACCAACCGAGACATTGAATCTCTGATCGAACCGTTACGAATCAAACACTTCAGAGGAGTTTTCATGTCCGACTCGTTACCTTCAACCGTCAAAAGAAGAGAATGTGGAGTAGTCAACTTGGACAATCAAGAAAATCCAGGCACGCATTGGATATGTTACCACAAAAACGACAATAACAAAGCGTTTGTTTTTGATTCTTTCGGATTTGTTCCACCTACAAATTTAGTTCATTATCTGAAAACGAACAAAACCTCTATATACTACAACGACGAACGCATTCAAGATTTCGGAGACGTGAACTGCGGTCATCTCTGCCTCTCCGTGCTCGCGTTTCTCTCTAAAATAAATAACCCTACGATCGAAGATTTCCAGAAAGCACTGTGGAACCTGAAACAGCATCACGACAATGGGCGTGTTCCATCTCACGAGCGAGTCTTCGATCTTGAAACTCACGCTGCACGACGACATCGTCTATCCTAAATCCGTGGCTCTGCGTGCATTCTACAGCATGTACCTCATACCTAACGTCACGCATCACAACAACAAAATTAGCGTCGGAAGCGAACACATCGTCGTCACGCCAGGCCAATACAATCTTTCCACTTTGCAAGCTCAGTTACCCAAAGGCACGTATCTTTCTCAAAATTCGGTCACCCACAGAGTGGAAATCCTGTCGGCGACGGAGACCGTGGACCTGGGCACCATGGGAGAACTTTTAGGTTTCGAGAACGACACCAAACTCGAAGCTGGCATCAAGCACGTAGCAACCAACATTCCTAAATTCTTGGCCATAGAGACTCTGAACGTACACTGTAACGTGGCGGAAGGAATGATCACGAAATCTTCGGACGGGGGGTTACTGGGAAGTCACAAGCAGACGGGAATCATAGCCACTTTCAAACCAAGTTCCGAGTTCATGGAACCGATCATCTACACGCCCTCTTCGCCGATCTATTTTCCAGTATGTCGCAACCGCATAGACGACATAGAGTTGGTGGTGACGAATGAGAAAGAAGAGGTGGTGGATTTCGCAGGTGCAACGACCACTGCCATCGTGGAGATCGGCGTATAATAAATAACACACATAGTGAGAATGGAGCAAATCGAAAGTTACGAATTGCAATCTTTCCCTCCCAACCGTCGCACGTTCGCCAATCTCAACGAAGCGAACAGGGAGATCGAATACGACGTGGACGTCGGGGACGGGTTCGTTCATCCTCACAGAGCGGACCTCTACCTTCAATTCGACGTGGTGAAGAAGGAAAGCGGAGACGCGTTTCCGCCCAATGCAAATTTGATACTCGTGGACAACTTCGAGCCTCACCTGTTCTCGCAGGTGGAGGTGAGGAAACACGGTACCGTCATCGACAGAATCGATTATCCAGGCATCACGTCGACGGCAGTGGGAACGTTGAAATTATCCAAAACGGACGCAGCATACTATCAAGCGGGAGGATTCGAAGCGGGGACCAAAATATCGACAACAAATCACACGGTGCTCTTTCCCATGCGTCTGCTGCCCGGTTTCTTCTCCGACTACAAGGAGATCATGTGGAAGGGAGGACTGAGGATCACATTTCGAAGAGCAGCCAACGACAACGATGCACTGATGCGATACACCAACTTGAACGCCGAAGGCACGCCGATAGCCAACACTTTACCCGAAGCAGCCAAATGCGTCATCCGAAGCATGGAATTGAGAATGCCGATCGTGGAATACGAAACAAACTACGCCCTCAAGTACAAAGCGCAGATCTTGAAAAGTCCGCAGGTGGCGATTCACTTTCACGGTTACCAGTGCGTACAGAAGGTGGCATCGGGAAGTCACATGGAATTCGACGTGACGACACAGTTCAACAACATACAGTTCGACATGCCAGATTTCGTCGTAGTGCTCTTTCAGACCGGGCGCGATAAGAATCAGGAAAAAGATTCCAGCAAGTTCGACGACTGCAAAATCAAGAACGTTTATCTCAAGAATGGACGCAACGAAGTGTTCCCGCGCGAAAATTACAACCTCGACATGACCAAAGACGATTACCTCAAACTTTACGAAGCTTACACCTCTTTCAAACGCGTGACCGAGGGAACTGTGGACATGTACTACACGCCCAGCGAATTCAAAATTCGCAGGCCGATGTTCGTCATCAATACATCTAAGAGGAAGAAGGTGGTGGTCAACGATCGCACCAACATCAAAGTCGTCTGCGAGTTCTACGATGCCTTGCCCGAGGACACCGTGTGCAGCGTCATCCTGATTGCAGAGAAATCCTTCGTCCATGACGTGAAGAACGAGAGGGTCACAGAGCAGTTTTAACAAGTTTTTTAACATCTTTTCTTGCACAATAAGGAATTTTTTGTACTAGCACAATCAGTTACAATGGCACAATACAAATTTCACTAGTTCAGATCAGTTACAAATGTCAATTTCATCAATTATCAGTTACAATATCTTTTTTTCATCACTATAGCACAAGACAATCAGAATTTGCACAAAATTTGTTGTTGTTTTTACACAAAAAAATTAACAATAAAATTATTTTTTTATCGTTTCAGATGCTGCCGAACATCAAAAAAACACATACACATACACACACACTAGAAAAAAAGCATGCAACTTTATTTGTAGCACACACATATTCTCCATCTTCATCAAGAAAATATTATAATAAACATAATTTTTTATCTATCTCACAACAAAACTCTATATCCAAAAATATTACAACATCAAATAACACTAGAGTCGTTAGTACACGTTGCATGCATTACGGAGGTCCTCTGTAGAGTTTCATGGAAGTTTGAGAAAAAAAAACACGTGAAACTCTACAGAGGTGCGGTTGTAGATAACCGCAGCCGTTAGAACCTTTACTTTTTTGGTTGGGCACCACGCACCCTGGCGAGGTTATAGGGGCCAGGAATCCTAAAAAAAAAACAATTATTTATTTGTTTGTTTGCGTCACAATACATTCACGCGCACACACCCATGTGGCACATCGTTTCCCGAGAGAGGTTTACAAAGGTCACGATGTACAAACATTGCCGGACTTGGAAAATTACAATAAGGTGCATTCATCCTTCAAGAATGAGAGGATGAGAGGATGAGAGTTCATCTTTCACTCATCACTGCCTTTCTGCGCCGTGAAACATCGTCAGCGCAATAAATGAGGCGCGGAACGTGGAGAGAAAGTGATACACGCGCGCGCGTGTGTGTGTGTGGCACATCGTTCCCGAAAAAGAGAGAGGTTTACAAAGGTCACGATATACAAACATTGCCGGACTTGGAAAATTACAATAAGGTGCATTCATCCTTCAAGGATGAGAGGATGAGAGGATGAGAGGATGAGAGGATGAGAAGATGAGAGGATGAGAGGATGAGAGGATGAGAGCTCATCTTTCACTCATCACGGCTTTTTTGCGCCGTGAAACATCGTCAGCGCAATAAATGAGGCGCGGAACGTGGAGAGAAAGTGAGTTTTTGAGGTTTTTGTGGTCGTTTGGTCAAAAAATCAAAAATAGCGGTCAAAGGTACATTTACTATCTACTCCCTGCATATGGCAGTTTATCCATTATAGCATAACCATATAGGCTGTTGGCATCCACATAAAGTATATAGTTTGATGGCCGTGCTGGATCATAATCAGGAATAAACTTGTTGTTGTTTCTGGCATATCTCTGAGAGCATTGCACCATGACTCCTCGTATACATTGTTCCATAAACATATACATGCCCTGATCCTGGATCAGATCCAATTGCATTTTAGTGTTCAAAAACATGGCAGACCATGCTATGCCCGGAGCACTGTAGAAATAGATTGGATCCAGCTTATAATTTTCCATCGATGATTTTCTAAAAGCCTGAGTATATCAGCTAAGAGAGTCACATCAAGTTTCAAGTATGCCTTTTGATAATCACCAAGTGTCTGGCATTTTAAGTTGGTCCACATGAACTGGGCATTGTGATAATCATCATCAGTGATTCCGGATGCCCTGAGTTTACTGTAGAACTCTTGTTGTGATGGCAGAGCACACTCATCAAATTTAGAAAAATCTGTAACCTAGTCATATGGGTATACACCCTTCCGCCTAATTAATTTCATGTCCTGATTTGGAAACATAGCACATGTGATTTTGAATTGATCATCAGATTATTGATTGGTCAGAGTAGCCAGGCTAGCGGACAGAATTCTGTATGAATTTAGAAATCTTAAGTGAATGGGATCACAATTAACTTTAATTATCTTGCTAATAGCTATATATTTCTCATCATTTTCTGCTAAAATATTTAAATCCTGCTTGTCAAACCCCTTGTACCTGATCAGATGATGTAAATCATAATTGGATGCCCCGTGACAAAATATTGGGACAACTTTTGGTCTCTGGATCTTAATATTACAGCTATTACACAGAGCCATTTCGAATTTACAATCTGTATGAGAATGGTGATGCACCTTGATATTTGTATCTGAAACTTCAGAGTTGCATACCGGCCATTTTTCTGCATTGTTAAACTCTTCAATCTGATCCTCTGTTAAAGGCAACATAGGATTTGATTTTAATAATAATTTTTAATAGCACTCATTTTCTATTTTATGTGCAAATTCTTTGATGGCATCTGGTCCCATGTATAAATATTCTTTACTAACAACACCATCCTGTACAACCACATAATAAAAACTAGAAGGTTCATGCAGCTGGTATGATGTACTCGAAGATTCATCAGGATCTGGGCTGCATAATGCAATGGGTTTGAGGTTTGATTCAAAATCTTCATGCGATTGGGGAATAGATAATAGGTTCAATGAATTCCGAATTTGGTTTAAATGTGGCAATGATACCTGTCTTCTTGTGAATACCAATTGAATTTTCTTCAGCTTTGATAATCATTCCCTTGGCAATATTACAGTGTATATTCTATGTTTCAATAGCTAGGAATTTTGGTATAAATTTGCCTGTGTGTCTAATACCAGGATCAATTATTTTTATTGTTCGGAAATCCTAGAAGTTAGATAGATCTACTATTTCTTTGATGGATACGATCTCTACTCTATGTGTTACAGAATTTTGAGAGAGTAATACAGTGTTACGAAATTCAGTTGTAGAGTGGATAAGTTATATTGTCCAGGAGGAATAATATTTTTTTCATTACCTACAAATATAGTATTGTTGTAGGAGGTTATATTTGGAATCAGATACATTCTGTGTAGACCTATGAATTTTGAATAGATAATATCATCATGGAGATGTAGTTCCAAGATTGAAGTTTCACTAGAAAGATGAAAAATTCCCATATTTTATACATAATTTTTCTTTTTGAAAATCTTGTAATTTGATGTGTTTTATTTTATTTAATATTCTGAACATCATAATACGTACAAATATGACAACATATAATTTCATCGAAATCTTGTATACGATCGTCGTTGTAATAAATATTAACATGGTTTAAATAATTAACTAATTCTATAGGTGGTTTCCCTCCAAAAGAATCAAAAATGGAAACATTGTTATTTTGTTTATAATAACAGATGCAGTGGGTAACAATATATTCGGACTTATCCAAATTAACCATACCACATTCTCGAGAATGGGGACTATCTTGAGGGAGAGAAACGGACATGAAAACTCCCCTGAAATATCGAATTTTAAATATTTTAACTAAAGTTTCAATGTCTTTGGTAGTATGTGGATTTCATTTTTTTCCTTTTCTGAGTACTCTGGATTTCACACAAATGCTTAATTTTTTCTCCATACCCAGATTATGACGTTTCTGGATCTCTAATTCAGCTTTATTCTTTTTTGAATCGATAACAGTTTTTGTAATAGCAGCACTACCACCAGCTAAACTTCCCACAACACCTAAAGCTGCTAGGATGGTAGGAATGCTGAATATAAATCCACCACTATGTATTGTTTCACATAATTTGCAAACGTTTTAATTGGGGTGTACTGAGTAATAATTTCATCCCATTTCCTTTGGATATACATTGTTTCTTTTTCCTGTGGTTTTCTTAGTTAAAATTGGATATACAATTTTTAATTTTTTTAGATCATTGTATGGAATTTGATACACAACTCCTTTTGATTTCATATTTTAAGGGGTATTTATATTTTACAAACCCCACCCTTATTTTTGTTTTGTGTTCATAACAATTGCTGTACCGAATGCTGCTATTTTGTCACCCAAAAGAAGCATCTCTACTGGTTAATCTACCAAATGCTGCCTGTTACAATTTTTGATCAGCTACATGACGATTATCGAGATCTTTTTTTGTTGTATGCAATATCATGATCTTTACAAACTGCATCGAGTTGATTAATTCCCCTATCTCCTCTTTTTAACCGTTTTTCAAGTTTGGTCCCCGGACCACAGTATTTGTAACCAGGTACATGTAATTCGAATGGGAGTTTATTAATATTAGCATTAACCAAACCTCGACCCTCTGATATATTAAAGAATTTAGGAGGTAGAGTATTGATAATTTTAATTAAGTATACCTTCGGGATCATTTACAATAAAATTGGCTAGTTTGCCACTAATCACGGTTACAATACCCATTTTTTCATTATATAAATTATTGTTCCCAGCATTTTCTTCTCCGGCTATAACCAGCAATCTAAGTATGAGATTTCTCACATCATCTACTCACCCAAACTCTTTAGGTAGAGTATTGCATTGTTTGATAACACTACCGGTTTTAAGTTGGTCCAAGATGGGTTTAATCAGATTTTTGTATTTATCACCACAGCTTGATTTAACTCTATTCTGACTGGCATAATTGTTTTGGTATAGATCATCAGACAACATAAAAATTTCTGGGTAACTCTGGTAATCTTCATCTGTATAATTTCTGGGGTGTTTTTTGTTAATCAATTCCCACAGCCCCACAATACAAGGATAACTGGACCAGTTGTTCATTTTCACCCAAATTAATTTTCACATCATCGCCTTGAAATGTAAATCTAGATTTCCAAAATTTTCCATACCACACCCTCATTTGGCTTTATGGTCGGGTACAATCCAAACACTTCATCTTTTTCAAATTTTCTTGTACTTAGGTAATCCCTGGCCAGGGGACCCAACCCATTTTTTTCAGGTTCACTCATAATTTTAGTAAGTGGTTGTTGTAGGGTCAGAGGCGTATGATGACTATATAATGGTGTAGGAGTAAAATCTGCATAATTTTTAGCAGTAAGAGGAACCAATTCATTTATGAGATTTTTATTTTGTTCTGTGACACCCTTAATCTCTTTACCGAGACCACTGATTGCATCGATAATTGGTTGGTCTTGACGTTTGTGTTATTCATAGAACCCTCGATTCTCTGATTTCCAGCCTTTAAATCGTTTGGTCAGGTAATCAAGTAATTACAAATTGTCTTCGATTTTGTTTTGTCAAATTTTTTGATTAGAGGTTACTTTATAATGTTATAACTTTGTTTTATATCGATTATACGGTCACAAGATCGTTGATTTTGAATCTGATTTTTCCATTGTTGGGTTTTCGACTCATATCAATTGTAACAAATCGAAAATCATTATTGTTCCAACAGGATGAACAGAATTTGGAAAATTGGTTGTAATTAAAATCTCCCCCCACATAATCATCATATACATGTTTAAGATTAGTGTGATCGCGACGAAACAAGGAAATTAGGTTTGTATTATCCCTCAGTAAATGTTTGGGAATCGTGGAAAACATTTGAGCCAAATAAAAACTTCTATTCCCCTGTGTCGACCCTGAGTGAAGAAATTTCAAATTTGATTTTGATTTTCCAGAATCACATCATCAAACACCTCAACAAAAATTTTTAAACAGTGGTCAAGAGGTTTTATTTTTTTATCATAATGTGGCTATACCAGTCCCTCATACAGTTTAATGAGTTGCTGGTACTTTGGTTGTTCCAAACTCTTTGAGAATACATACAAGTGTCCATTTTTCCAATCTAACCAATTGGGTGCAAGCAAGAAATTAACTACCAACAGTATAGTTTCTTATATTATCGGGTAACAACTCACCAGATTATTTTTACTAGTTTACACTAAATCTGGTAAACGTTGTACAACATTCCAAGTTGATATCATAGAATCACCTGGTTTGCATCTATCCAACTTGGTTAGGTTAGGCAATCTCAGCCATTTAACATACAATTTGTTATTTTTTTGTTTAATATTTTTTTTTCAATAAGATATGTATCTGGTTATTTTGTTTTACTAAGTTCCTCTTCATAAGATCTTCCTTTTAGTATTTTATTATAATTATATTTTATTATATGTATACCTGTTCACTGGTAAATCTCGAACCACTGTAAACAACTCTTAGCTTCAATTTTTGGTGAAACCTTTTTGAATTTACTGACTCCCATCTGATCTTTTATTTTAAATTTGGTTTTTTTGGTTGTGTATTTATATTTTTGACAGTAAATAGTAGAAATCAATCTTTTCTCGTCAGATTTGGTCACCTCAGCAGGTTTCATATGAATAGCTTTATGTATCGAGTTATTGTAATTATGAACTAAAGGAGGCAAAATTTATACTCAATTTTATAGTTACCCTATAGAGTAAATTGTTTCCACATGTGATTTTTAATGTTCTGTTGAATCGCTCTACTATGCTTGCTTTACGATCACTGTATTTAGTATAATGACTAATATTATGTTGATTCATTAATTTGGTAAATGTGGAAGTGTAAAATTATTTTCCTCAATCTCTTTGCAAATAATTCTGTATCCTTCACTCAGTAAATATTAATTTAAAAACCTCGGTATCAAAAGTACCAGTTTTGGATTTTATAGGAAGAGCCCATGCATATTTGCTAAATGTATCTATCACAGTGTAACCATGATTTTTCTTATGTAAATTATTTAGACTTATTGTGTTTATTTCAATCACGTCTGACTGCCATAGATCATCTATGCCTTTTGTTACTACAGATAATCGTTTGTAGTTACGACGGTCTGGTCTGTGTATTTCAATAACTTTATCTTGTCTAGACATTTAGTACGAAGAAATAATATTATACAGGGTGTTTCGTAAGTTCGTTTACAACGCTTGGGAGGTGATTGTACGAGTGAAAATAAGGTGGAAAGTTCATGTAACGAAATTCCTGAAAACGGCATTGTTGCCGAGTTATTGACGTTTGAAAACGTGGGAAAATGATTTTCCGAAGTGAATAATGGTAAAACGGGTGGAGAGAAGTCGTCGGTGTTGGGCGGTCAACTAAGAAATTGAGTACGCTCTTGTCAAAAAATCACGCGGCAATGTTGTCGGAGCAAGGTATTCCCCAAAGGACGCGAACGAAGATGTTGACGGGAGTGGGGTGGGTTTGCGTTCTGTGTGAGCTGGTATCGACGAAAATTGGCATGTGTTGAATGGCACAAAAAACAAAGAAAATTTCTTGAGCGAAGGGCACCATGACGTAAAAACAAAAAAAAAATGACCTGTCATAGGTTGCATACCCTCAAGGGCAGATGGGTGTCCGTGTGATCTGACGTTAAGTACAACTTTTCCCGCTAGGGGCGCAAAGAGTGTAGGTTTCCTCATGAAGGAGCGCGCGTGTCTGTGCCATTCGTGCTTCAGGTTCTGTTCCAACAGCAGGTTGTTAAAAATTCAAGGTTGAATGGAAAGACGTGAGGTTCTTGGACAGTAGTGTTGGGAAAACATTTGACCTAGCAGTGTTACGTGCTAATTCTTAGCGGCAGCCCATCGTGTTCTGTGAAGTTTACTAAAGTTACCTGTACACCAATTAATTCATTTTTCATGGTTGCATCATCGATGTGAGTTATCGTTGCTTGCTCGTACTTTACCAAAATCTTGAAAAAAGTTTCCAGCTGGAGTTTCATATTTGTTACACTACGAGGAATGGCACTGAGTTTAGTAGATGTAGGCAAATTATTAATAAAATCTTCCAGGGTTTGAAGTTTGGATTGAACCTGGGTTACATCTGCATGCAGTTCATCTGTTTGCAATTCTATTTTATTATTTTCCAGTGTAGGAATCTCGAAAGATGAAACTGTCCTTTTAATTTGGCAATACCAGCATTTACGTGTTCATATTCCTCTTGAGTTTTGATACTCTGGATGATGGTTTCAGTTCGGTATGAATACTATTTGCCTGGTTGTTTAATTGTTGTTTCAATTGTTCCGTATTAGTTACGTAGATTTGTCGAAATTTCTCAAGTTCATTTTTCAATTTGGTTACACCTTTCTCCAAATTTTGGAGATAGTACATTGAGGCTAAATTGGTATATTTCTCGAGTAGGGTTTGAGTTAGCCATCAATTTTTACTATGGGGTCTATTAGTTGAGTTTGAAGATTTGTAATCTCAGCTTGTATATTTACATTTAATGAATTCTGTAAAATTAATAAATCTGATTTAAGTTTCGTAAGACGTTCATCTAATCTAGCAATATCATTGGAATTATCCGGCATCTCTTGTCTTCTCCTTTTTCCAAATATATCCATTTTTCTTGTTAGGTATTTTTATATATTCATGAGAGAATAGATTATTCTTATTTCGATAAAGAGAGAAATTTATTTATCATACTAACCCAATTATTTCAGCATATAGGAAATTACCTCCTTGCACATCTTACGTTGTGTTGGGATCTATTGCATTGTGTTTAATTCTATACAAATTTCGACCTATGTGTACAACTGCTGCATTGGATGGACAGATACTTATTTGAATTTTTCAAATGACAGGAATTTTATATGATCGTTGGTTATTAATAAATACATGTAATTGTTTACCCGTATCCTGATCAACTTGATACCAGATACTATTTAGATGGATGATAACCAGGCCTCTTAATTTACGAAGAATATCCCTAATGATATCCATGTTTACTGAAATTCTTTCTATTTGTTGAATATGTTTCTTAAACACAAACACATTCATGGGCATTATTTCTTTTTGGTTGTTTTTTATAAAAAGGATTAATTTGTATATATGGTAATATGGAACAGTATCTTTGGTTTAGATAAATTAACCGAATTGATACGGGGATATTTTGCAAAAAAAAAAATTAAAATGAAAGTTGTTTTCAATTATTTTTTACACTTAGAAAAACAAATAAATTTTGCTTTAGTTATAAAAAAGCAATTTTTTTTAAAAAAATGAGGAATAGAAAATACAGTTAAATTTTGATTTTTAATTAAATTACACTTCAAGATATCACTACAAAATGTTTAGATTTTGGGGTGGTGGCCAGAAGATACCGTTCTCATTACTTCTATGTCTTCATCTCTCGAACAGAATACTTAAAATAACGTGAGTATGTCGGCGTGGTGTAGGAGAATCGAGTTTGTTTGTGGAATCAAAGGTCGTTGATTCAAACTTCTTGCTTGTTTGCGGAGACTTTTTCAAAGTGAAAGGGCTTTGAAGAGAATACATATCTACTTTTCTGAGAAATTTCCGTTTATATTTATGCAAATTTTTCCACGAAAAAGCAACGTGATGAAAAACGTACCTGCCTGGTCAAGGGCCATGGAATGAAACTACTGCTAAGCATTCCCCAATTGAGGAGGTTGCAGCATTAGTGTACATTTAGCGATTCTAAGCAATAATTTGCAAGAAACTCATCAGATTTAAGAAGGGTCCTGACATTAATTTTTTACGATGTATTTTTTGTGGATCCATTATTTGTCACGTTGTGTTTAAACCACGAGGGGCCCTCGGCGTAGCGTTTCACTGTTTAAGATAACCTAAAAACACTAGCGACTGGGAATTTTTTCACCTATGCATGCACACATACCTCTTTGATAAAAATAATGTCTTGCTATCTTCCACGGGTAAATTAACCTGCAATGATATAGACGGTAGCACTGGAAAACTCGCTTTTAACCTGTGAGGTGTTTTAATGTAATTTTTTGTTATTTCTTAAGAAAATTCCCTGGCCGCCAAAGAAGAAAAATATCCCGCCATGGATGCATGGTGCCCAACACAGTTCTATCGGCAAAACAACTTGTAGGCATGAATTCCTCAGCGGCTCGGGCCAATGGTCTTTCTCTCTCTATCTAGTTTTTACATTGACCCACATTGCCCCAGGACGTGACGTCGCATATATGACTGTGAAACGGGTAGGGTAGGTGACTTCCGTCATGAGGCGTTCACTCTAGTCGATGTGGGTCAGATGAAACACAGTTGTATGGAAGTTCGGAGAGTACAGTAACGTTTTTGCAACTGATATTGACAGTTTGATATTTTTTAATCATTCATCCGTCCATGTTGGAAATGGCACCAACACAAGGATGCAAGAAACGCGAGTGTTTTAAGTCCGATAGCACGTGAGATATAGTCGTTCTTGACATGACGTCTTAAGACATATGCCTTATTCTTTAAGAAGTTATCCAAGAAGTCACTTCCGGTTCACGAAGACAATTTTCTTAATCTTAAGACGTTTTCTAAGACATTGATTTTCTCTGTCCCTAATTGACGTGAAACCCCGATTTTTCTTGCATTCGATCGAGATCAACGAGAATTACTCGACGAATGCAAACGAATGTTTCCATTCTCGCAGGTTGAAGGAATATAGCGAAAAAATATTTTTCTAAGATATCCACTTTACGAGTAAACTATCTATCGCAGTTCGGTGATTTCAATGTCATTTGATAAAGGATTGAAAGGACCATGAACTGGAAAAGTAGCATCAATTTTCACCTAATTGTTTCCACGCTATTTTAAAATAAGATTTCAAGATGTTTTCTTTCTAAGACGATCCGTAACTCTGAAACTGTAAATCGGGGAAACGTCGTTCTTGCTTAGTTTGGTATATCGTAACGAGACCTATCGAGAGACATTAAGCTTGTTTTTGCAATTTCAATATGGCGACCGGAAACAACCGTACGTCTTCGAAACAAAGGCAGTTGTTGATAAAAAAATCTTCCAACCTGTACTGATAAGCATTTTTACTCTCGAAACTCTTCCAAAAATAACAATTAGAAGTACATATGATTCTATCAACTTGATGTGTCGTAAGAGAGACAGAGTGAACATAATTTATCTATTTTTTTCAGTGTCGACGGAACGAGTGAACTTATGATTAGTCTCTCCAAGTATATATAAGTGAACGACGAAAGAAAATGTCATCCACACCAATCACCTTCTGTTTCGTTGAAAAACTTAAAGTAGTTTGTCCCAGTTGTCGGAAATTAATCTAAAAAAATAACATAAGCAAGCACAGGGCAAGATGTGAGAAATCGAGTTCCCACAAAAATGGTGTGTTGCCGACCAAACTCTGTCCCCAATGCACAAAACCTCTTAGCATCCCTAACGTTAAGAAACACATGCAGCAAAATTGCAAAGCAGCACCACCAGCACTGATTGGTCAAACTACCAACCACCGAAAAGGAAAGCCGACGATTCTGCCACCACCGCTAATAATGATACTCCCGAAGCAAGAAGAATCAAGTCTTCGATCCCGAAGAAACCAATACCAACTGCTTTCTGTGAACAACTGAAAGTCTACAATTTTGAAAATGATTTACCTCCGATATTCCTAACTTTCTAAAACACAAAATAATCTTTCGTGGTAGAATTGCTAGAGCACAAGCGTGCACAAGATTCCATTAAATTTTACGCAAATCTCTCTTGCGAGTATGTAAATCCAGGCGGCAAGAAGGATGTGTGTCCTACAAAAATGCAGACATTTTATCTGGGTGACGTCAACGATCTGGATTGCATCTAAGGCAATCTGGTTGTCAAGTGCTTGCGGTTGATGAAGAGTTTCAGAAGACGAGAGGCTAAGTCTGGACTATGCGGTACCTTCCACAAACTATGCTTCAAATTGGTTAATTTACACCTCTTTCGGCGTCTAGCTATGTGCCTGTTTCATAACATAACATAAGAAGCCTGTGTTGGACATTCAGAACATCTTATATCAAATGTTTTCTCTAGTGTGTGTTGGCAGCTCTGCACCCGATTCATTGGTCAAATCATTCTGAGCAGGTTTATCATTAAACGCATTATGTAGATGAGATTGCATATGCTATGGCGTGTTCGATTTTCCAGTTACTCTTAAAAATGTATCAAAATTAGAGTCGGTGTACGAGACGGGGAAGGAAAACGCTTAGCCATCAATGTGTTTTTCTATACACCAAACAAGCATATAATATATCCCCTTAAGATAAGCAATGTTATTGACGACAAGATCACTGAAGTCAACCTGCTCCTTATTGCTGACTATGACAAGTTCCATTATTGCCTCGTTCGTTCACTTTTACGCTGGTCAGAAGTCAAACAACCAAGTATGATCATCACATCAAAGTTTGTACAAGATGCTTAACCACGTTCAATGATCAAATACAACTCAACTAAGAAAAATACACTGGAAGTCAAATTGCTGCTCAAAAATTTACCGAAAATAAAGTATATCGTGGAGTAAACAGACCAGCTCGAAATGTTGATGCCAAAATGGAAAGAGGTCTAAGAATTCAAAATGCACACGGCTTTGTCGGAAAACCAGGGTCCATCATTGAAGATTTCAAAGCATTTCTCCAAACGCTGTCCTATTGTGAACCGAACCCCGAACTTTCTTCCACCACACCATACCAGCTGCACGAGGTTTCTAGTTTTGTTTATGTTGTTGTGTGGCGTGATTCACCTGTTAATACAAATGCACCATACGTACACCGTGGACCAGATGCTGGCTCCTGGAAAAAAGTTGAGAAAATTGGTAGTGTGCTGCAAACATCGAAACCAATAAGTCAATATTCTGCTACAGAGTTGCAAATTCACAATGCTGCCGCTCTCTGTTCATTGTGCGATTTACATTTCACAGTTCATAATTGGAAAGTATTCCACCATGACCATTTCACGTAAAACTATATCAGTCCATTATGTAATACCTGTAATCTCAAAATTGAAAAACCTAAATTCGTCTCAATATTGTTCCACAATGGCAGCGGCTACGATTTTCACCACTTGGTCAGGCATCTCGGTTATGATATCAAACTTATATGTGTCTTGGCCCAGAACGAGGAATGGTACATCAGCCTCAGCAAGAAGTGTCGATTCCTGGAACGAAAATAAAGATCGAAATGCGCTTTCTGGATTCCCACAGGTTTCTTTCGGCTAGCCTCGACGCTCTTGCGAGCAAACGGATAGACGATCAATTTACGTTCACGATCGACAGTTTTCAAAATTTGAACATAGAAGTCGTTATTCGAAAATGGGTGTATCCCTGCGAGTACTTCACGGACCATTTCAAGTTTGACGAAGACTCTCTTCCACCTCAAGAAATGTTCTACAGCCTACTCAGAGTGAGGGGCATTGAAACTGAGGACTATAAGCATGCGCAGTTGATGTGGGATAAACTGGATGTAAAGCACTTGGTGAATATCACGATGCTTATCTGAAATTAGATATATCCATCCTTGCTGATGTTCTTCAAGCTTTCTGTAAAATGTCCATTCATATTTATGAGTTAGATATTGCATCTTTATACAGCCTTCCTGGTTTACCATGGTCATTCATGTTATTCTAAACTCACATCCAGCTGTAACTTGTTTCCGACGTGGGGCATGCTGCTTTTCATCGACAGAGCTGTACGTTGGGGAATTGTTCTATGCGCACAGAGGTATGCCAAAGCAAACAACATGAATATGTCTTACAATCAATACGATCCACATCGACCCTCCAGTTACATCTTCTGCATCGATGTGAACAATTGATACGGACACTACATGATGCAGAAACTCCCCTATGATGGTTTTGAATGGATTGATCGTACTTCGGCAAGTAGTGTAATCATATACGTTCAAAGCAATACTTAGTACGAGGCCTATTATTTTTATTAATTTAAGCACAATGGAAAACCTATTTTTACGATGTTCTTGTCGATTTTATACTATTGCACATCTGTGTTTTTTATACTATTGCAAATCTGTAATTTTGATCTCATACTTCGTACGAGTGTCATAATTTTTTTCGACTTAAAGTACGTAACACCCACCCACACCCATCCACACATATACTTAAACCCACACAAATTTACTTCCGGTTTACTTCCGGTCTATTTCCTGTCTACTTCCTGTCTACTTCCGGTTTACTTCCGGTCTACTTCGGGTCTTTTTCCGGTCTACTTCGGGTCTACTTCCAGTTTACTTCGGGTCTACTTCCGGTCTACTTCGCAGACACCTGTGCGTTTATAAAGTTTCTTATATGTTTTTGTAAGTATTGGTGATAAGGTATCTCGAAACTAATACTTGGTACGAGGCCTATTGTTTTTATTAATTTGAGCACAGTGGTAAACATATTTTGACGATGTTTATGTCGATTTTATGGTATTGCAACTCTGTGATTTTTCATCTCCTACCAAATATATAAACGATACGATATAAAATGTCTTGACCCCTCCCCCTGTGACGAAGTCACGTGAATTGTGTTGATTGGTTCGCTAAGGGGAATTTCTTGATTAGTAAATTGAGGTTATAAATATAATATAATCTTACTGCTTACGTGCGTCTAGTTTTTTACACCACAGATAAACGGTTACACAGTGAAACATCAACATGTATATTTTATTGATTTGGTGTTCCGTAGTGTATTTGGTGTCTGTATGTGTAGTACTACGTTTTGGAGCGGTGTAGTGTGTGGTGTTTGGTTAAATGGTGCGTGCTTACTAAACAAATGAACGTTTAGAGCAGAGGCAACGATGATTTTTTTTAACTTGAATACAGCTATTCGTCGATTTGGTTGGCTAAGGGGAATTTACCGATTACTTGCTTTATCACGAGAATAATTTGCATTCCAAACATTCCGAAGTGTAGAGATTGATGTACTTACAGCTACGTGTGGGCATTAACCTGTTAAGAATGTCACATCAATACTGGCTCGGGAATGTCATGACCCCTGCCCCCTGTGACAAAGTTACGTGAATTGGTGTCTGCATGTGTAGTACTACGTTCTGGAGCGGTGTAGTGTGTGGTGTATGGTTACATGGTGCGAGATAACTAAACAAATGAATGTTTAAAGCAGAGGTAATTGTTGAATTTTTGATATTGTATACAGATTTTCGTCTATTTGGTTGAACACAGTTCTACTGCATTTGCCTGGCGCTGGGATGCACCAGCACTCCACCATATGTCAGTAGTACAGTAAATATGCCTTCTATGACACCCTTGATTTTTTTACCTCTAAGAAAATCGCACCAAAACCTCAAAAACTCACTTTCTCTCCACGTTCCGCGTCTCATTTATTGCGCTGACGATGTTTCACAGCGCAGAATAGCCGGTACGAGTAAATGCACTTTCTCGTACTTCAAGTACGAATGTACCTTATCGGCAGTGTTTATATATCGTGACCTTTGTAAACCTCCGGAACGATGTGATATTTCTACCACACACACACACACACACACGCGCCTCTCATTATTTCTGTATTGTGGCGCAAGCATACAAAACAAAAAATAATTGTTTTTTTTTAGGATTCCTGGCCCCTATAACCCCGCCAGGGTGCGTGGTGCCCAACCAAATAAAGGTTCTCTAACGGCTGCGGTTAGATAACCACACCTCTGTAAAGTTTCACGTGCTTTTCTTTCCTCAAAACTTTACAGAGGACCTCCGTAATGCATGCAACGTGTACTAACGACTCTAGTGTTATTTGATGTTGTATTTTTGATATAGAGTTTATTGTGAGATAGATAAAAATTATGTTTATTATAATATTTTCTTGATGAAAATGGAGAATGTGTGTTTTACAAATAAAGTTGCATGCTTTTTATCTAGTGTGTGTATGTGTATGTGTTTTGATGTTCGACAGCATCTGAAACGATAAAGTAAAAAAAGAATTTCGTTGTTAATTTTCTCATGTAAAGAAAAACAACAAATTTTGTGCAAATTCTGATTGTAACTGATTGTCTCGTGCTATAGTGCATAAAAACTGATGAAAAAAAAACATTTTAACTGATAACTGGTGAAATTGACATTGTAACTGATCTGAACTAGTGAAATTCGTATTATCATTGTAACTGATTGTGCTAGTACAAAATTCTTATTGTAACTGATTGTGGAAAAAAAAATGTTAAACCTGTTAAAACTGTTCCGTGACCCTCTCGTTCTTAACGTCATGGATGTAGGACTTCTCTGCGACCAGGATGACGCAGCACACGGTATCCTCGGGCAGAGCGTCGTGGAACTCGCAGACGACCTTGATGTTGGTGCGATCGTTGATCACGACCTGCTTCCGCTTCGTCGTGTTGATGACGAACATGGGTCTTTGTGCTTTGAATTAGCTGGGCGTGTAGTACATGTCCACGCTTCCCTCGGTCACGCGCTTGTAAGCAGAGTACGCTTCGTAAAGTTTGAGGTAATCATCTTTGGTCATGTCGAGGTTGTAATTCTCGCACGGGAACACTTCGTTCCTACCATTCTTGAGATAAACGTTCTTTATCTTGCAAAAAAAAAGGTAAAGTGTTCCCCTGTGCATAGCACCACGCCATGAAGGCGTATAGGGGGTGTGGGGGTAACGCCCCACACTTTCTTGATCCGGTCGTGAGTGGGGGTGATGTGATCAGCATCACGCCCCTGACCGCCTTTACCCCCCAGGGTTTCCCCCAGGTACCCATGTTATTCGACGCTGGGTAGGCGCCGGGGCCGCTTCCACCGTTAGAAAAGTTCCCGGATTTGAACCGGCCGGGGATCGAACCCGGGACCTTGAGCATGGTAGTCAGACGCGTTACCGACTGAGCCACCGCGGCAGTCGTCGAATTTACTGGAATCTTTTTCCTGATTCTTGTCCCTCCCGGTCTGAAGGAGCACTACGACGAAATCTGGCATGTCGAACTGTATGTTGTTGAACTGCGTCGTCACGTCGAATTCCATGTGACTTCCGGACGCTATTTTTTGCACGTACTGGTAACCGTGAAAGTGAATCGGCACCTGTGTACTTTTCAAGATCTCCGCTTTGTACTTGAGGGCGCAGTTCGTCTCGTATTCCAACACCGGCATTCTCAACTCCATGCTCCGGATGACGCATTTGGCTGTTTCGGGTCTGCGTTCGTCTGCGTTCAAGTTACTGTGCACCTATACGTGAGAAAAAGTATGAATAGAACCTATGTTCGGAAATCGAAAATGGCGACCGGAAGTGAGGTTATCTTGGAAACGGTAAGACTTAGGAAGAATCTGTTTGGTGATTCATCATGTACGCCTATACATGAGAAAAAGTATGAATAGAACCTATGCTCGGAAATCGAAAATGGCGACCGGAAGTGAGGTTATCTTGGAAACGGTAAGACGTAGGAAGAATCTGTTTGGTGATTCATCATGTACGCCTATACATGAGAAAAAGTATGAATAGAACCTATGCTCGGAAATCGAAAATGGCGACCGGAAGTAAGATTTGGGAAGATTTGGGAAAAATCTGTTTGGGGTCACCGAGCTATATTTCGGGCTATAAAATACAACAACTCACACTAAGACAAGTGCCTAAAACAACAGCATAGCCTTTCACAAGAGAAGAGGAAAAGAGAACATTACAACATCTCACTTCTAAGGCAAGTGCCTAAAAACTCGTGGACAACTTCGTGCCTCACCTGTTCTCGCAGGTGGAGGTGAGGAAACACAACACCCTCATCGACAAAATCGATTATCCAGACATCACGTCAACGGCAGTGGGAACATTGAAATTATCCAAACGGACGCAGCATATATCACATCGTTCCGGAGGTTTACAAAGGTCACGATATATAAACATTGCCGGACTTAGAAAATTACGATAAGGTGTATTCGTACTTGAAGTACGAGAAAGTGCATTTACTCGTACCGGCTTTTCTGCGCTGTGAAACATCGTCAGCTCAATAAATGAGACGCGGAACATGGAGAGAAAGTGAGTTTTTGAGGTTTTGGTGCGATTTTCTTAGAGGTCAAAAAATCAGGGGTGTCATAGAAGGCATATTTACTGTACTACTTATGTCGAAAAGTGTAGCGAACTAGACGGGTCTAATAATTTCTTAATTGCAATTATTTTTCCAAAGAAGGTGATTTGAGTTTATGGATGTTTTTTTAACACAAACACACAGCCAAATTTTATACTTGTAATGTTTAATTGATTACATTGCTTTATTTTACATTCCTTTTTTGTCCCTTGCTCCGACTGTTGTATATTTAAAGAAAATATGGAACATGTTTTTAAAAGGTTGGGATATAATTGATTAAGATAGAGATCGTGAGAAAAGAGAAAATGTGTAAGCAGAGGATAAGGAAAATTGTATATTTTGAGTTCCTTATTGTGATAGAACAAGGAGATAAACGGATTAACTTTTGCAGGCGACCAAATCTCATGAACATTGATAAAAGATACGCTTCCTTTTAAAAATGTAATTACAATATTTTGGAATTCTCTTGTCAACAAGACTACTGAGATAATGTGTTTTGAGAAATACTAAATCATGAATTTTTTCTCATGTTTTTTCTGTTGTGTTACATTATGTCTCAAGTTTCTCATTTTTCTCTTCTTTGTATCCTGCATAGTGGCTGAAAAAAGTTTATCATAACGATTCTTTTCTTCGGTCTGGGGAATATTAAAATAATTTACTACACTGGCATCTAACTTACGATTGCATATTAATTCCACTGGTGCACATCCTAAATTGGAATGGATACTATGGTTTATTAAATGAACTTTAATATCTATATATTTTGGCCAGTCTTCTTGACTTTCTGAACAACACATACGCATCATTCTATTCAAAACTGCATGTACTCTTTCTACTAAATTAGAACTTGCATGATAATTTAAGTATATATTACTTTAACACCTAGAGAACTTAATGTATCCGCACATTTCTTTGAATGGAATATTGTAGCATTATCAGAAACAATACCATCTGGAATACCCACTTGTCTGATGTATCCTTCTTTCAAACATCTTAAAATACTATCTGTATTACATTTACGAATAGGATAAACAAAAATATATGATGTTTTTAAATCTTGAATTGTCAACAAATATTTCTTGCTACACTTGCTTCTGACAAGTGGCCTTTGCAGATCAAAAAATAAAATAACACAATTAGAAGAAGAATCATGAAATGAAAATACATTTTCAGATGGATGTCTATCAGCTTTGGTTCTCTGACATACCTCAAAATTCTTAACATATTTCTGCACATCTTTTCTCATTGCAGACCAATAAAATATTTTATTCATTCTTCTGAGCATCTTGTCTGCTCCAAAATAACCGATGTTGTCATGATATGACCTTAAAAGTATTGGAACTAAAGATATAAGTATACACAACTTATAATTATTAATGAAATGAAAATCACGATACAACAAAATTCCATGTTGTAACTTAAAATAATCAGATAAATAATCAATGATTGGTTTCGAAATCAAATCTTCCTTTTGTTCATCCATATCAACTTCTTTTGGTATATTAATAACATTATTCCTTAATACATCTACTACATTTAAATGCAAGTATTGAGTACTTTGTTCTGGAAAATTTCTAGAAAGAAAATTCGCTAACAAATTATGTTTTCCTCTGCAGTACTACACTTGAAAGTCATAATTTTGGAGTTGTAAAGACCATCACAAAGAAGTGAATTCCAATTTTTTGCATGTCGAAGCCAGATTAGGTAACGATGATCACATTCAATAGTAAATCTGTTACCTAGAAGATATTGCTTGCATTTATTAAATCAGAAAAGAATATTAAGGCATTATAATTCACTAATTGTGTAGCGTGACTCATAATTCTTAAGAGTTCTACTCATATATGATATTACATGTTTTTCACCATTAATAATTTTGTATAAGAAACCACCAAAACCAACCGAAGATGAATCGGTTTGAATGCAAAATCTGTTTTCAAAGTCTGGATGATAAAGCTTGACATCCTATACAATTGCTTCTTTTAACAAATCGAAACTATATTGTTCTTTCTCTCCCCAGTGCCAATTTTTCCCTTTTTTCAGCAACTCATACAAGGGTGAAAATAAATTCGAAAAATTTGGAATAGAATTCCTTAACTAAGTAAGAGATCCAATGCTATTTTGAAGACTTTTAACATCTTTAGGAGGTTGAAATTCAGTTATTGCCTTAACTCTATCAGGGTTCATACTCATACCATCTTTATCTATGATATGTCCTAAATACAATAGTTTTTCTATGCAGAAAAATGTCTTTTTCAACTTTGTGGTCCTTCCAGCCTCCCTAAGGTTCTCAAATACTACTCTCAGATCTTGCAAATGTTTTTCAAACCTTTCACGACGTATACACAAATCATCTACATATATGATAACAGAGTCACTTAAAGTGTTACCTAGAACTTTAGACGTAGCCATTGTAAAAGCTTGGACACCGTTACATGTACCGAAAACCAATCTCTTGAATTGAAATTGTTTCTCTTCAAACGCAAACGCCGTGTAAGGCCTAGACTTTTCTGTAGGAAGTATCTGATGAAATCCAGCGGACATATTTATGACTGAAACATAAGGTTTATTCTTAAATCCACTTAAAGCGAGTTCAATATTTATTGGACGCAATTGCTTGTTTTTTTTATGTAAGTTTATAAGCCTAAAGTCTGTAAAAACTCTTATACTTCCAGAAGATTTAGGTATTACAACTAATTCATTTAAATACGGAGGTTCACAAATTTCAATTATATCCCATTCTAACAATTTTCTAATATAATCTCTCACATCCTTTATATATTGGTAAGGAATAGGGTAAGGCTTACTTACTAATGGTTCTTGAGTATCTAGTTCAATGTTATGTTCATATACATTACACACGCACCTGGTTTTTCGTCAAATAAATCTTGAAACTCTACAACCAAATTAAACAATTGCTCTTTTTCTTCTATTGACAAGTTTTCTACCTGATTTACCTTGTTTCTCAAATCTGTAGTATTGGCAACCATTTCTGATACATTTTATTTAATTCAACATTCAAAGATTCTTCAAATATACCATCTACTTCTTCAGATATAATTGGTAAGAACTTAATCAACTTAAAACCTAATAAATTTCCAACATTTAGGTTCTTTACCACTACAAATTCTATTAAAATATCTTCTCCATCAAAACTTAGATTGACGATGATCTTGCCTAATACCTTTTGTTGTTTCTTGCCAGAATAATCTATAAGTATTATGTCTGTTACTGGTTGTAAAAATTGGTAGTGTAACGTCTTGAGTAATCTCTTTCTATTTATTTTCAGAGAGTAACGAGAGTTCACTAGTCTACGAGGCATTTATAATCAAAACCATTAATTTGACAATTAATAAAGCATGTACCTTTTATTTTTTGTCTAACATTAATAGGTAAATTCATGTTTTTTGTACTGAATTTCTCTTCTTCTATCATCAAGTCGTTATAAAAGTAAACATCTACTTGGCAAATACGTACATATGTGATTAGCTTAGGTCTACACTCTGAATTTATGTTAGTGGTTTTCAATAAAGTTTCATCACTACTGTCCAAATCTTGTATCTTATTTTGATATGACACAACAGCATTATCTTCGCCTATTATACCCTGTGTCGCCATACTAATAGGTTCGCAATTCAGTTTAAACTTTCACGAGGCAAAAATTTAGAGGCTTCAGCTCTCAAAGAAGAATTTTCTCTAACACCACTACTAGTATTCCTATTTGGAAAATTTACTGCATGTACTACACCAGTATTTTCTTCAAATTCAGTATTAGTACTACTTGTTCGCATCAGAGGCTTCCTCTGATTAAACCTATTATATGGATTATATATATTTCCATAATTAAATCTACTGTAATTTTCATTTCTGTAACCTCCTTGGAAATCACTATTCAGACATCTATTGCTTAGAGTATTATTTCCAGATTGATAATCTGTATTGTTGTTATACTTTCTATAGCAATTAAATCTATCACGATTGTTGTTACCAACATTTATTGCGCTATTATTTACATTTCTGGATGTATTCGGTTCAACATTACCATCAAACTTTCTTACATTCACTTGCCTAACAAAAACCTACTGGATGGCTTTGAATCTACATCTTAGGATTTATAAAGAGCTTCATATCTTGAAAGTAATTCAGCTGCAATTCACAATGAGATATTGGGCTGCTTAAGTATAGCCTTTTTCACTTTCATTGGTATTTGATGAGCAATGAGAATAAGTTTTTGCTGATTACTCATTTCAGGTTGAACTACAATTAACACATTTAGCTGTGACCAGAAATAACCTAACAAACTTTGTTTACTCTCTTTGGAAAATTTCTTACATAGTACATTTGTTAGACAAATACTCTTCCATGATCGACTTTCAAACACATTTAGAAACAAAGCTTTAAACTTTTCATAATCATCTATCAACTCTTTGTTTTGATCAAACCAATGTTTTGCAACACCCTTAAGAACCATGGGTATGTACTTCATGTAATGTTTAATTGGAATGTCTGACATTACAAAACTATCTTCAATTTCTTTTAAAAAATCAGACGCTGAGAAATCTGTCCTTGTAGCATTGAAATTTGGCAACCTTGAAATATCAGAATATCTTAATACACTATGCTTTTTCTTGAACCTTCTATTAATTTCAGATTCAGTTTCACTAGTTATATAACCTTTTCTATCTTTATTAAAACTAGATTTTCTTTTCTTAGCACCATTTTTACTTCTTCTTAAAGAATGACTAAGTTTACATTGTTTTTTCTTACACTCTTTTGAGCTTTCAGTATCAGAACTAGAAATATCAGACTTTGTACGAGTAGTTTTCTTTCTAAATGTAACATTGGAACATTTTTTACTGGATATCTCTCATATATTTGACTAGATCTTGAAAAATGTACATGACTAGCAATACTACTAGGATTTTTATTTAAATCACTAAGTTTACGGTTGCTTTGCACTTGACTTTTGTTAGTTTGTTGCTGAGCAATGACCTGCAATGCTCTTATGTCTTTCGAAATATCTCTTAATTGATAATCAAAGTCAACAAATTTATTTTCTACTATTTCTACTTTTGACGCAATGTCAATTACTTGGTGAACACAACCCTTATATGTAATTTCACATCCTGCAATTTTATTTGATACTAAATGAACGCTTTGACTTAGGTCCTGTGTTGTTTGACCTGTCTTTGTTGAAAGTTCTGAGAATTCTTCTTGTAATTGAACAATACTAGCATTCTGTTCACCTATTTTAGGAACTACAGTTTCGTACCTAGATTGGTCAGTACCGATAATTGACTTTATTTCTCGATATTCAAGATCATTCTGTTTCAGGGGTCATTCAACATTTCTTGTAACTTGTTACTTTGCAGTTTTTTGCAACCTCGTGAATTTGTGTGTCTGATTACGAAATGACTCAAAATTATTCTTTATATCATTTAAAGACTCACGAGTTTGAACACACAAATCAGTAACTCTTCTTTCAACTTACGCTTCAAAGCGAACAAATTCGTCGTTAAAGTTAGATACAAATTGATCAAGTTTTCTAGACACGTCTTCGTGAACATGTGTACCACTAGGTTCCACATTGGCAAATTTCTCCTTCACGTTAGTTACACAGTCTTCTACTAACTTTAATTTCCTTGTAACACTTTTTTCTACTTCAGAAAACGTCGAAACCAACGACGACAGCTGAGAATCCATCTTTTCATCCCTCGCCGCGACGTTATTTTGCATAGCGGTGATCTGGGATCCAAAACTGCTGCTGCAATACGTCTCCTTGTCGAGATTCCAACTGCTTGAAAGAATGTTTAATGTCTGGTTTTGCCGGCATTTTGCTGTAACAAGTGACTTACTTATTATTCCAATAAACGCACGTAGCTGGTAGTCAAGGACCTTCCTCACCATTCTCGATCATCACAGTACATGGCACATAATAGCTGCTTACCTTCGTTATCAAATCAACTTCTCCCTTCGCAGCACAATTCGCAACGTAAAGGTAAAAAAATCCGTGTTTCGTTGTGCGGTCTGATATTCGGTCCGTTTTTCGGGCGCCACTTTTCACCACACTGCACACAAAGCCCATATGCTGAACAACAGATTTATTTCACAAATTTTAAAAAAAAGCAAACATAGAGCACGAAAACTACAGCTTTACGAGTACCAACAGCCAGCCCACTTCGAAACACGGATTGCACACAAACAGCAAGTGCCTGACGTGAATCACTCGACCCCACCGGTCAGCTGTTGTTACTTGGCAGTGCTGCCCTCACACAATGGCGGAATTTACATGTACTACACACCTTATGGTCATAAGATCTCAGATCATATCGAACACAGACACCAACAATATTATGGATCACATCATCGCGCATAGTGAGACAAAAAAGTAGAGGAAAGATATTGTATCTAAGTACTCCTTGTATGTATGCCTAGTTTTTAACCTCAGTTGTGACATATTTTGATGATTTGTTTAAGGATGTTATGGGTTTTATTTCGTTCGACGATGTTCTAGCCCTATTTTTTGCCCAATCTTATTTTTGGAGCTTCATCTTTGTAGGTATGCCATGAACTTACGTGATATAACTTAACCTATTCACTTTTTTACAGCCTTTTACGGGTTAAAATAACCAACAAAGTGTAACATGGTTGTTTCTATGTTATCCTTGTATGTGGGCTCTCAGCGTAAACGGCTACGATGTATTTTTTGTTGATTTTATAGCATTTGACGATATTCTAGCCATATTTTTTGCTCAATTTTATTTTGGGGCCTTATTTTTGTAGGTGGGACCCTCAACGTAAACGCCTACGATGTATTTGGGGGCCTCATTTTATTGTAGTTGCGGGTCCTCAGAGTAAACGGCTACGATGTATTTTTTATGATGTGTGATCCCCTTTTCACGATGTATGTCGTGGCCTTTATACAATGGGTTCAATTCCCCTCTACTTTTTAGGGGGGGACCACAGTGGGGGCTCGCAGTTATAGAACTCGTCGAGCAATAGCAGATAAAGCAAAAATTGTTTTCCTACAACCCATAGTTTATGAATTACAAAACATCTTAGAAATTACATCTTGAAATTTTAATTTAAATAGCTCCGAACCAGCAAGCACTAATCATCATCTGTCTAATAGGTTGTAGAGTACTTCTATTTTTTTTTATCGAATGGTATTAAGATTTTCGAATTAGGGTCAAGACTAAGCCAGGGAATCAGGTTTCTCAAAAAATAAAAAAATGTATATATTCCAAAACTTGAGGGGATAGAATTAATTTTTGTTTGCTAGCCGAGACGTTTTCTTCAAACTCTATCCAATAAACCTATAATTATCATCCTAGCTCAATTAGGAGCCAACAAAATTAATGTCTTAGAAAACGTCTTAAGATATTGGTTTTAAAGAAAATTATCTTGACAAACCGGAAGTAACATCTTGACAGACCGTAAGTCGACTTTCTTAAAGATTAAGATATTTGTCTTAAAACATTTTATAAGACGTTGAGTATCTCGACCCCTATGGGAGCTAGAACCATGTAACTTTGGTCTATGTATATACTAGTGCTTTTCCAACATGTTCACCCACCTTAGAACCTTCACAGATTAAAAAAAGTAAAGTTTCCCCTGTGCACATGTATAAATTCAAACTCCAACCAACCAACATTCCCATTATCATACAGATTTTTTACCTTCCGAAAGCTTTTTTAGCACTCCATTCACACACCTCCACTGTAGACCTCATGGTAAGTGAATTGGGCAATAAAATTCAGGTATTTCATTTGCACATAGCTTTTTTTTGCTTATTTTCTCCGTTTTTAGAGATATTCTATATTTCAAGTGACCAAAAAAAACAATACCAGAGCCACCTATGTGCAAATGTTGGAACTCGATGAACGCTTGAGGGGGACAAGTCATGTTTTTTCAGCACGTCAACATTTTAAACTTTTTTTGCCAGTAAATTGGTTAGATGACTTGAACGACGAAGGCCTTCTAGCAATACGAACTTAGCTCATGCCGGCGTAATTTGCATATTTCTCATACCGCCGTACCTTGTACTATTAGACCTCTTTAAGAAAACTGCCAATTAGTGAAAATTAATTGAGCAACAACAGCAAAAGAGGTGCTAATAGGGGCAAGCATACAGTGATATGAGAATATACGAATTGTTGCTTTCTTCGATTCAGACAGATGGATGGAATGGAAACTGGGATATTTTGTATTCTTTTTATGATAGCTAAAAACAGAAATTTTTATTGACTAATATTTTATACGTGGTGTTTTCTGATTGGTTTAAGTAAACAAGATTTATATTGGCTCTATAAATCTATATAAGTCAGAGCACAGTGCTGATTTCTCTCAATCGTCAGCAGAGATGCCTCGCTAGGTGAATGGGTTTCCGCATTGGGTACGACCATCGCCATGAACACAAAACAAAAATTAGGATGGGGATTGAAACTAAATAACCCTTGTGGAAAAAAGCAACTTGTATAACCAACCTACCATCACTTCATTGCATTAGGCAAAGCATAGATTTTTTCTTACCCTCTCACTATATATATAAATCACATAGTATCACAATGAAGCACAAAGGTGTCGTTTACTAAATATATTACGCAAACCTCAAGTCTCTCGGAACATTAGATGGAATGCTCACCAAAAAGCAGCGCGAGAAGAAACATTCCTGCTTGGCAATAGGTCATGGAATGAAATTGCTGCTCAGCATTCGTCAGTTGAGGAGGTTACAAGGTTCGCGAAAGCAGCAGAAGACTGGAGGTTTCATATTCAGCATCCCGGCTATCTTGGCAGTTTTGGGTGCTGTAGGCAGCTTGGCAGGAGGCAGTGCCGCCATTGCCAAGACCGTCATCGATGCAAAAAAGAACAAGGCCGAGCTGGAAGAGCAGAAACGCCACAACCTGCCTATGAAGAAGAAGGCGAAAGGTGTGACCAAAAAGCGAAAAAAACAACCTCGAAACTTTAAAAAAGTTTATAAAAAGAAGAGCCCCTCTCCAACTTCGATAGTGAATATTTGATCGAATCGTTGGGGATGAAGCACTTCAGGGGCGTTTTCATGTCTGATTCTCTACCCTCTGTTGTGAAGAAAAAATAGTGTCGTGTGGTTAACTTAAACAGTTACGAAAATCCAGGTACACATTGAATAAGCTACCTCAAAGCCAACAACAACAAAGCATTTGTTTTCGATTTATTCGGAGGCATGCCACCTGCTGGGTTGGTAAAGTACCTCAGTCTTGTCAACCTCTACTACAATGACGAACGCATCCAGGGTTTCAGCGATATGAACTGTGGTCATCATTCCACGCTTGTCTTCCTCTCGCAATTAAATAAACCAACAATCGAGGATATCCAGAAAGCATTGTGGCACCTGAAGCACTATTCCATCTCACAAGCGAGACTTCGCTTCTGAAGCTCGCATTGCATGACGATATCATCTATCCTAAATCTATTGCTCTTCCTGCATTCTACAGCATATACCTGATACGTAATGTGACGGTACATAACAATGCTATCAAAATTGGCAACGAAAAAATCCGCAACACCCCTGGATAGTACAATCTGTCTACCTTGCAGGCTATTTGCCAAGAAGTGTACTGCTGTCACAAAATTCTGTAACTCACAGGGTGGAACTGGTGTCTGCTACGGAAACCGTAGACCTGGGTACCATCGGAGAGCTTTTGGGATTCGAGAACAACACCAAGCTCGAACCTGCCATCAAGCACATCGGTGCTAACATTACTAAATTTCTAGCCATCGAGACCCTGAACATATATTGCAATGTGACAGAAGGTATGATTACCAAATCCTCGGACGGCATCCCAGGGAGTGACAAGCAGACAAGTATTATCGCTACGTTCAAACCAAACTCTGAGTTCATGGAGCCAATTATCTACACACTCTCACCACCGATATGCTTTCCTGTATCTCGTAATCTCATAGACAACATAGAATTGGCAATTACCGACTAGACGGGAGAGGTGGTTGATTTTGCAGGAGGCACGACCACTGCCGTCGTAGAGATTAACATATAATAAATAACCATTATGGAGCAAATCGATAGTTAAGAGTTGCGGTCCTTCCCACCCAATCGTCGCACGTTTGCCAACCTCAATGAAGCGAATCGAGAGATAGAATACGACGTGGACGTCGGGGACGGGTTCATTCAACCTCACAGAGCTGATTTGTATATCAAGTTTGATGTTGTGAAGAGAGACAACGGCGAAGCATTCCTTGGCAATACAAATTTAAGACTTGTAGATAATTCTCGCAGGTGGAAGTTAGAAAGCATGGCACCGTCATCGATAGGGTTGACTACCACGGTATTACCTCTACAGCTGTGGACACTGAAACTCTCCAAGACCGATGAAACATACTACCAGGCAGAGGGATTCGAAGCAGGTACAAAGATCAAGACTCAAAGTCACACAGTACTATTTCTCATGCGCCTGCTTCCTGGCTTCTTCTCCGACTACAGATATATTATGTGGAAGGGTGGTTTGCACGTCACTTTTCACAGAAGCCAACTTCTTATTTGTAGGTTAGCTTCTTCGCCTGTGAAATATCATAAGGTGAAATTTTTGTGGAGTAAGTTGGCAACACTTCGAGCCCCCACTGTGGTCTCCCTAAAAGTAGTGGTGCATTGAACCCATTGTAAAAAGGCCACGACATACATCGTGAAAAGGGGATCACACATCATAGAAAATACATCGTAGCCCTTGACGCTGACGACCCCTGCCTACAAAAAAATGACGCCCCCAAATACATCTTAGGTGTTTACGTTGAGGGCCCCACCTACAAAAATTAGGCCCCAAAGTAAGATTGAGCAAAAAATAGAACTAGAACATCGTCAGATGCTATAAAATCAACAAAAAATACATCGTAGCCGTTTACGCTGAGAGCCCACCTACAAGGATATCATAAAAACAACGATTTTACACTTTGTAGGTTATTTTAACCCGTAAAAGGCTGTAAAAATGTAAATAGGTTAAGTTATATCACGTAAGATCATGGCATACCTACAAACATGAGGCTCCAAAAATAAGATTGAGCAAAAAATAGGGCTAGAACATCGTCGAAAGCAATAAAGCCCATAAAATCCATAAACAAATCATCAACATATGTCACAACTGAGGTTAAATACTAGGCATTCCCACAAGAATTACTAAGAAACAATACCTTTCCACTACTCAAAAAGTTATTTTTATTTTTTTCCAAGTATATATATATATATACATAATATATATTATATAACATAGCATCATCATGAAGTCCAAGGGTGTCATGTACCAATCACCGTATTCTAGCCTCAAAACTCTGGGTGCTATCGATGGCTTACTCACCAAGAAACAACGTGAGAAGAAACGTTCTTACTTGTTCAAAGGTCACGGAATGAAATTGTTGCTCAGCGCTATTCAATTGAAAAGATTGTGACGTTCGAGGAGAAAATCTCAAAGGGAGGTTTCATATTTAAACTCCAGGAATTGTAGCGGTTTGGGAGCAGTGGGAAGTTTAGTGGGTGGTAGCGCCGCCATGCCAATAACCGTAGTGGACGCGAAAAAGAACAATGCGGAATTTGAAGAACAGAAACGTCACAACCTGGAAATAGAGAAAAAGGTAAAGGCGTCAAGAGAAAACAAATCAATGCTTTGAGCAAATTTTGAAAGAAGAAGAGCCACCGAGTGACCACGACATTGAATCTCTTATCGAACCGTTGAGAGTAGTTTTCATGTCAAATTCTTTACCTACCTCCATAAGAAAAAGAGGGTGGAGTCGTCAACTTGAACAATTACGAAAATTCAGGCACACATTGTATATGTTATCTCAAACATTCAAATAACGCTTTCGTTTTTTATTCATTCGGAGGTGTACCACCATCGGGTTTAGTAAAATATCTCAAAGCTTCCAATCTGTACTGCATCGATGAAAGAATCCAAGGTTTCGAGGAAGTGACCTGCTGCATTATTTTCGTTTCCATGCTTGTCTTTTTGTTAAATAACTAATCAATTCAAGATTTCCATAAAGCATTGTGTAACCTGAAACACCATGGGAGTGTTCCATCTCAACAGCGAAATTTCGGTCTTGAAACTCACGTTGCACGACGATATCGTCTATACTAAATCATAGCCCTTCGTGCATTCTACAACATGTATCGGATTCCCAACCTCACCGAGCACAACATTATCAAAATCGGCAACGAAAGGATCGTCTTCACACAGGACAGTACAATTTGTCCACTTTGCAAGACGAATTTACCAGAAGAAGTAAATCTCACTCAAAATTCGTGACCCACAGAGTTGAGTAGGTGTCGGCAACAGAAGCCGTGGACCTGGGCACCGTCGGAGAGCTTTTATGGTTCGAGAACGACACCAAACTCTAACCTGGGATCGTGCACTTCGGCGCCACCATTCCCAAATTCCTGATCATTGAGATCTTGAACGTGCACTGTAACATGGCAGAAGGCATGATACCAATAGCAGACAATGTCGGAAGTCACAAACAAACGGGAATAATCGCAACTTTCAAACGAAATTCAGAATTCAAGGAACCAATCATAATCATGTTCACACCTTCGTCGCCTATCTACTTTCCCATATGCCGTAACAGAATCGATCAAATTGAATTAGTTTTGACCAATAAAGAAAGTGAAGTTTGTAGATCTCGCGGGAGACACGTCAACATCCATCGTTGATATCGACATATAAATAACTACAATGGTAAATATGGAACAGGTATTAACATACGAACTAAAATCTTTCCCTCCCAACCGTCGCACGTTCGCCAATCTCAACGAACCGAAACGAGAAATAGAGGTGGACATCGATGTTGTAGACGGATTCGTTCATCCTCACAGGTCAGACCTGTACGTTAAATTCGACGTGGTGAAAAAGGAAAGGGGGGACGCATTCCCGACCAACGGAATTTTGAAACTCGAGGACAACTTCGTGCCTCACCTGTTCTCGCAAGTTGAAGTTAGAAAACACGAAACGATCATCGATCGAGTCGACTTTTTAAGCATCACCTCCACAACCGTTGGAACTTTGAAACTATCCAAATCAAATACCACTTACTACCAGGTAGAATGATTCAAAGCAGGAACGAAAATCTTGACAAAAAGTCACACGGTACTGTTTCTCATGCGTCTACTTCCGGGTTATTTCTCAGACTATAAGGATATCATGTGGAAAGGAGGTTTTAAATCACTTCTCGCAATGAATCGAACGACGACAATATTTTGATGCGATTCAGTAACTTGAACGTCTACGGCACGCTATTGCCCGACACCCTACCCGAAGCAGCCAAATGCATCATTAAGAGCATGGAGTTGAGAATGCCAGTTTTAGAATACGAAAACAACTACGCTTTCAAGTACAAAGCTCAAATCTTGAAAAATACACAAGTATCCATTGAGTGTTACAGTTACCAATGCGTGCAGAAACCCGCTTCGGGCAACCATTACGAATTCGACGATACAACGGAATTCAACAACATACAGTTCGACATGTCCGATTTCGTTGTTGTGCTTTTTCAGACCAGACGCGATAACAACCACGAAAAATATTTCGCCATGTTCGATAACTGCAAAATCAAGAACCTCTACCTCAAGAACGGAAGAAACTCATTTTTCCGCGCGTGAATTACAACATCGACAATACCGCCAACGATTATATCAAATTTTACGAAGCGTGCACCCCTTACAAGAGGGTGACCACAGGCAACGTGGACATGTACTTCACTCCAAGCGAATACAAAGCACAGAGACCCATGTTCGTAATCAACATGTCGAAGAGAAGCAAGTTGTGGTCAACTATCGCACAAACATCAAAGTCGTGTGTGAATTTCACGACGCCCTGATCACTGACACCGTGTGCAGCCTCATTTTCGGTGCCGAGAAGTCATTCGTGCACGACGTTAACAAAGCAACTGTGACGGAACAGTTTTAAATACCGAGAGGTAAGGACGAGATAGACGGAGAAGCTTCAAATTAAAACGTAAAGAGAAAATTTTCCATTCCATACCATTTCTTTTACTATTTAGAAATTTTCTAAGATTGGCACAAATTGGCTAAGATTCAAATAAATACAAGTAGCAATTTTTAATATCATTTCTAGTAAAGGAAAAAAAAATCATTCGCACTAATACTACTTGTGAATATACGTGTATATATATATATATACATAATTTTCTTCTTTTTCTTCTTCTCTTTGAGGTGCTGAAATCAACTTTTTGTTATTCCCCATCTGTCAAACTAGGAAATTAAACATGCAACTTTAGTTATTATATATTCCGTTCATCCATGTTACTTAACCAAAGTTAATTAAGAATATGTTATTTTTTGATTAGGTTCTATTTTTCCCCACATTGGAACTACCTGTAACAAAAACATCAATCACACTAGAGTCTATAGCTACACACAAACACACACATGTTGCATGCAAAACACACACACATGTTGCATGCAAAACACACACACACGGAGATCCTCTATGGAGAATCATGGGGATTTAAAAAAAATAAACGGAACCCTAGCACTTCTACAGATGCGTGGCTAATATGGCCGCGGCCGATAGAACTGTGTTGGGCAGCACGCATACCTGGCAGGATAGTTTTCTTATTTGTGGGACAGGGATTTTTCTTTAAATATTACAAAAAAATACATTAACACACCTTACAGCCTAATAGCGAGTTTCCAACTATTACCGCCTTTATTATTGGAAGTTAATTTACCCCGTGGAAGATAGCAACACATTATCTTCTTGCAAGAGGTGTGTTTGCATGCATAGGTGGAAAATATTTTGCCAGAGTAACTACTGCTTTTAGGTTAGCTTAAATCGTGAAACGGCACGCCGAGGACCCCTCAAGGTTTAAACACTACGTTAAACTGGGAACACCAAAAATACATCGTAGAAGATTACTCTGAGGACCCTTCTCACTTCTGATGAGATCCTTACAAATGATTGCTTTTAATCGCTAAACGTACACTACTTCCAGCTTTCGCGGAAGTGGCAGAAGACTGGAGGTTTCACATTCAGAATCTCGGCCATCCTGGCCGCTCTGGGCTTGGCAGGAGGAAGCGGCACCATCGGTAGCCGACGCTGCCAAGTGCCTCGTAAGGTCCATGGAGGTGCACATGCCCGTGGTGGAATACGAATAAAACCACGCCCTCGTGTAAAAAACCGACATCCTATACAATCTCCAAGTGTCCATCCAGTTTTACGGTACTAGTGCGTGCAGATAACTGCAATCCGGCAAAATTTCGAATTCGATGAGTACACGCAGATCAACAGCATCAGGCATTACATGCCCGAGATCGCGGCCGTGTTCTTCCTGACAGGGAGAGATGACAACCAAGGAGACAGATTCCAGACTGTTCGACAACTGAAAGATCACGAACGTTAACTTCAAAAACAGCATAACGAGATCTTCCCGCGCGAGAACTACAACCTGAATATCGAAGACGACGACTACCTAAAACTATACGAGGCATACAAGGCGTACAAGAGGCTGACAGCCGGCAACGTTGACGTGTACTACACCTCAACGATTTCCTAGCTCGCAGACCCATGTTCGTCATCAATACGCCAAAGAGGAAGCAGGTGGTGGTAGACGATCGCACCATAATCAAGAGTGTGTGCATGTTCCACGACGCAATGTCCGCCGACACCCCAGTCGGTGCCCAGATGCTCGAAGGCCACTGCATAGGCACCGCCAAAGAAGTGGCGGATTTGGACGTAGAGGTACACCTCCAAGACCGAGTCACCGATCGCGGTCGAAGGCACTTGCTCGCACTTCCTCCCTAACCTCCACCACTCCTCGTCTTCTTCGGAATGCGCTGCACCATGTCAGGCAAAAGCAAATATTTTCGGGAGCAAGAACGAGACTGTTTCGGCGAGTGGGTGACTCGCTCGAGCTCGGAGAAGTCGTCGCTGCAGGAGCGCACATCTTTCGATGCTCATCGCGGAAGATGATGTCTAAAAACTAGTGGTTGCGTCTGGTTGCTCAGATCCAACAAGCGTGATATAAACAGTACCGCCAGATGCTACCTAGGCATCGATCGTGATTCTTCCGCTTGCTATGGTAACATCAGTTTTCAATTCATTCTTTGGGTTGGCTTGGCAACGTGTCTAGTATGTATGGCTATACCTCAACTAGTTACCGTAATCTGTAAGGCTATGTGTGGGTGGGTGGGTGAGGATAGTTTAGTTCATACTAGATTGTGCATGATGGAATGAGTGTTGCCAACTCATTTGATGTATCCTTACTTTTTGGACTTTTAATCACTGTGTTATGTTTAAAATACCAACGTTTAGGAGGCTGAATCTGCCTCCGTCTTCAGGGTAGCGTGTAGTCTGTTGAATCATATGGTGTATTTAAAGGGTTTCCCGGGAGGATTATTCTTGCTGGCCAATGTTCCACCGCTTCTGTCAAGACCTATGAAGGTTGTAAGGGAGGATTATGTTGCCGTGGCCCAGGCTCCACCTTGTGAAAGGATTGATGCTGTAGGAAATCAACCTAAAAAATGAAAAATGAAAAAATGTAAAAAAACTCCTTCAGTGCCGCTTACGTGCTACTGTCAGACCCTGAATGGTTGTGGACATACATTACTCTCAGTGCGTATGCTACACTTTTCCTCATTTGTATCCTGACTGGCCAAAGGAGGGTTGGAGATGTATCTCTAAAGTGATGTAAAGTTCTTTTCTTTTTTTTAGTTCATTGACAGGTCGCATTGCCCGCCTCAGCATCAATATTTATTTGGCTCATATCTCATTTTTCAATCACAATTTGAATTTACATATACATACTTTTCTTTCCACGAGTAGTGTAAACTTGTTGTTTCTACGCAGCACTTTGTAGGTATCCTGCTTTTTTATCAATTGAATATCACTTTTTGATATATTTTGACAATTTTTTGTCAATGTTTAGCGTTTAGCGATGTTTTAGTACAATTTTCAATGCACCACTTTTTTTTCCCACCTCGCACTTGTAGGTATATCACGATCTTACGTGATATAACTTAACCTATTCATTTTTTTTTGCTAAACTACACGAGAGCCTCTACGTGCTTTGACCTACTTTAGAGTAGTGGGGTAAAGAGAGTTCACAAACTTCAAGTGAGGTTCAGTGTTGCCAACCCACCACTAGAAAATTTCACCATGGTGATATTTTACAGGCGAAGCTAACCTACCAATGGGAGTTGGCAACACTGACTAGTTGCTTCACAAACACCTCTTGTTTTATTAAACATATGATATTTCACAGGCGAGGCTAACCTACAAGTTACAAGTTGACGGCGTAACCTTCTATAAGATGATAACTATGCAGTAAGATGAAGAAGACGCCAGCTGGCAATAGCGGTGTTAATGCTTCCTCCTCTCTACCCCCCTCCCTTACCGGGCTTCCTCCCTTATGGAGGGAACCCAAAGTTCTGGCTGGGTCCTTTGATCTACTTTTTTTATTTTACGACGTTTTTTACGGACTAAACTAACCTTCAATGAGAGAAAAGTGGACAGAAGAAGCTCTGGCATCACTTTTTTAAGCTATTTTTTTTCCTCCTGCTCTTATGCTAACCTCGCCCTTTGACATACTCTTGAAATGACTTTCCTATAAGTCTGCTGTCTCCTCTTTACTGTAAGGTCCCTCATTGTAATCTACTACGACCTTGCTCTCAGCGTAATCTGCCACGATGATTTTGTTTTTTTAAAAAAATAACTCATGTGTGATCTTCTACAATATGTGGCCCCCCTGCTACGACCTAAACGGGACACCTCTCCTACGATGGTTTTGGGCCACATCTGCTACGATGTTTTTTTCTCTCCTCATGATGCAAAAAAAAATGGTATTGTAGCGGAATTTGAAATCGACTGTGCTGTAACGAAACTAAAGACAGAATTTTTGTAGTTACGTTCCTCTGATTCCCGTAGGACGATAGGTGAAATACATTTCATGAGCGATGTTTCAAAGAAGTTGTGTTAAGATGTCAAACGTGTAGCCGACAGCCATGTTGTATGAAGAGAGCATATAGGATAAGCTCCAATCACACTTAATCTAGGCTCACAACAAAGATAGCGGCTGAGTGACCTAGCGTAATGAAAGGCAAAGAAAACAGTCAATCATTGGAAAAAACAATTAGTTTCATGTTTAAGATCATTCTATCAATTAATGCAGTTGCTTATAAAAATAAAAAATGGTCCAAAATGCTTCAAAGTAATTGAAAATATGAGGCATTGCGGATACGAAGGGCGAACTCAACAAAGTGCATTGTGATGGAAATGCGTTTCAAGTTGCCAGGCACAGTGCAAACTCCATAAAATCTTTGAAAATCACGCATGAAACATTCCGATCTACAGTTACCAAGTTTTTGTGGAGCTCGAATTGTGCCTGACAACTTGAAACGCATTTCCCTCACAATGCACTTTGTTGAGTTCGCCCTTCGTATCCGCAGTGCTTCATATCGTCTCTAGGAAAAACCCAGAAAATTAATACGCCCATTCAAATTTAAAACCTTTATTTGCATACTAAATAGAAAGAATTTTCACCAGATACTTGAAATTAGTTTGAGAAAATCTAAAATAAGAGGAATTCCTATCCCTGTTCTCGTGTTGATATTTCCTGGCAAATACTCTGTAAGAGGCTGTCGCGGTATATTGCCGCTCTATACATTGAAGAATCAATGCTTTATAGTCCGAAGTCGATACTAAAGGTTCATGAACGTCTGCAGGATTTTTTCCAAAGAGGCGCAAGCAAGGTAGTTTTTCCGGGGGGAGGGAGGCAAACAAGGTGCATAACAGTGTTGTCTCCTCAAAAAACATTGCTTTAATTTGAAGTTATCATATTCATCTTATTTGAAAATAAGATCCTTAGGAAAATATTTGGACCTAAAAGGGATGAGGAGATAATTAGAATAATTAAATCAAGAAGACTTAGGTGGGTAGGCCATGTGGCACGAATGGGAGAGGAAAGAGGAGTTTATAGGATTCTTGTTGGGAAACCTGATGGTAAGAGACCTTTAGGAAGGTTAAGACGAAGATGGAGGGACAACGTTGAGATAGACCTAAAGGAAATCGGTAGGGATGGAAAAGAGTATATAGATCTTGCTCAGGATAGGGACAGATGGAAGGCCTGTGTTCTGCAGCCATGAACCTTCGGGTTTAAGAAGGCTAGAGAGTTAGTTAGTTAGCTAGTTATGTTCATGCAATAATTAACATATATTATTGCAGCTGAAATGGAATTGTGTGAGATATATATATAATTTTTGGTTGACTTTCATTTTCCAGGTGGGTCGTGCACCCCCCCCCCCCTTGCCTCTCTTTCGGACTTCCATGCAAAGGTTCTATTTTTATTTCGCGTCTACCACTTTCGGTTAATCGCGATGATAAAGGATGTGATAGGTGATGAAAGTGGTATAAAGACAATGACCCAACCCATCCATATTTTCTGGTCCAGGCTCTAATCCGACATCTCCCGGGTTCGAATCCCGGTCGGGCTTGGTTGTTTGTGAATGTCCATTCATCAATTTCATCATTTCATCACTCATCCCCATCTTCGCAAATTAGCCTAGAGGCACAAAACGCGAAGTAAAATAAACTAAATCAATCAATCTAATCCGACATTAGACTTCGCAGTTTATTACGCTAACCAATTTGCCACGGGATCGGCTTCTTCGTGTTTGTCTGCTTATGAAATGATTAATTAGTTATTCAAACTATATAGGTAGGAAAGCTATATAAAATAACGAAACAGAAAAATAAATCCACTTGACGTCTTGTAGTACTATCATTAACCTACAATTTCATGCTCACAAATCCACACAGAAAACTTCTTGTGGCATTAGTTTTACAGAATGGCCTTGGGGAATAAACATCGCCCATTTCCTGGTTCAGCTCGAAACAATTCAGGTGCCTTATCGAAGCTGCTCTTGAGCACGCAGGGTTTCTAACCTACTTCGCCGTAATTCAGTTGTTGTATCTTGATTAATATGCTGTATTGTAGAGTCAACCGCAGATTAAATAGGAGAAAAAAGATTTTCCCGACGGAAAATAAGTTGGTAATGCTGCAAACACCGAGGCATTCTTGATAAGACGCTTGAGGAGCGTCGAGCAAACTTTCCTGAAAAAGCACAACCCCAGTATCGAAGGTCATGCCACACGTGGATTGGCAACTTTCGGGAGCATGCTGTCTGTCTACACAATTCTACCCAAATACCTGTTTGAAAATGAATCTTCTGTCCGCATTTTATTTTTCAAACGTACTTCTGACATTGTAATCATTTTGCAATTATTTTTATTTGTTCTTATTTTGCTTCGCTTTTATGTGACTTTTATAATTAATCGAAACTATGAAGATGGATGATAATTAGATTAAATTAATGAAGAGACACCTAAAAAATATATTTACAGACCAGGACTCGAACCCGGAACCTAAAGCGGATAGGTTGTGGGGAAAACCGTCAATGACTCCCGCCACGAACTTACTTATAATTTTTGTAATTTCTCACGAGTATATTTTGTTCTGTCCATGCATAATACCTGCTTTCGGAAACTTAATTTATAAGTGACACACTTATAGGGACAAGCCACGTATTGTTTGAATCGAGGGACACATCTCGTTCATATACTACTAGATACAATCATGGACTATACTTGAAATGGCCTCCCCGATGGCGCAAGGTAGCGTCATCGCCTTGTAATGAAGGGGTCCCGGGTTCGATACCCGGTGGAGGCACAAGTGATTGGGATTTCACTTTAAACTGTAGGTCCAGTCCTTATTAACCTAACTGTGCATAAAGTGGACTCAAATCAATCAATCATATATGATGGAAGTTAAGAAAAAGATAAAAATTTTAGAAGAGATACTGTGAACAAGTCGAATTGGAGAGAGATTGTATTTTGTCTTTTGTCTTTGTTAAATGTATTTCATGTAGTTTATATAACATGAAGTTATAAGTTAAATAAATGTTGTTTTGTTCGTTAACGTTTGGCCTAATTGAAGATTATTACAATATACTTGAAATATGACGTGCTAAACACTACTTTCGGAGATCAGTTGGACATGGCAATTTTGATATACAAGTTGCATTTTCTCTACTTAGATTCATTATGTCCAAATTTTATCCTAATATATAATCTCCCAACAACGCAAAATGTTTTAATTGACTCGAATTCACAATGACTCATATACAGTGTGTTTATAAATGAACGGTGGGGTTTCAAAAATTAATAATACATCTATTTATTACCTTACACGGGCAAAACGTACACCGTAAGCAGCAGCAACTGTCCAAGTTTATATAACTTTATTTATATTTGTATAAAGATAGAAATCAAGAGGGGGCAATTGCCCCTCTGTGCCTCCTTGCAGGTGCTCTTGACCGTCTGGAAGAAATAGTGCACGACAGACGTGAAAACTAAATCCATCTTCAGTATCCCTTTGTCTTGCTACTCTTAGATTCTGCAACCTTTCTTTCTATAGTCCAATGTTTGCCTTCCTTACCTCCTAGAATTGATTTCCGTACAAGTTTGAGGGCTAATCTCCCCTGCCCCCTGTGGTTGCGCCACTGCACCTTCTTCCGCCGTTGTTGCTTTGTGAACTTTCATCGGCTTCGTAATACTTCATTTTCTTCAAGAGCATAATATCGTTTAATCCGGCGATAAGATTCCTCAAGAGTAGTCTATGACTACTCATTTCTACACTAGTTGGAAGCTTTATTCAATTTCGAGCCAAAAATGTAATTTTCAAATCAGGATTGTTAAACGTCCACGAACCCATAAATTCTAATGGGTTCTATTGGGTTCCGCAACAAGACCGGAACCTGTTCTATCACAGTGTAAATTCGGTCCAAGTTGCGTATTGTTTCATTTCAAATATGGAACTTAGACCGTCTTTAAATTGATCCGGAACGAAGGACCCTGTGCCGTATTTCAATTGATCCAGAAAAAAGGTTCCTGGAACTTATTTAAATACCTTAAACATAAAAAGGCTCTTTACGGTCCAGATCCATTTATGCTTGCTAATATTCCCTGCTGAACCTGAATTGAATTGATTTAAAATTCCTGATCCTTTAACAACCCTGGTGGAAATTCATTAATTTACAAACAACCATATTTTTAACGAAACATTAATCCCACACAATATACTGAGTTATTTTTCGCAATGTTCCAATGAATGGCAAGAGATTTGGGCTATTCCTTTTTCTTCCTTGATGTTTAATAGATTATATTTGTCACGCACCTATAACGTTACTAGCAAACATTTGTGAATTGTTCTTTCCTTGTAACGTTAACATCTACCATACTGAATTTATTTACGTTCCTTATGCAGATGGTATGTACCCAACTGCATTTTGTTCCGTTCCGCTACAGTGGTTTACATTTTGTTACATTCCTATGTAACGTTAATTAACCATATTGCCTTTCACTTCGTTCCGTTACGGAGGATTGCATTCATTACGTTCCTATGTACCGTTATTTACTACCATGTTGCATTTCGTTACGTTTTTTTGTAACGCTAGTATATACCACAATGCATTTTGTTACTACGTTCCTTGTATCCTTGTAACGGTAGTATATACCATATTGCATATTACGTTATGTTCCAAGGTGCTCATTTCGTTCCGTTCCTTTATAACGTTAATATCTACCATAATACATTTTGTTACGTTCCTTGTAACGTCACTCTATAAGATATTGCATTTCGTTACGTTACATGGGTACCAGCAGTTGAACCATACTCTTCCTCCTACAAAATGGAACGTACCGTGTAACGCAAATTGGGTACGTTACGACTCCCTGGTTTTCACTTCCCCCAATAGAATTTCAAATGATTTATGTGACACGAACTTTCTAAGGCGAAACGGGACATCCCATTTCGCCTTATCCTGTTTCGCCTTACACACAAAAAATTTCCCACCAGGGAATATTATCGACATGAAGGGTTATTATTATAAATGTATTATTAACCTAACTAAACTAACCTAACCGACAGGTCAATGGGAGCCAAGGTAGGCAACATCACAAGCTCTGCGCTCTCATTATGAATTACCCTTCATGTCGATAATATTCCCAGGTGGGAAATGTTTGTGTGTAAGGCGAAATGGGATGTCCCGTTTCGCCTTAGAAAGTTCGTATCACATAAATAATTTGAAATTCTATTGGGGGAGGTGAAAACGCAATAAGGCGAAACGGGAGGACACGAATTAGATTCAGCCTTAGCAACAGGCAAGCTGATTGGTGGCTTGGTTGACTTCATACTGTTTCGTCAAGGGTCTCTGAGGAAGAAGAACAAAGCCCGTTCCATTCTGACACTTCGATTTCGGACTGTTTAAAGTTAGATACAAATTGGTACAGTGCCTTACTCT
>NC_139254.1:38637248-38948681 GCF_977018435.1 Lepisma saccharinum
AGGTATTATATTGGTATAGTTAATTACGTTATGTTGAAGTTGGTTCAATTCAACATCCAATAACATTCAACCATGAAAAGATTTCGTACGAATTCATACCAGAAAAAGATGTCAAGGATAATAAAAAATAACCACTATTTACAATTACATTAGTATAATTTAATGAACAAGTAAAGAATAATTATGACAAATGTGCTACAAGTGGTAGTTCTCTTTACGTCCACTCTTCTTGGATGATCTCTCTGTGTACTTCACGAGGTGGAAGTAATGATGAAGCGTTTAGAATTTCCGGAAACAATTTAAATAATATTACGCAATCACATGCCATGTGGGATGGCAGAATCAAGTAACGCATAGGAAAGTCTGAGGGTTGTTGTTTTGAATATTGCGAATTTGGTGAAAAGTTCGTTAGATTTATTTTCTATTGAAATAACACAAAAATTTTGTTGAAATTAGACAAGTATTTTGGATATAAAGAGTGGCGAATTAATGATCATTCTCAAGTATTGCCTTTTGTAGATGTCACACAATATATATATAGTTATTAGTAGATTTTTATCGCATCGGCCTCGGTTGCATTAGCCATTTTCTTTCTTCAATTGGGGATTTTATATTAGTTTTCGATGCATTGGAAGATGGAAGTGAGGGGAATAAGAAATGTCATTACTAAAGAAACGGACATAACATAACCAATCTTAGCGAATTGAACACATTAAACTCTATCGTTCGTTACAAAAATTCACTACATCAAAGTAGTGATTATTTCCTATTATAATTGTATGTATTTGTGTGTTAGTATTTCGAAATAATTAATGTTTTAGGTGTGCAGTGAAGAGCATACACAATACTTATCTTAAATACCATTACTTGATTGATGATTTGGTTTATTTTACTTCGCCTTTGTGACATTTTTGGATAATCGCGAAGATGAGAATTGGAGATGGTATGATGAAATTTACGAAGGAACACTTACAAAGAATACACATGATTGACCAGAATTCGAACCCAGGATTAAGTACCATTACCTACAGCATCCTAATTGCATATATATGATATGTAAATTAGTCATAAGGTGTGTTAACTCAGCTTATGAAGAATAGCTAAAATACAAAAAGTTTTAACCTTAAATTCTGTCAAGCAACTGAATAAGCATTAACTTTCTTAGGGAAAAAATTATGCAAAAGATACATCCCTCGAAGTGTGCATTGGATATTTTTAGTGTTGAAATATCACCTGTCTCTGTTCAGCTAAAAAAAAAAACAAAGAGGGGTTGGGATTTGAACCCGCGACTTTTCAAGCGTGTTGAAAAATAAGAATACCAGCGTCTAACCAACTGCTCTACATTAACTTACTGACAACATCTCCTTAAAAACACGTTGACGTTTATGATAAAATCGACATTCCTGTGTTCAAGCACGTTTTCTCCACAAGTTGTGAAAGGAATGATATTTTTTTAGAACTGTTCGATATTGTGCAGGGTATTGTAAATAAAATGTCGCATAAACTCCTCAGAAATTTGCCTCTTTCTACTCAAACTTGATGGCGATTTTATCCAGGTGCAGAAAACCCCTGTTCAGTGTTTCAAACCTATGTGATTTCAAGTCGAGCGCGCAAAATTGTTACAATTACGCAAGATTCTTATTCTTATTTCTATTAACTCTTTCTGTTTGATTATGTATTATATTAGCGCTTTATAGTTTATAAATTCATCGAAGGTGCGTAATTGGAAACCTTTCACCAGACCGGCTCAAAGTTGGATACTATCAGCTGGCACTGAAGTGCAATGTTGCTAAGTTTACGAATTGAGGACTTACAATTATTTTGGGGCGGTCAATTAACATGTTGCGAAAAGTACAAAACACTGAAGGCAGCAACTGGTTTCTGTGCAATATCTGACGAATCGATCAGAACTCCGTCTTCCATCTCGAATTTTACGTAACCTTCATTAGTTTCATGTTCTAGGGGGAATGTTTCCTGCGCTGCGGGCAACCCATCGTACTCAGACGAATTAGTGTTGAATAGTTCATTTCTCGATAGAAAGTCTACCAGATTTAGCTAGCTCTCCTTTCACGTATTTAAATGAGCAGAGAGTAGCGCGAGAGACGAGCGGTTCACCTTGACATCTTTGATTTCTTGCTTTCAGTTCTGAAGATCGTAGTCAGCGCACTGTGGTCCGTAAAAACTTCCAATACCGGAGTTTGGCATATGTATTTGTCGAAAGTCTCGACTACAAGAAGCAAAGCGAGAAGTTCTTTCTGCGTTGTGCTGTAGTTTTTCTTGGCCTGTGAGAATGTTATAGTAGTTATGGTACCGCGTTGAGGTCGATAAATCAATTGATTGGTAAAGATCGATCAAAGATCAATTGATGATGTAGTTGTGTGGGCAAGCAAGGAGTATTGTTTTGCGCGATGACGTCATAAAATGGGCGGGGCTTAATTTTGTGAGGAGCGTTTTGATTGGTTGTTGGGGGAAAAGTATTCGGGTTTTTCCCAGTTGGTCGGAGTTTCCGGCGTCTGAAAACAGATGGCGTTGATGATTCTGAAATTGTGGGAATTTGGGTTGGGAAGGAGGAAAAGTATCAAACGATTTTCCGGTGACGGTTGGTTTTCTCGGAATTTCCGGCGTCTGAAAACAGATGGCGTTGATGAGGCTTTTAAGGCGTGCGGTGAAGGTTAAGTGCCTGTTCTTGGAAAATGTGGTTTGTTGAGTGTTGGTTCGAGGAAATGTTGTGAGAATTAATGGATGTGGTTTGTGTAATGGGTCTGGAATGGTAATTGCTTTTGCGTGTTTGAGTCAAGTGTTATAAGGTCTGTTTATCAAGGAATTTTGTCGGGAGATTATTTCAGGGTCTGGGGAATGTTCGAGCAGATGACGTTGAAGTGTTGAGTGTCCGAGTTCTAGAAATTGTGTGGGATGAGAGTAGGGTTTCGGGGAATGAGTAATGTTTGATGTCTGGTGTTAATTGGTTTGGTGTTGCGAGAAAGATTATCGTTAAGTGGTTCCAGAAATTGGTGAGCGATATGTGTGTGTGTGTGGACGGTTGAGAGTGATATGGATGGACCGGATGAATGATGTGCTGAATGGTTGAATGCTGTGCTGGAAGGAGGGTTCACTGCAAAGCATGTGGGATAGCACGTGATGGAGAAAGAGCATAAGGAGAAAAAATTGCCGGAGAAGACGGATGTAGATAAATTATACAGAGTAAAAAAATACGATTGTCGGAAGAGTTGAGTGTGTACAGTGTACCAAGACAGGAAGAAAATAGGAGAGGAACGTGGGCGTTGGATGCTCTGCGCGAGAGATTACGTATCGAATATGACTGTGTTGATCGTCGGGAGGAAGGTATATAAAAAGGAACGAACCAGATATGCATCATAAGAGGTAAAACTGTCCGCCGGATAACTGTCCACAGCTCAGCAAGCACAATCGCCTGTCAGGTTGCAGATACTATAGTGAGAAAAGTGATCAGTTTCAACGGATCAATCCTACCTGGTATATATATATATATATATATATATATATATACAGGATGTATACAAACATGTGTCAGAAACTTTAGGGATTTATTCGTGACATCAAAACATAACAAAAAGTTCATATGAACATGGGTCCGAAAATCCTTCGTTAGGGAGGTATGAAAGGAATTCGCTGTAGTGACTCCTGGTTGTGTAATGTACCTCAAATGTGCATTTGTACTTACTTTCTTGTGTACAGTTGGGCATGGCATTTGTTTTTTGTTTATTTTCTCATTGTTGTTTGTTTTGTTTTACAGTAACTTCCATCCCAACACATCACAACGATGTATTCAGTGTCTGAAATGACGGATATGCACTACATGTACGGCCTAGCAGATGGGAATGCGGACGCAGCACGTCAACGTTATTCTGAACGTTACCCTGGGAGGCAGTTACCTTGTGCACGAACGTTTGTACGACTAGACCAACGCTTGCGAGAGACAGGCACATTTGAGAAGAGAGTTGCAGATGGTGGGAGACCACGCGATGTACGAACGCCTGAGCTTGAAGAACGGGTTCTTCGAACTGTGGATGAAACTCCATCAACCAGTACAAGGAGAATTGCGAGAAGGGAAGGCGTTAATCACATGACGATCTGGAACATTGTGCATGAAAATCTTCTGTACCCGTATCACCTTCAACGGGTTCAAGGATTAAAGGAGGCAGACTTTCACCCACGAATAAATTTCTGTCAACGCATGTTAGGGCAGTGTGCTGTGTTTCTGCAGTTCTTAGCATGTACCTTATTCACTGATGAGGCTGGCTTTTCACGTGATGGGATCTTCAATTATCATAACAATCACATCTGGGCTTATGAAAACCCTCATGCAGTGCGACATGACAAACATCAACAGAGGTTCAGCCTCAACGTGTGGGGTGGAATCATTCATGATCATCTCATTGGCCCTTACTTCTTTCCTCAACGTCTGACTGGACAAACGTATTTACAGTTTCTCAGACATGAGTTTCTGCATTTACTTGATGATGTACCTCTAGACGTCATCCAACGAATGTGGTTTATGCACGATGGTGCTCCACCGCATTTTACACGGATAGTTCGCCAGTGTCTCGATAACCAGTTTCCGAACAGATGGATTGGTCGCGGGGGATCCATTGCATGGCCTGCCCGATCGCCAGATTTAAACCCAATGGATTTTTTCCTTTGGGGACATTTAAAATGCTTGGTGTATTCAACTCCCGTAACCAATGTTGATGTTCTGAGGGAGCGTATCCAACATGGATTTGATCAAATACGGAACACACCAGGAGTTTTCCACAACGTACGGCAAAGTATGGAACGCAAAGCAATTTTTGTAAATGGCAATGATTTTGGTAAATGTCTCATTTTTGTGCCATGAATATTAAATCCTTTCATACATGTAAATTTATTTGGTCAATGTCTCATTGTTTTGCCATGAATATTATTTCCTTTCATACCTCCCTAACGAAGAATTTTTGGACCCATGTTCATATGAACTTTTTGTTATGTTTTGATGTCAAGAAAAAATCCCTAAAGTTTCTGACACATGTTTGTATACACCCTGTATATATATATATATATATATATATATATATATATATATATATATATATATATATATAGTGTTATCTTGAGGTGAGTAGAAGTGTAAAATGGGTATAGGGGGCTGGATATTGCAATTTGTCGGCAGTGTAATGGGGATGAAACCTGCTGCTCGAGATTTGTTGCCAGCGACGACGACATCACGAAGTAGTCGTCTACTGCCGTCTCCTCCACGGACACCATGGTCGTCGGTACAGCCTGAAATGTTTAAGGATGACAGCCCGTACGTGAGCGTTCCTAAGTATTTTACGGAACAGCAATTTCGTAGATCGTGGGAAGCAAAGAATGCTGCACAACACAAATATGAGAAGTTAAGACGCTGTGGAAAGACAAGTAATGGTGGCAGGGGTGAAACGTTCAGGAAAAGAAAACATGATGCTGATAAAAATATGCAGTATAATCCTTTGTACGGTTACATAGAGCGTTCTCCGAGGAAGGCAATGTGTTTTGCATTCCCTGTAACAGTCTCCGATTCGAAAAGACTGCATGGTGTTAAATCGAAAATATTTGTGAGTAATAGTCCCAAAGTGTTGGTTTTTGATAGTCCGGTAAGGTACAGTGAATCTCTTTTAATAACATTTTACAATAGAGATCTAGTGAATGAGAATTTTATGGAACTTGAAAGTAATGGTTTTCCGATCAGCATGCAGTACATCAAGAGTCGTAGAACAGGATTATGTGAGACACATTACCTTTTCGAGAGAGCACCTGTATATGGACCTTTGTCGTACCATGTGTGGAGCAATCGTGTAGCCGGTGAGATAGCATCTCACGGATATAATGCAGGACCTTTTACTGTAGTATCGGGAATTTCCTTAAAAGATTGCATCTGTATGGAGACAGTATCGGAACTAAATTCGGAGCATGTAGATATATCCGATCTGCATGTTCCTCCACGTTGTCTGGTTACAAAATATATCATGATGACGGATGAGAGTTTAAATTGTGGGCGTGCCGCTGTCGAATTGACACGGTACGAAAATTTGGAACATTTACTGAATGAGGAGATTCCCGTGCTGTACCGAGTAGGGTGTCACAAAAAATACATGACAGTGGATTATAGTGATGTTGCAACCCCAATGCAGATATTTAGAAAACAATATCGGGAGTCTATGTTATCACTGGGTGAAATATTTCAGTGGTTTAACAGTAGTGTACCCCTACAGGAGTCGGTAAGCGATACATTAGGAGCAAAAGGTACTGCATTAGATTTAGAAGAGTTAGCCGACTATTGTTACAACCCGTTACGGCGTAACGATCTAAGATCAAAATATGCTTTCATTTCCAGTGTCATAAAGTTGAAGAGCAGTTATCGAGAGGCACAGGCCCCCATCGTGAGTTCCCCGAAATAATAGAGGATACTGACAAGTCGGAAGCTGAAAACGAAGCAACTTAAAAGGTGAGAGATAATATATTACCTGTGCTTTTATATATGTTTTATTAGCATCGGTCTATACATGACGGTTCGATAGTTCCTCACTCCTCAGCCTCCTCCTCCTCCTCCTCCTCCTCCTCCTCCTCCTCAGCCCTTACCTCTCGCTCATCCTCCTCCGGAGACGGAGAACGAGCAGGCCGTCTAACCCCATCTCGAAGAACGTCGGGTGGTAACAAGTTCCGAAGTCTATTGACTCTTTCGATTTCTCTGTTGCGTATTCTGAAAAAAAAGTAACAATTAAAATTTTAGTACATTATATTTACATATAATTTAAAAACAAAAATCTTCTGAATTAGTAGAGGTGGTAGATAATATATTTAAATCATTTATTATATAAGTAAAAAAAATAATGTCGATAATTACCTTTGTTGCTGTTCTTGAACTTGTGTGGCGAACGTTTGCCTAGCCTGGTTGTTTCGAGTCAATGTCTGCTGCACCTGAGCAGCAGCTCTTTCGAGAAAAGTAGCCATTTGCTCCCCAAACTCGGCAAAAAATTCTCGCTGGTCCTGCTCCGCATGTCTGAGTTCCTCCTGGAATCTAGTAGATATTTGCAGAAAGTCGAGCCTGTCCGTCTCAGCATCTGTGCTAGCCTGGTATTCAATGAAGGCTGCAAATATAGCCATCCCGTTTTGCTGTGAAAAATATATAATTATATAAACATAGAATGTATGTGTGTATATCGAGAAAATAACACATTTTGTCCTCTATTTTCAGATGGCATGTTTACCATTCAATTTTAACCTGCTTCACGGAGACCTGAAGGATGAAACATGTTCCGAAGAACGAAGAAATCTGTGGAGCAAGATTCATGCTCGCCAAGTTGAAAAAAAGATTGCTTGCTATGTAAATTTCTGTGAAGATGAAGTATGCCGCGACATGGAGGTCAAGATAGATACGTTGGTTAAAATGTTTGCATATATAATCGAGAAGAAAGAAAATGCACCCGTATTTGGGGATTTTATAGAAAATGTGAAGAAAGCACAATATATACCTTCTCATTTATCACTTCGGGTATGTTTTGAATTACTGGAAGTGTTCAAGGGTGTGAGAAAAGAGAAAACACAAAAGGATAAATTGGGGGGAGCTGGGAAGGAAATGGAAGAGAAAATGATGGATCTTATTAAAAAAAAGAAAACTGAACGAATAAACATTACTAATATTACTAATAAACTAACACGTTTCGTTCAGTTGTGGGTTTTTGTTCCCACATCCCCATAGTCGGAGCGGTAGAAGAGAAGGTACACATTAAGAATTTTAAAATAAGGAATGTATAATATCAAATGGTAGCAATAAAATATGTACACCGATATGTACACAGTGGTAACGTCGTCGGCTTGTAATCAAGGCTGCCGGATCGATACCCTATGGAGGCACATGGCACGGTGGTTCGGATTCCACTTTAAACTGTAGGTCCAGTTACAATTAGTGTTACTGTGCATAAAATGGACTTCAATCACAGATTTAATTAAACAATCTATTTGATTTTAAATTTACTTTATGCACAGAACCATAGGTCTTCATCGGGAATCGAATCCGAGGGTGTACATATAACGTCTACATTGAGAGGTATTGCATTTAATGGGTATAATAAAATATGTATAATAGTTTCTTGTAATAAAAATATATGCTGTATACAGAAAATATGTTTTTTTTAATATGAATATGAAATAGGTACTTACCAAATTTGCATCAACCATCGCACGTTCTGCTTGACCAAACACGAACAGAATGAGTGGAGGAAAATCTGTTTCAGAAGTTCTGTAGACTTCCTTACACGCTTAAGTCATTAGCAAGCGTGTTACACGGAAATCTGTAGAAGAGATTAAATTGCGGTGACTGGAGTTCTTTATTACATCATGACAGATTTACAAGGAGGAAATTGCGAGACTGAGGCCTGCAGTTCTGAGATGAGTTTCACAGTAGTTCCTTGTTGCATCCGGTCGACTCTGATAACGTTATGTACATAGTACTTCCTTGTATCATCCAGACAGATAATAAAAGTATGGAGATATAATTGCAAAACCAACTTCCCTGTTAGGTCCTCACAGAACGTCTGAGAAAGAACATCGTGAAATAGATGATGTGGAAAATGTAGCGTTATTGTAATTGCGTTTGTTTCAGAGATCAGAGTCGACCTACACATATGGAAAATTCGTTTTTACAGGGTTTGAGTGGACTCGTTGCAAAATACAAAATTAAAGCAATCAGTTTTTTTTTGTTTTTAGAACACACACGGGGGGGAGTAGAACCCCTTTCAAAATCCAAAGTTATTTCTATTATTTCTTCCCGTGGCCAAACCGAGTCGGAGTCGCCCTTCGAAAATGCACAGATACGGCAAATCAATTTTATGTTAAATCACACAGGGCCGGACAATAGTGCCGCCATGTTGACGGCAATGTAGGGTTTCTGTATTTCAGATCGTAGACCCTTTCCATATACTTTTGACATACAGATTCCGAATCTACAATTGCCTTCACTCTAGTCCAGTTAGGGGCCGACTGAACGGCCCTTCGAAATTTTCCGGACATGTTTTTCGAGTTTTTCAATTTACCTACAACAGATAGATGCCAATAAACATCGCCGACGGTTACTACGTAATATTATACAATTAATTGTCATCTCAGCTCGTCATGACAATGGGGGCCGCCATCTTGGCCGCCATCTTGGTTTTTGTTATTTTGACCGTAGACCTCCGTCCATATACTGTATTTAAAGGTGTTGACGTACAGATTCCGAATCTACAATTGCTTTCACTCTAGTCCAATTAGGGACGGCTGGACGGCCCTTCGAAACTTTCCGGACATGTTTTTCGAGTTTTTCAATTTACCTACAACAGATAGGTGCCAGTAAACATCACCGACGGTTACTACGTAATATTATACAATTAATTGTCATCTCAGCTCGTCATGACAATGGGGGCCGCTATCTTGGCCGCCATCTTGGTTTTTGTTTTTTTTACCGTAGACCTCCGTCCATATACTCTATTTAAAGGTGTTGACATACAGATTCCGAATCTACAATTGCTTTCACTCTAGTCCAATTAGGGACGGCTGGACGGCCCTTCGAAACTTTCCGGACATGTTTTTCGAGTTTTTCAATTTACCTACAACATATAGGTGCCAGTAAACATCGCCGACGGTTACGACGTAATATTATACAATTAATTATCATCTCAGCTCGTCATGACAATGGGGGCCGCCATCTTGGTTTTTGTTATTTTGACCGTAGACCTCCGTCCATATACTCTATGGAAAGGTGTTGACGTACAGATTCCGAATCTACAATTGCCTTCACTCTAGTCCAATTAGGGCCGGTTGGAAAAGAGTGTTAATTAGTTCCGAGAATTTTAGATGGTTTCATAGCAGTCAGGAAAACATCTGGTGAGGACAGTTAGCTATTTCCGAGAATTTTACATGGGTTTCATATCAGCCAGGAAAACATCTGGTGAAGACAGTTAGCTTTTTCCAAGAATTTTACATGAGCCTTCATATCAGTCAGAAAAGGCGAAGACGGTTACCAGAGGACTGTTACAGATTTCCGGAGAGTTTACAGATCAGACAGCAGAACCGTTAGGAGCGGAAATAACTGCTTTGGTATGCTTGCGTATATAAAGTACGGTGTTCTCTCCACACGACAGTCTTCGTAACAGACATCGTACGATCATGGAAGTACAGTTAACCGCTGACGATCTGTTATTGCTATATCGTGATGGATATTACACAACACTCAGACAGTTACGGGAAGTGTTGGTGCAAATTGCGCAAAAAATCATAGCAGGAGAAAGAATCTCCTTGATCGAGGAGTATGACCGGTTACTACGAACAGTGACAACATCCGTATCCGATCTTTATGGAGCAGGTATTTCCGAAGAATCACCAGGTCCTTCATCAACACCCGTTCCTGTATTCCCAGCTACCGAGGAGAAGCAGACAACCGCATTTGACCCTGTTACATCACCAGGACCTTCAAGGAACGTCGCACCTGAATCAGGCTTGGAACCTGTGCCAGGACCGTAATGGAGACCGAATCCCTTGTCCCCAGCAGAACCGTCATCCCAGAGTGTTTCTGTATCAGATAGAAGAGGTAAGAAAAGAAAACGTGCTTCAGTGTCTCGTGAACAGATAGGGAATATAATATTACACAACATTCAAGAACGTGAATATCCTAAATTCCGTTCCAAAGGACGACGTGTGGAATTCAGTTTCTCGCACCCTCCAGAAAATGTCTATCCTCACACATGGATCCGCGAAGGTGTCGAAAATCTTCTCACCTACGTTAAAAAAACACCAAAGATGAAGACAAGATAGGTTTAACTCTGTCTAACATATCTGACCCCACCGTGAAAGATATTTATGTCGGGTGGCACAGATGTGGCCAGTTACACAGTGATATGGTGTGGAACATCATGTATAAAATATTGCAGAGTGCGAAAACATTCACGGCTACAGACCGTTTAATTTTGCGCGCCGACCATGTCGACATACCTGTCGGAGGTGGCGGAGGTAAAAAAACATATTGTTTACCTTATTACATGCTAAGCACGCAAAAAAGAAGTGTCGTCGGTGTGCCGAATAGAAAGAAACCACTCTGTTTAACTGAAGCTTTGATCATAGGAAAATCTCATGCTGATAATGATCCGTCCTATTCACAGTATCGAAGAAATAGAAATCTTCTCAAACCTGTTTTCGAACTTATGCGCAAAGCAGATGTAGATCTCACAGACAATGCGTGTGCAGGAAGTGGAATTCCTGAACTGAGAAAATTTCAGCAAGTTCTCCCTGAATATAAAATTATTGTATACAACAATCTTCGTGATGTTAAAGATGTTTTGTTTGAAGGACAGGTTGAAAATGCTTCCAGATTTATATACCTTCTTTATGATAACCTCAGACAGCATTATGTTGTGATAGTGAACCGTGTTGGAGCATTTGTGGCAAAACAAGAATGTCGCGGGTGTAACGAACTCATATTTCATAGACCGCATAATCATCTGTGTAAACGATTGTGTTCTATGTGTCGTTCAACTCCGCCGTGTGTGCCTGAACAGGGTGTTCGCAGAATATGCCAGACATGTCACAGCATTTTCAAAAATGAAAACTGCTTCACGAATCACGTTTCTACACCATTCCGAACCGGTACAGTCTGTATTGAAATATAACAGTGTCCCAGATGTTTCAGAATTATTCTAACAAGCAATACATATGAAAAAGTTCATAAATGTAATATGAAGTACTGTACTCTATGTAACTGCGTGAAACCTATAAATCATTTCTGTCACATGGCTGTACCGAAAAGTAAAGTGAATTCGAAATTTCTATATATATTCTACGATTTTGAATGTTATACAGACATTCCTTACTCTGAGAAAGAAAAAAACGTTTCTTCATGTTCCAAATCTTATTGTAGTACAGACAGCCTGTCACTCGTGTTACAAGAAGGAGGATTTAACAGTTCCCTGTTCTGTTTGTGGAACCAGTGAGTTTATATTCTGGGATTATCCTGTAGACACATTTCTGTCCTATCTCGAATTGCTGCACAAGTTTTCCAACATAACCATCTGTGCACACAATACACGAGGCTACGATTGCACATTTCTGCTACGGAGAATGTTGGAAAGAGAAATGAAACCTCGTGTGATCTTAGACGGTACCAAAATCATCAGTATGTCATACCAAAATCTTCATTTTGTAAACAGTCTCAACTACGTTAAGACAAATCTTTCTGGATTTTCCAAACTTTTCGGTTTGCCTGTTCAGAAAGGATATTATCCGCATCTGTGGAACACCTACCAGAACAGAAATTACATAGGACCGATGCCTCCTCCTTCTGCATACGGCTATGAATATATGAAAACAGTCGAAGATCAGCACCGTTTTATGTCTTGGTATGACATTGAATGCAGCAAAAATGTACCTTTCAACAACAAAAACCAACTTCTCCAATACTGCATCAAGGATGTTACCCTGTTGAGACAAGGATGTTTGAAGCTGAGACACAATTTCCTAGACATATACAAGATCGACATTTTCAAGGATTGTCTCACAATAGCATCTGCCTGTTCACTAATTTACAGGCAGAAATTTATGCCGGCTAACACTATAGGAATAATACCTAAAGGAGGTTACCATCATGCAGATCAGATGTCCAAGTTCGCATTGAAATGGTTAACCTACGTGGAAGAACAAAATGATGTAATACTTCTTCACGGTGGACGTACTCGTGAAAAATATGTCATAGGAGGGCGTTACAGAGTGGACGGCTATCACGAGGAGACGCAGACGGTGTACGAGGCGCTTGGCTGCTACTGGCATGGTTGTCAACGCTGCATATCAATTAACAGGGATATGTATCCGAAAGGTGACGAAGAAGATGAAACCGATCAGGATAGTAACAGTGATAAACATAGTGACTTGTTGAACACTGCAGCCTTCAGATAGGAGACAACGTGTCGTAAACTTGCGGCTACGTTCTGAAGGATACCATGTTGTCACAATGTGGGAATGTGATTTCAAAAAAATATTGCGAGCAGATCCTGAACTCGATAGATATCTATCGACACATCCTATCGTTTGCTGCATTCTTTTAAATCCACGAGACGCCTTATATGGGAGAAGTGTTGAAACAGTCAGGACGTATTACAAAATCAAGGAAAATGAGAAATTACAGTACTATGATTTTACAAGTTTGTACCCTTATATGAACAAATACTGTGCCTATCCTGTCGGACATCCTACAATATTTCTAGGAACTTCTATTCCTTCGGTAAATGAGGTTTTGAACATGGAGGGGCTCATAAAATGTACTGTTCTGCCACCAAAAGCCCTTTTACATCCTGTTCTACCTACAAAAATGCATGGAAAACTGATGTTTGTCTTGTGTAACGAATATGCTATCAGATTAAAATGTGAAGGTACATGCAGCCATTCCGATGAACAACGCGCACTTTCGGGGACTTGGGTCATCTCCGAGGTGCGTAAAGCTTGCAGTTTAGTCTACAGAGTACTGTCAGTGTCGGAAGTGTGGAAGTATGAAACATCGATGTACGACCCTATCACAAAAACTGGAGGACTTTTTGCAAAATATGTCAACACCTTCTTGAAAATAAAACAGGAAGCGAGCGGCTGGCCTTCATGGTGTCAGAACGACGAGGATAAAAAGAAGTACATACAGAAATATTTCGATAAGGAGGGTATTCTATTGGAAGAAAACAGTATCGAAGTCAATCCTGGTAAACGTACTCTGGCTAAACTTTGCCTTAATTCTTTATGGGGCAAGTTCTGTCAACGGGACAACCTTTCCCAGACGACCATCATCAAGGAATCGAAAGATTTTCTCGATAAAATGACTGATCCAAATATAATGGTTGGAGGAGTCGTATTCATCAATCAGGACACCGTTTTAGTGAACTGGAAATATGTTGAAGAGGCTGTCAGTCTGAACAGGAAAGTAAATGTTCCTATCGGAGCCTTCACAACATGCCATGCTCGTCTGAAACTGTACGAACTTCTCAAAAAATTGGGTGACAGGATATGTTATTGTGATACAGATTCTGTAATTTACGTTGATAGTCCTGAAATGGAATATCATCCCCAGACAGGTGACGAACTAGAAGAACTCACCGATGAATTGGCAGATTTCGGACCCGGTGCAGTTTGTGAACAGTTTGTTTCAACGGGACCGAAAAGTTAGAGCATGAAAATAACAAAACCGTTCTCCGGACCGCAGTATATATGTAAAGTGAAAGGAATCACATTGAATACCTCCACATCGGAAGTGGTCAATTTTGATACCATGTGCGACATGATAAACAGTGAGCAACCTGAAGTTATGGTCGAAAATATTTTCAGGATCAGAAGAACAAAACAGTTCCAAGAAATCAGTACATATGAAAAAAAGCTGTTTCAGCCGGTACTGTTGAAACGACGTTTCGACGATGAACATTTATCGTATCCCTTCGGATACTGTGCAGACTAAAATATGTCTGTAGCAGTCCAGAGTTTGAACCCTTCTTCGGACAGTCAGTGTACAAAATGTGTTTACAATGTACCAGATCTTCATTTTTCTTCAAATCTCCAGTATAAAACATGTTTCCTAAACTTTCCCATCCTTTCACCATGATGGTCTGCGGAGCATCAGGAAGTGAAAAAACTACTTTTGTGACAAATATGGTTGACTAAATCGTTCATCTAGTCGAAGGACCCGTCAAGAAAATCGTATGGTGTTACGATCAGGAAAACAGTATTCCACAAAATCTTCGAGATGTGCAATATCATAAAGGGAACGGAAAAACCCCTACTCTCATAATCCTGGATGATCTTATGATGGTTGCTCAAGGAGAAAAAGTAGCCGACCTTTTCACAAAAGGCAGTCATCACAAAAACATTTCTGTGGTGTTCATAACACAGAATCTTTTTCATCAAGGGAAAAATTGCAGAGACATTTCGCTGAACGTAACGCATTTCGTTATTTTTAAAAATCCGCGAGATATGAACCAATTCACTGTGTTTGCACGACAACTTCATCCTCACCGCATGAAGGAACTCGAAAAAGTATATATAGATGCTACCACTCAACCTTTCAGTTATTTGTATATTGATCTTTGACAGTCAACACCGGATCCTTTACGTTATCAGACAGACATTTTTAACCAGAATTACTCAACTGCATATCTTCCTCAGGAATATTTAAAACATCGAGATGAGGAGAACGAGGAAGACACGTACCAAATCACGTTCTAACAGGAATAGACATTCGTCTTCTTTCAAGAAACATTCACCTTTCTTGAACGTGTTGAAAAATTCATCGACCAAAATCCGTAAATCATTATTGAAAAGTGCTCCGAAAAAGACAATTCGTTTCATAAGCGAATGCTGCCTGAACGTTTTAAAAGGAAACGTGAAAATTAAACCGTCCACAAAACGTCGTCTGACACCTTACAAGTCGGTCTTACGCAATCTCGTGAAACCGAAAGTGAACATCGAAAAACGAAGAAACCTTCTTGTGCAAAAAGGTGGATTTCTACCCTTACTTCTAGGTTCTTTGTTATCGGGTCTTCTCGGTACTCTCATTCCTCATTGAGAAATGACATCTTCCTACAAAAAGATGATCGTCCTTTCACCGGAACAGCTAGCACGTATTCGTGGTTTCGACTCGTCTGTAACTCAGAAATTATCCGTTCTGGATAAAAAAATGAATGATATTCTGAAAATGAAAAATATATCAGACGATCAGAAATGGCGTCTTTACAGAAAGGAACTGGACGAGTATTTATGGCTGAGTCGAAAATCCAAAGAACTATTACAAATTCCTATTGTTCAAGATAACGACGGTTCTTCTACTATTTCGCCAGGATCGACGTATTTTCCTCCGAACCTAGCAGAGACGTTACCCCGTAATACATGTCATCAGTTACAAAATATCATCGACGAGTCCCAATTTACGGCTCAACATTTGATAGATGAACGTCAGGAAAAAACACTTCCTGATCCGAAGACGTTGAACTTCTCAGCGTCGTCAACGGAAAGCCCTGGACCGTCTCATCGACAGAAACAGAAAAAGAAGAAGAAAGCGGCTGTCCGTGTTTCCAGAAAAACTATACCAATTCTGAGAACACCTGACGCATACAAGCTGGATTTTCTGAGAAAAAGCCGTAGACAGAGAGATCAGTCATGGGAGTCCCTAAGTTAAAACACGATAAAATCCTCACCAAAATATATTACGATCCCCGACACCGTGCTTCATTCTCATCTGTAGATCGTTTATGGAACGCGGTACGGGATAAAAATATATCCCGCAATACGGTAAAAAAATGGTTGGTGCACCAGGAAACGTACACTCTCCACAAACCTGCAAGGAAAAGGTTCCCCCGAAATCATTACAATGTGTAGAACATAGACATGCTTTGGGAAGCTGATCTCAACGACATGACATCGATACAAAAACATAACGATGGATACAGATATCTTCTGACAGTGTTCGATGTATTCTCATAATATGTCTTTGCATTACCACTAAGAAATAAAACAAGCAATTCGGTAACCGAAGCTTTCAAAAATATTTTCGGACAAAGCAGACGAAAACCTGTCACACTACAGACCGACCAAGGATCGGAGTTCACAAATTCTACATTCCAGAAGTTTTTAAAAAATGAAAATGTAAATTTTTCGATCGCTTCAAATTATCCTTTGAAAGCAAGTGTAGTGGAACGTTTCAACAGAACATTGAAAGAACGAATGTGGAAATATTTCACATCGAAACAAACAAGACGTTACGTAGATATTTTACCGCAACTTCTCGAAGATTACAATACAACTATCCACAGTTCCATAGGAATGGCACCTCGAGATGTGAACGAGTCTAACGTATACATCGTGTGGAAACGTCTCAACAAACCTGACAAACATATTTCTTAACCGTCTTCAGATCTGAATGTTGGTGATTTCGTACTAATCTCTGTCGTCAAAGGACATTTTGAAAAGGGATACGAACAATCGTGGTCACGAGAACTTTTCAAAATCCACTCCCTTGTTCAGCGATCACCTGTACCTGTATACATATTAGACGATTTAAATTAAGAACCTGTAAAAGGCACATTTTACAAACATGAACTGCAAAAAGTTTATTCGGATCCTGACGAAGAGTATAAAATTGATAAGATTTTGAACAGCCGGGGAAAAGGTAAAAATTTGGAATACCTGGTTCGCTGGCTCGGATGTCCACCTAGTTTCGATTCGTGGATCAAGGCATCTTCCGTAAAACCGTTATCAGAAAAATAATTTCCAAAACATATTTATATCAAAATATATCGTCACCACGATCCAGTGAATTCTTTGTGTTCGGCGAGAATGGACGATAATTTCTATGTTTACCTTCCGTCATCTGCATCGGAGAATTATTTTCCGAACAACACGCTGACCCATTTCAACGTAAAACTTGCAAAACGGATCGATCTGTCTCCAGAATTGTGGGAAGTCGGATTAGCAGAACTGCATTATTCAACTCTACACGACAATGTTTTGGAAACAGATTACGGAACGGTAACCTTTCCTGTTCGGACGTATGCAAATGCTGAGGACCTGATCTCTACCATCGAAAAATCCCTCCCCAACGACCTGGAAATACGGAGAAACGTTCTTAAGCAATTCTGGCATTTTCTGTCGGAAGCGCAGTGGGACGCGTCGGGATCTTCTGTTTCTACGGATAATACACTCTATATTAACGAGCAGCCATTTTATTTTCCTGCAGCAACATATACAATAGAGGAGTTCATTCAGTTCCTGAAAACAAACCCTGCTAATGTCGTTGTTCCTACTCATCTCAGATTTTTCTTTAAAGAGGCTGTGAAAAAACATCTGTCCGTGATAGGGGTTCCCGATCCTGAATCGGAAGGCGTTCCAACAAATACTGTTACACACATAGACGAAACTGATGACTACGCTAAATTTCGATATGACGTATTGAAATCTATTTATTCTACGCACGCAGTGTCCAATAACGTTGTGTATAAAAACCCCTACATATTCATTTCTTCCGATCTCGTGAAACAGCAATTGGTCGGATGAGAAATGCTACGTCTTTTACGTCTTGCCCGAAAACAGGATTCGGAAACAGAATCATCTTGCACAGTACCCGTAGCCCATCATACATTTAATCCGATTCATTACGTTTCTCTGTATAAAGGTTCTTTCGAAACAATAGAAATTGCGATGTACGATAGAAAAGGAGATCTCCTGCCTTTGAGAAACGGCTCCGTACCTACAATACCTGTTTTACATTTTCGTAGGAAAGCAGTAAGGAATCATTTTGCTCAGTCTATGTCGAAAAGCTGATGAATCACCATGAATTCGCAGACCGAATATTACAGTAATCAGATCCGTGGGGGAATTGGACCCATCTATCGTTCAACTAGAATTCAAAAAGGGAGAGGATTGGGGTCTCTCTTTGCAGGACTCTTTAGAATGGTAAAACCTCTACTCTGGAGTGGTGCAAAAGCGATCGGAAAAGAAGCTTTGAAAACAGGCGCTAACATTATCACCGACATTCCAACAAGCCAGCAAACTCCGAGAACTATCGTTCGTCAACGTGTACGTTAAGCGGGTCAAAATCTTCAAAGTAAAGCACAACGGAAAATCGACTCTCTGGTAGGTTCCAGTATAAGAACAAAACCTGCAACAAATATTGCTCAGTCAATGTTAAAACGTTCAGCCACCCGTATTAGAACATCTACGATCCGTAAAAAAAGCGCATCCAAAAAGCGGAGAAAAACATCACGCAAAAGGGAAAATAAACAGAAGGCGGCAGGAAAATATATTTTTGGATAATGATGGAGAATAACACTTGCATGATCTCGCAGTTCGATCTTTTCAGTAAAAAACCTATTCAGCAAAATGTCGAAAAAACTTACACGGTCGCCTACAAGCCTATCGCTTCGATTGATAATCAGAACATACTTCAGTTTGCCATTCCGCCGGCAGGAATATATTTTCTAGATCTTTCATCTGCCTATCTTCGTCTGTTAACGCAGATGGTCAATCAAGATGGGTCTCCCATGAACGCTTCCGAACCTTCCAACGCCCTCACAAAAAACTGCGGGGTCGTAAATTATCCTCTCCATTCACTTTTTTCACAAGTTACAGTGGCTCTCAACGGTATCGCTGTAACAGTTGCCGATAACAATTACGCATATAAATCAATCTTCGAAGCAGAAATCAATTACACGCACACGCATGTCACAAATGCCTTGTCGTACATGGACACACCTGGACATCAACATGAAATCACCGCCGACAACAAAGGTTTTACCGCCAGAAAAGACTTTTTCCAGCACGTTCCGACAACCGGAAATCCTACGGAAGTGTATGCCGTAGTCGAACTTATGGGAAAACTGCACATTGATTTTTTCCACCAGCCTAAATACCTGATCAACGGCGTTGAAGTACGTATCGATCTAGCCAGGTCACGTGATGCTTTTTACATCTGGGGAGATCAGACTTCACCAACCACCAGAATAAAAATTTTAAAGGCTGTTCTCGAAATAAATCTCATCATTCCTACTCCAATCACCAGTTTGGCCATAGACAGAGCACTCTCTTACTCTCCTGCCCATTATCCGTTCACCAGAAGCGTCATCAAAGCTTATTCTTACGTTGCCGGAACGCAGCAGATTTCGATCGATAATGCTTTTCAAGGTCCTTTTCCGAATGTTGTTCTTTTTGCTATGGTATCCACCGCCAGCTTTCTCGGAGACAGTAAGAAAAATCCGTTCGACTTTAGAAGTTTCAATCTATCTTTTTTCCATCTTGTGAAAAATGGAGAACTCGTACCTTACGAACCCTTGCGGGTCACCACAGGAGGGAACGGCGGATTGATAACACGTGCCTATGAAACTCTATTTTCCGGTACAGGCATTCACCACGCCAATTACGGACACCAGATCACAAGGAAAATGTTCGAGAACGGATCCTTTTTGCTGATTTTCGACATAACGCCTGACTCTTCAGGAAACGACACGCACACCAGTCTCCAGGAACAAGGTATCATCGGAGCCGAGATGCAATTTTCTCCCCAGCTGTCGGATAATATAACATGCCTTCTGTATGCTGAATTCGAATGTGCAGTAGATATAACAAAAGACAGAAGTGTTATCCTCCATCAGTGAAACCGACATGTCTATAAATATGTGTGCTCGTGTTTCTGTCTCGCAGTGTTATCGAGACAGTTCTGATGTAGACATTATACTACCTGTGATGGAAAAACCTACCAAAGTGATAACCCGTACTATTAAGCATAGTAGTGTTTCTTCGAAAGTGACAACTTTAAAACCTGTGAAGATACAATCGTTTTCCGAACTACTTGACAGCAGCCCTGGGAGCATAGATATGACCGAAGACAGAAATATTATTATAAACATATGAAAACATATGTAACGTGAGATGGGAAAACTCATCTAACTGATAACCTGTGATGATATTTATAATAGTGATTCTTTGGAAGTACTGTCTGCCAAACCTGTTGACACGCAACCGTCCCCCCAAATATTAGAAGAACATCATCTTGAGAATATAGAAATAACAGAACGCTGTACTCTCATTTTACGTTTTCGAAAACATAGGCAACATGAACACGTCGCAGATCAGGGAGATTCTATCTCGAAACTCTTCCACCAAGAACATTTTCTACGGTGTTTACTCGAGAGATCTTTTACCTCGGACGTTTCCTACCCCTGCCTTGATAATCGCAAACACTGACACTTCCAACTTCCAGGGTACACACTGGGTGGCCTTCTATTTTGCAATAACAATATGGCTGAATATTTCGATCCATACGGATTTCATCCTTTCTATCCAGAATTCGTAACTTTCCTGAACCGTCATTCCTCGGTTTGGACTTACAACAACATTCCCTTACAGGGGGTATTGACCACGACGTGCGGACATTACTGTTGCGTGTATGCTTATTACAAAGCACGCCATGTTACGACCAAGGATTTCATTCAAGCATTTCCGCCCGGTGTCAGTAAAGATGGATATATCCTACACCGTTTTCGTCAGATCTTCAAATGTTTACCCCATTGCAAGTGCCCGAGAGGGGATCAATCGTGTTGCTCTATCCACGCGATCCAGTGTCGTGTTATGAAAAAAGCTATATAAATGTGTGCTGCTGTATCTTTCTCTCAGTGCCGTCGAGACAGCTCCAGTGAAAACATCATGGAGCCTGTTAGGGATTCTACAATGGAAAAACGCGACAAACTATTGAATCACATGACCCATCAGGATGATGTTTCCAAACGTAAAACTCGCAAACGTGTGCAACCCCTCAAAATCGAAACTGTCCCTATCAAGAACGAACCGATGGACGAAGGAATAAATGTGACTACAGACTGTGATTTCATAAAACGGCGTAGGGAGATCGGCTTTTCCCCAGATACAATCGAATGTCCTGGACTACACAACGTAAAGGCATGTTTAGATCTCTATCTTGCTAACACATATTTTCGGAACAAGGAAAAAAATAAGTTCGTAGCAATAGGATTCGAAAAGCGATCCCCTTTCAATTTGGTGTGGGAGTTTTCGCAACAGGGGAGATCACCCGTACGCATCGATTCTAAGCAGATTAGAGAACTGTGGGCTTTGAAATCTGACCTACTGAATTACGTCGAAACAGGTCGTCGATTCAATTACTTGGTTACGGGAAATATCACCGTCAGTGGTGTAAATTTTTTCGGGTAACGTTGTATCCCGATGTATCAACATCATTCATCCGATGCTTTTATTTTCACAGCCTTTGAACTACACTTATTTTGTGTAACCTTTTTTGGCCTCTGCAGAAATTAAAGAACGAACGTTATCATAAATTGCAACCCGAAATGGAGGCTTTTGTATATTGTATCAAGAACAATATGGTTTCAGAAAAAAAGAAGTGCCCAATTTAGTGAACTATTTTTATATTCTTTGGTACAACGAACTGATGATTGAAATATATCTTGAGAACAATCTTGGACAGACATTGACATTGTATATAAGTTCTGTTACGTTCATGTATCTGATGTTGTAAATGAACCATTGTTCTTTCTGTGTATTGTTATTTTATGTATTGTAATATAACCCTTCAGGTATTGTAAACCTTTCATATTCAATTGTAAATACAACATTTGTGTTATTCTATGTAATGTAAACATATATCCATATTATCGATTGTAAATAAAACATTATTATATTTTGAAAAACTTTTTTATTTCTTGTACTTATTACAATAGAAACTGTACATCTTCCAGACATTTTCAACTGCACAGGTTTTTTTTTACATTTTTATATTTGCTATGTTCTTTGCATCTTCCTGAAGTGTTTTTCACACTATTCAATTTTGGACATTCAAGTTCTTCAATGTTACGTACGGATATTTTACCCATACCTTTTTCTCCAAGTAATTTTTCAAACCATTTCACTTTCTCCGTACCTTTGACGTACACTGTTTGATTCACAAGCACAACATATAATAAATCTCCTAATTTCTCATACGGTAGCCATCCATCTCCCCAGTTGAGACCGTGTTTGTTGGTACGGAGCCACTCGGCGATACTTTTCACTCAAAAAGCGTAAACCATATGGAGATTTCACTAAACAGTCAAATGCATTGTCAAAAGGAAATTTTAAAATTCCGACTTCTTTCCACACAAATTCTCCTCCTGCTCCTCGAATACCTTGAACGTCCAAAAAACAGACATCTATTTTGGGCATCAGGTGAAAACTGTCAACGTATCTTCAATGCTACCCCGGCATACGGCGCACTTGTCCAATTGGGAAGCACAGGATCCGCAGGAAACAAAATGTCGACACGGGAGAATTACAACATTGCTAGGATTCTGAAAACATATTTTGCACACAGAATCCACACTAGGTTTATCGCACGTTTTCTCAGGAGTCTCTATACTGTCGCAATACTTGCAGCTCTTGGAGTTACGATGTAACGCCGCAACACTCTGTATAAAAGGACACTGGGGTACCAACATGTAATGTCATAGAATCGGGCAATCTTTGGATGTCCAATCGCAAAGTCCGTACGAACAATGCAAACATAATACTCTGTCGCTAAAGCCTGAATAGTAAAATCCTGCAGTCAATAATTCTTCCGGAGTCTGACGTAATCCTATAGGCCACTTTCTGTATGTTCTGTATCTCGAATTCACTGATACGTAATTGATAACATACGGCTCGGCGTGAGTCCAGCAGACGTGGTGAGTAAACACTCTCATACGTCATAAAAGGTAAAGTAATTGGATACTGTAGGTGACGGCGTCCCAGGTATCGGCGATAAAGGAAGAACCTGAAGATCGTCGGGGAACAGACGTCTGCGGACGCCGAAACCTTCTGCAGGAACCACAGGGAAACAGGGATGTCCTTCTAATTTACGTAACAAAGGACGATCACAGCCAGAACACCACAAGGAATTTCTGTCTGCCAGCAATGAAAGCCACTCTTTCACTCTCTTATTCAAAGCTTCACCGATCTTGTCCTCTTCCTTCCTGCGACGTAGTTCGCACATACACCCGTGACCTGGAAATCATGTTCTTTCGTCCTCTCTTCTTTTCCTCTCTTCTATCTCCTTCAACGTCTCGCAGTGATGATGGACTCCTTTTCCTAATCCGTTGAACAGGTAACATCCACACCAGGGAGATTCAGATATCGCTACATACATAAACGTGAAATAACTCAGCACCCGATGCAGGGCCGTTGGATCGTTGTCCAGGTCGCAGCAAGATCGAACAAGTTCCCAGAACTCCTCGTAGCTAACCTCGTAGAAATTCACACCATTATCAGACAGTCTTGTACCGCACACATCCATCCTCACATGATACTATTATCCTGTATCCCTTCTATTTATACCTTCTTTTTTCTACGTCACGATTTCCGTTAAACATACTTCAAACAGTCACCCTGGAAGGTTAAACCTAAAACATGCTAGGACATGTTTTCCAGACCACACCCAATTCCAGGAATTTCAAACACATCAACGGCCGCCCGAGAAAAACACCACCTTCCCCGGAATGACTCATCAACGCCATCTCTCTTCAAACAACAAAAACACGTACCCAATTTCCCAGAATTTCAGAATCATCAACGCCATCTGTCTTCAGACAACAAAAACACGTACCCAAATTCTCAGAATTTCAGGAATGCAAAAGCAGTTACCATTCCAAACCCATTACCCAAACCACATCAATTAATTCTCACAAAATTTCCTCGAAACAACACTCAACAAACCACATTTTCCAAGAAAAAGCACTTAACATTCAACGCACTACTTAAAAGCCTCATCAACGCCATCCGTTTTCAGACGTCGGAAACTCCGACCAACCGGGAAAAACCCGAATACTTCTCCCCCAACAACCAATCAAAACGCTCCTTACAAAATTAAGCCCCGCCCATTTTATGACGTCATCGCGCAAAAGAATACCCCTTGCTTGCCCACACAACTACATCATCAATTGATCTTTGATCGATCTTTTCCAATCAATTGATTTATCGACCTCAACGCGGTACCATAACTACTGTTATACTTCTAAAGGATACAACATGCAGTTTCCCTCCTTGGTCCATCTGTCCTAGTAACAAACCAGCGCAGTTATCGCTCACGTCGCTGTAGACGACGAACGTCTCATTCAATACGAGAATGTACATAGAAACGTTATTCTTTATAGCTTCTTTCAGTTTGGTCAGGCACTCTTCGTGAACACCCGTCCACCGAAAACGAACTCAAATGCGTAACATGTCATTGAGAGGACTCGTCTACTCTGACATGTGGCTAATGTGACTTTTCAGAAATCCGAAGAATCCTAAGATGCTCTGGAGTTGCTTCACATTCTTCGGAGCCCTTATCTGTTCCAAATACTCAATGTTGGATGAGTGGCATTTTACTTGATTGTGAGAAATTCTGAAACCCAGGTAATGCACTTCTGAAGTGAAAAGTTGCGACTTCGATGCTGAAAGTGTTAAGTTCCAATTGTGCATTCTCTCCAAAATTCTTTTAGCGCGAGCAACAATTCTTCCTCCGTTTCTCCATAAACCAAAATGTGATCGTAAAATGCAATGCATGATACACCCTGCAGCCCTCCAAGGACAATATTCATGACTTTCGCCAGTCTGTTAGGAAAAATGCTCAATCCATAGGGACATCTCAAATAGCGAAAGATTCCTCGTGAAGTGTTGAAAGCCGTGTATTGGCGTGAGTTTTCTTCCAATAAAAGCTGTCCAAAAGCGTTTACCAAATCTAATTTACAGAAATATATAGCCTTGCCTAATTTACTCAAAGATTCAAACATATTCGAGACGTCATTCCTAGATTTCATTGTTACAGCGTTTGTCTTTCAAGGATCCAGGATCACCTTGTATTTATCCCCCTTCCTGATTAACAACGGTGAATTAATGTAATTAGATTTGCAGGGCTCAATGAAACCCTCCGTGAACACCTCATCTATACAGTTATCCATAATTTTCTGCTTTTCTGGAGTGAAAATACGAAGCTTAGAATAGAATGGTGTCCTATCTGCTGTATTGTGCTGTAACATTTGTGTAACGTGAGGTTTTTCAGAAAAGACGTTACTGTAGATGTTTAAAATATCTCCTATTTTCTTTACATCTGTTGAACATTCTGCACGCTCAATCGTTTCTGCTATTTCGGGACGTGTTTGGCAATATCCCAACGTCGCGGTTGTTGCATCAGATGGTTCACTTTTTCCAATTGTCGCGGTTACCGTCGTGCTTGCCCCAGCTCCAGCCTCCACTCGATGTTACCCCCTGCCTAATCGGAAGACACTACGTGTCTTCTCTGCAGAAAACAAATTGATGACGTCACTGTCTGCAAAGCTGTAGCCTCCCTCTTTCAAGTGCAAGGATAATCTGTTTGCCTTATGAACCCACGACCTGCGATGAATCCCTTGAAATCGCGCAAAACGACAAATTTATACCTAAGTTTCATCCCACTCAAATGTACAGTCTTGGACACAGCTGGGTTGTAACGACCCTATTGAAGAAGCAGTGAAGCAAGCAATCTATATCTGACCACCAAGCACCTTGTGACTAGACAACCAAAACAGCATTGCAATTCTGCGGCTTTTATACCAGTCACGGGTATACATCTCTGTAAATTGAGTAGTGATGCCAAGAAGAAATACGAGGTAAAGATTGTCGATCGAAATGTCTTGTGTTCTCGACATGCAATAATATTCGGTCCATGTTACGTTCCATTATTTAATGTTGTTTGGGAACGAACCTGACGGACTAGGTTTATATTTTCACTCCTTCCATTACAGTAAATTCCATATTTTACAATTATATTAATGCTTTGAACGAAAACAATGCCCAGAAAATATATCGAGAACACGTGCACACCACTCTTCTCACACACATGCACGTGAAAACAAACACACAAAGCTAAGTTTTAACTTCCTAGTGAATGTCCAAGTAACAGTAAATGGAGAAGCACGATGTGCTGCGAAACATGGGATTTTTCACAGAAACAATGAGTCTATTTTTGACATACGTGGTTTCTATTAATAGACAATGAAACAATTATGAGAGAAATTACGATGCATTTTAGTCTTCAGGTGTTGAGGAAGGAAACAGACTGACTAGAAAAAATAAAACATGGTGTCATTGATAGAGTGTTGGTTAGCGTACAGAGCTTTCATCAGTGAGCTTTAGGTTCGCTCCCCACAAAGGACAATTGTTTTATTCTTTTCTATTTGTGACGAAGTATGTAATATTTTTTTAGGCATTTTGACGAAATGATACACATCAAATTTGTTCGTTTAATCTATATTTTCATTCTTCTAATAGGTTCTCTATCACAAGGGGATATAGAGATTCTCTATCTAGGCGATGGATATCTTTTCAATGGTTCCGTAGCAACGATTCTCCAGTCCCTTCCACCCGCTTGTCTTATTTATTTACATTATTCATATCAACTCACGAAATACCATGAATATGACGAAAACACACAGATATAGTTAGAAGAAGAAACACAACTCGCGTTGAATGTTCCAGACTCGAGTTCATGCGTTTTGGCGAGGGTGATAATTCTTGTGTGTGTTTATCAACTTCGTCTAAAAAAATATTCCTCATTATTGCCGTGATTAACCTAAGGAGAGACCAAAGCAACTGAAATAACAAAAGTACAGAAAATGCAAGACACATCTGCCTAGACATGTTAACCCTTGGGAATTAGCAATCTGCAAATTAACGTGCGTTTCAGTCGACTACTTGCGAAAGAGTTTCGTGTTGTCTCATTTAAAGTGTTGGTTATCGTTTCGTACTAGCATGCGCGTAACCTGAGTTCGAGCCCAACGGAAGGATCTTTTTTCTCTGATATCATCCAACCTTATTTATAAAACTGAGGTTTCTGCAACTTTTCAATTGCATGCCACTTCGTATGTTGATAATCTTAAAGCAGCAAAGATGAAAATTTGATTTTTCGAAGCGCCGAAGCGACGATGTATTTGTGTATGTGTTGAAAAAACGCAGTTATTTATTAGCGAATAACCATTAATAATTGCCATATTGATATCATATAGGGAAAGATTAAAAATGGAGAATTTCGCTTAAAACAACTTAGAAATATTTTAAATTATGTGGATACCTGATGTGAAACGTACGATGCTCGATCAGAGAGCCTGAATGTTGCATTGAAAACTGCGGAGAACAATGACTGACTTATAAACAGTAAAAGGGTTTTCCAAGCTCCAATGGGATTTTATTTATAACTATAAATAAGGGAGAAATACACAGGTTGGTATGATGAACTAAATGGTAGTCTAAAAGCTTTAATTGAAGAGACAAAACACGTTCACGGTCAAAAATAGGGCATTCAATTTCAGGCACATTACACTAACTGAAATAGTATTTTCAAAATTAATAGTTTTCCCCGTTTTTCATCTTTTTCTCAGTTGTCACACATGTAAATTTCCTCTGTATTCTCATTGGGACAAACACACACATCCATGCCCGAACCGAGTATTGGTAATATCGTACGCTAGCCAACAATTCCCGAGGAAAAGTTTGGTACACGGTTTAGGCACAAGTGGTTGGAATCCCACAAACTATAGATCCAGTTTTCTTACTGTGCATAAAGTGGACTTAGAAAGAAGAGAAAAATCGAAGAAAAGCGCTTGAAGGTTTCGATGAGTTCCAATTCTAACCCTGTCCAGTATACGACCTTTCCACGGAGTGAGGCTCATTTGCTGGGGCCTCTTCTCTTCACATTCTGTCGTACCGTCGTATATGCGGGAAGCCTAATCTTACGAGTACTGTACGTATGCTTTTAACGTGTTCGTGAGGCCGGCCTCGCGGTGTTACCCACTAGGACGAACAGAATATCAGCAACACTGCATTTCCGCCAGGGTTGGAAATATGTGGTGTACCAGCATTTTTTATAAACATTAGCCTGTGTTCGTGCAGAGAGATTTATATTTCAATTGTACATTCTCCACATTTTGTACGAAACTTAAGTTTTCCTTCCTTTCATCGACAAGAGTAAGGGACATTAAAAATGACGGAGTAATGTAGTTCTGACTTCGTTTTTTGGTCAGAGTGATGATGGTCCTGTCGATTCACCCAACACCGTAACGTAAACAGAAAGTCTAAAAAACTTATATACTTATATAAACTTCATACCAAATTATGTACATTAAAATGCTAGTTACACCCTATATTTACTAAGTAGTTTTACATTCACTGGAAATAGAATTATTTATTTTTATCGTGAACGGGGATTACCTCGCTTATTCCCTGCCTGTGAAAACTTGCCTTTGCTCAGAATTCTACAAGGCAGCGAGGCTCGGAGCGCGAAGTTCGTGGCGTTAGAGCTTTGTTTGTGTGTCGTGTGGAGTCAGATTTATGCAAGAAAGTGCTGGACTGAAATGCAAGAACAATTGAGTGAAGATGTAATTATCGTCAAGGTAAGACCCACTTTGTTCTTTCATGTTTCCTTCTTATAATAATAACTTCTAAAACGTTTTTAACTCTATATTCCTTTGCAAATAGCAGTGGCAACTGACATCAAAATATTAAAAATTTGAAAGTTGTTGAAACGTTATTTAATGCGTTAACACTGTCGTCGAATAGATATTGCATGCAGACATTTTTCTATGCAGCCGACACAAGCAAAGAGGTAAGCCGTTTCGTTTATCCTGAAGAGATAACAAGAGGAGAGGGACTTTGAGAGTACAATCCAAGGGAAGACTTTTTGGGGTTTTAGGACAAAGAGTGCTATGGGATTATTCTTTGTTCAAGTCTGGCGGAACAGGCCAGTGTTGGAACAATGATCGTATGTATCCTATTATGACGTAAATGTGTCTACTCACACGAGGGGCAGAAGAAACTACAACGCAAAGTTTTCACACTGATTGAGAGAGGTTCTTTAACGCTTCCGCCTCGTAGTGGTCATCCTAACACGTTACGAAGCCAGGTGACATGATTGTGGGCATGTCAATGTTTCTTGATCTTTAATTCATTCTCCATACACACCCCCTATACGCCTCCATTGCGTGGTGCTATGCACAGGGAAGCACTTTTCTTATTTTTTTGCCATACATTCTCATCGTCACGATTAACAGATCAGAACAAATTAGACGAAAATATTAAAAATTTAAATTACGTATATTTACTTGCACATACAGGTGTCAGAAAGTCATTTATCTAGAAAGACAAGACTGGAATTAACCACAACCATTCCTTTGGTTAGACAACAAATAACAATGGTGTTTTCCTCGGTGCGATGATGTCTTGCTCTAAAAAAAAAACTAAATTGGCAAAAGTAGTTCGTACCAAACTGACAGTGACTGAAATTACGGAATTCTGTCGTCTGCTCACAACACAAACGTCATACAGACCCGAGAATTATAGAGATATTCTTCCCCTTTTCACCTGAATTTCAAAATAAATAAATATTTTTTTTTTAAAAAAAAAAGTGGTGAAGAATTAACAACAGGGCTCGACCACTATTCGTTAGATTCTCGCAATGAGTCATGAATCCTAGTTCTTTGTGGAGGTGTGTGCATAAATCACTCAGGGGTTGAGAAAATACAAACAAACAAACAATGAATTGAATAAAAATCTAGATCGTTGACATTGGTGGGCGGGAAGGGATAACGTCTAACAGACATAATTATCGTACTGATGGCCGGTAACAATGCTTTTGAAAATGTCCCCCACTGCCAAGTAATGAAGCGGCCTGGAGAGACATTGAACCACTCTCCATTACATGACATACCCCCCCATTATTTTTTACAGATTCAAGAAACTAATGGAAATTATCGCACTTTTGTGCCTACCCTGCTAGCAACTCTACGCTTCGCCACTGCACGATACCTCCCCACCACCTGGTCTTGTGTCAGTCGGACAATATAATCGTCTTGTGAGTAACGCTTGCTAAGTTTCTAATATTTGAAGCGCTTGTAATTTTGGTTCAGTATGCTTATCAGGTTTTCTGACAAAGCAGGTCGTGCTACCCAAGAACAGTAATTTTCTATCTTTTATATCTGCTTCCTTCCTCATCTTGGATAGTCAAACGAGCACATACCACAAATATGTAAGAAAACTATTGCTAATTGCAAATTAGTTCATCATACCTACCTGTGTCCTTCTCCGTTATTTATAGTTATAAATATAATCCCATTGGAGCAAAGAAAACCATATCACTGTTCATTAGTCAGTCATTGTTCTCTGCAGTTTACAACGCAACATTCAGGCTCTCTGATCGTGCATCGTACGTTTCACATCAGGTATCCATATAATTTAAAATATTTGTAAGTTGTTTTAAGCGAAATTCTCCATTTTTATTCTTTTCATGTATGATATGAATATGACATTGCAAACAATTATTAATAGTTTCAATGTAATTTGTAATTTGTTATGGAAAAACAGTTTCGTATATATTTTGATTCGAACATGCAAACGCAAGTATCAAAGTATTACTTTAGACAGCACTCACGATTTTGAAACATGAAAAAGTTCGTGTCTAATGATAGAATGTAGCTTCTGTCATATTAGCACTAACTACTAGGAAGCGTTCTCAATGATCACGTGCCTGCATGTTTTTCGCTAATAAATAAAGTGCGTTTTTTCAATACATACACAAATACATCGTCGCTTCGGAACATCAAATTATCATATTTGCTGCTTTAAGATTACCAACATACGAAGTGGCATGCAATTGAAAAGTTGCAGAAACCTCAGTTTTATAAATAAGGTTGGAAGAAATTAGATAAAAAAAAAATTACCTTCCGCTGGGCTCGAACTCAGTTTGCCCTCATGCTAGTGCGACACGCAAACCACCACTCCAAACGAGACAACACGAAACGTTTTTGCAAGTAGTCGTCTAAAACGAAAGTTTATTTTTTGATGCTAATTCCCAAGGTATAACATGTGTAGCCAGGTTTGTCTTGCTTTTTCTGTTCTCTTTATATTTGAGTAGCTTTGGTCTCTCCGTAGGTTAATCGCGGGAATAGTGACGAATGTTTTTTTTAGACGAAGATGATAAATAGACACACAGAGGAATAATCACCCTCGCAAAAAATCCAGAACCCGAGCCTGGAACCTTCGATGCGAGGTGCATTTCTTCTTCTAACTATATATGTGTGTTTTCGTTAGATTCATGTTATTTCGTGAGTAGGTATGAAGAGAGTAAATAACTAAGACAAGTTGGTGTAAGGGATTGGAGAATCGTAGCTACGGAACCAATTGGAAGATATCCTTCGCCAAGATAGAGAATCTCTATATCCCTTGTGATAGAGAACCTTGAGAGGACAGATTAAAATATTATATTTAATGTGTATCCTTTCATCAAAATGCCTAGAAAACAATATAATATACTTGTTCACTGCTAGATAATTTTTTAATTTTTTGCCCATGGTGGGGATCGAACCCAGGCCTCGCTGATGAAATCTCTGCACGCTAACCGATACACTACCAATAACACTACATTATCTTTTTTCCAGTCAGTCTGTTTCCTTCCTCAGCATCTGAAAAAGCTAATGCATCTTAATTTCTGATAATTGTTTCTTTGTCTATTAATAAAAACCACGTATGTCAGAAATAGACGCGTTCTTTCTGTGAAATATCCCATGTTTCGCTTATCATGCTTCTCCGTTTACTGTTATTTGGACATTGATTTGTGTATGTGTTTTCACGTGCATGTGTGTGACGGGAGTGTTGTGAACGTGTGTTGGATGTTGTTCTAGGTATTATTTCGTTCGAAGAATTAATATAATTGTAAATATGGAATTTACTGTAATGGAAGGAGTGAAAATATAAACACAGTCCGTCAGGTTCGTTCCCAAACAACATTATATAATGGAACGTAACGTGGACCGGGTATAATTGCATGTCGAGAACACAAGACATTACGATCGACAATCTTCATCTCGTATTTCTCCTTGACATCACTACTCAATTTACAGAGATTTATACCCGTGACTAGTATACAAGCCGCAGAATTGCAATGGTGGGTGGGTTGTCTAGTCACAAGGCGCTTGGTGGTCTGACATAGATGGCTTGCTTCAGTGCTTCTTCAATAGCGTCGTTACAACCCAGCAGTGTCCAAGACTGTGCATGAATTAATAGACATCCACAACATTACCAAAATACATGACACTAAAACCCGATCGATCCAATTAAATTAATTAATTAAACATATAAAATGAAAGAGGATCAAGTAATCATTCGTTTCATTACAAACGCAAATATTGTAAACTTGTTACCGCACGTCTACTCCATGTTAAGCGTGAGAAATTGGATACCTTCAATCGGTAAAAATTATCCCGAGCTGTGAGAGGATACTACGGTAACTGATTATTTTTTCGAAAGGAATGAACGGCAAAAGTACACGGTGTCGCACTAGCTTTCGAACCCGAAAAGAACGTTATATTTTCCGAACGAACATACATAAGAAAATGAAATTCACAATACTTATACCTTGTTTCATGCTGAATACATAATCGTCACAGCGGGTGCTGCAAGTGTCTTTCCTGGACGTCCAGACATGTTTATACACAGCGTTCCATATTGGGAAAAGTCCGATATAGAGTCTCCGGTGTGATATCGTGAATCACATTCTCAATGTGGTTTCGCAACTCTTGTAGTGATCGTGGTTTATTTCTGTAGACACAACCTTTAAGGAAACCCCATAAAATGAAATCCGGAGAAGACAAATCTGGGGATCTTGGCGGTCACAATCCTTTGGAGATGATTCTGTCACCAAAAAAGGACTCAATGTCTGCTATGGAGACGTCGGAAGATTGGCATGTCGCTCCGTCTTGTTGGAAATAACCACGACGCATTTATTCATCATCCAGCTGATTCACAAATGCACTGAAGATGCGTAAGTAAACTTGTGTGTTTACTGTCTTCAAAGAAGGTGGGTCCAATGATACGCTGTCGGGAAATTGCACACCAAACTCCCACCTTCAATGGTCCTTTACGGCATCCAAATTCACGTTGAACGGTCTGATATGGTCTCGATATCCAATATTTCTTTACAATGAACACGCGTTCTGGTACGGTGTACCGATCTATCCTCGGGATGCAGGGACTCGCGCTTCAAACCATCCCTCACGCATCACTTCCCCTGGCGCCACCTACCGTCTTTGTTTTGACGCGTGCGTTTATTTTAAACCCTGCCTCGTGTTCAGCATGAAACAAGGTACGTGTATTGTGAATTTCATTTTCCTATGCATGTTTGTTCGGAAATTATAACGTTTTTTTCGGGTTCGAAAGCTTGTGGGACACCCGTTACAATGACTTCACAGAAATCAAACCTGAGGAAGGCAGCAATACTCCTCTTAAAAACAATAATTGCAGCACCAAACAAATGCAGGTCGGAATGAATAATTTATTATGTGAAAGTGCTTAAATGCCAAATCTTGAATCAATAGTATAGAAATGATGTTGCAATTAAGATATTTAAAGTATATTCACTTATTTCTAAATTGCAGAGTATTACAATTGTGATGTGAGTAATCTTTTTGAACGTGAGTTTTTTTCTCAACATAAACGCAACTTGAAGGAATAACCAATATAATCGAACAGGAACCAGATGGGATATTTTGTAACAGAACATCGAATAAGCAGTAACTATACAAAATCTACAACAATTATTAACTAAAAAATAATTAGTAGTTTCTGTGCAGATATATACCAACAAAGTGGCTCTCTAAATGCAATAACAGATTATCTGCTGCTACATGCTGGACATGTTGACAACATTGATAACGAGTTCTAGTAATTAGATGTTTAATGTGCTTTTGTTGCAAGAGAAAAATTGCACCTTTATATTCTCTCTGTCTATTAGAGCCAACTTATCGAATAAAATTAGCACATGATTAAAAGAAGAAGACAATAATATCTGCTAATTCCGAAATTGAAATTGCTTTTTGTCACAAGTCTCGATCACAACGATATCTCATGTAACATTATAAATGGCATTTCTGATCACACTTGCGAAATCGTGCATGAAACATCTAAATATTTTACCAAATAATATTTTATGTATAGACAAAAAAATGCACAAATTAAAATTTTTGATAGAAGAAATAACCTTGTGTAAGTTTGTAATTACGTGTAAGTGAGACAAACAACAATGAAAAGTTCACAATTTTCACATCTATACTCTACAATATGTTTTGCTCAGCTTTCACTATAAGTAAAACACAAACTAGAAGATCTAGATTTTTCGGATGACATCTGCTTATTATCTCAAAGACTTAGCGACATGAAGGAGAAACTAAAAAGACTACAGGAAGAAGCAAATATAGCAGGACTCACTATTAATGTGAACAAGACTAAAGAAATGAGAGTCAATGCAAGAGGAAAATAAAAATTGAATGTTTGTCATGAGCTGGTTGAACAAGTAGAGTCATTTACATATTTAGGAAGTGTCAACAAAAGAAGGAGGTTCAGATGAAGACATACAAAATAGAATCAAGAAAGCCAATGTGGCATTTATACAACTGTATCCTATTTGGAAAACCTGCAACGTTTCTAGAAAGACAAATATTAGGATTTTCAATACAAATTTAAAGTCAGTTTTACTGTATGCTTGCGAAACATGGAAAACCACACAAGCTATCACGAAAAGGATAATAAACTGTATTAATCGCTGTCTCAGACGTATCCTCAATATAAAATGGCCAGAAATGACTATGGAGTGAAACTAAACAACAGCCAAATTCAACCCAAATACGTGATATTCCAAAATATGAATCTACCGTAAAGGAGAGGGATGTGCGTGATATTGTTTCCGAGAGCGAGATATTTGTTCTAGGTCATTGGTCCAAGCGACCACGCCACGCCAGTTAAGGTTAAGAATTGTTAGCTTCCAATAAAATTTGTTACTGAAACTATATTTTTAGGATTAACTATATATAATCATCTACGTAAAATGGTAAAACCACGCAAAACAGTTGTTAATAGACTAAATTCCAAAAATTTGCATTGAGGAAATTAAATCAAACACTTAATACAAATTCAATAATTCTGGTGTATTATGCAATGTTTCATTAGCTAATAAATAATGCAATATAATTTTGGGAAACTCACTGGCAATTTTAGAAAAAGAGAAAAGTGTATTTATATTCCTAATAGGAATAGAGCAGAACTATATATATATATATCTTGCAAAACGTTGTTTAAGAAATACAAGGAATTAAATTTTCCATCACTGTACAAAGATGAACTGGCATTATATAAAAGAAGAATATTACGCTACGAAGCCTAATAGAATATGCATGTAATAAATAAACAGCTTCTAAAACGCTAATATTAGTTCAAAAAGGACCCAAACAGATGGCAATTAAAATAGTCAAAAACCTGCCTAATCATATAAAAGCAGAATATATGACAAGGTTCAAAAACGAGTTGGTGTTTTAAGTCCACTTTATGCACAGTAAGGCTAATCGGGACTGGACCTACAGTTTAAAGTGGGATCCGAACCACTTGTGCCTCCACCGGGTATCGAACCCGGGACCCCTTGATTACAAGACAATGACGCTACCACTGCGCCATGGGGGAGGCCCTAGGTTCAAAAACAAATTGAAGGAAAACTATTATTAAACCAGCAATGTTATCGCATTACTCGATAAAAAATTGAAAATTATAGAAATTATGTATTTATACATTTTGTCTGAACTCTACCGAACCCTCCAAATACCAATGTATATGGCTTATATGGAGTAAAAAAATGAAATGTCAACAGAAAAATTCAAAATTTGTACTCCGACATGTCACTAACATAAAACTATAGAAATATTAAGATATATTAAAAATATTGTTTATATTAATGCTTCTCAAAACATTTTATAAAATACGTTTATTGCTAATATTAAGGATACTGCTAAGATATGTTCATTGTTTCTTCATACATTTCATAACACACGTGTACAGATGGGCATGTTATGTTATCATTCTCGGAGAAATGGCGAACGACATATTGCACTGATCCTTTGGCATGAAGCTCATACAACTGCATGATAACTACTGCCGCCAATACTAAGTTACAAACGAAAATTAAAATCCAGAACGTCCTGAAAGAAACAACAATACAATATATTATCAATATATTTCTATTTGAACATATGTATTCAATTATACTGCCACCACCATGATATTTAAAACATATTATATACATTTGAAATAATTGCAGTAGACTGCGAATTTTAACATTTGGATCATAGCATAAAGTTGAATAGGTTCCAAATTTTATTTCAGGTTTTCTTAAACGAAACTAAATTAATTTTATCCATCCTGTAACGTTTATTTGTAAATTGCAAAAGAACTGCAGCAGAGCGTATGAATACAATGCTGGGCCTCCCCGATCGCGTAGTGGTAGCCTCGTCGCATTATAATCAAGGGGTCACGGGTTCGATAACCGGTGAAGGAACACAGTGGTTCGAATCCCACTTCAAAATGTAGGTCCAGAACACATTAACCTTACAGTGTATAAAGTGGACATGGAACACAATATCAATCAATCATTACGATGCTATGCTCTTAGACATGAAAAAAATTTGAATACACTGTTCGACAAGGGTTTGTTGTATCGCAGGTGACTGTTGCGTAGGAAAAAATTCGGCATGCAGGTTAAAAGATTGAAATCCTCTTTCACTCATCATGTTTAGTTTTTATTCTGTAAAAAGCAATATTAGGTCAGTAGAATATGTCAATATTTGATAGGTCATTGGTGTGTGAAAGAAGGTAAGAAACGAATAAAGCTGGTGCATTGCTATTGGGGTACACAATCCTGTACTGCCAAGTGCAATGCCTGCAATTGTTGCGTATGGCCTCTGTGGCACCATTAATCCAAGATATCTGCCACTTGAAACATTATACTCCATGAGGCCTTAAAAATATCGCTTCCCGGGCTTGCAGCAGACGACAATATGGGGGTGTGTCTGCGAGAACCAATCAGGTCCGCGAATGAGCGAGCCCGGTTGCCACACATAGCTAGCTCGCTTCACTCTTATGGAACTGTCTCTGTCTCTTGCTATTTCGGAATTTTTCTTCGGCTGAGGAGCAGACGAGACGACACGAGAGAATTGGCATGCGATCGACGTCTGCCCTTAGGCAGCGAAGCGCTCTTTCTAAGGCTCCTTGCAGTATAACGAATAATATTGATCATAAATCTTTAAATATGATTCTTGACAATTTTTTTCATAGACACATTTTTTTACAGAATAAAAAATGGAATTAAACTATTCTCAGAATTTTTTTCATATTTTGCACTGCTATGAAAACATACCCAGGGAAATTATTTCGCACTCATTTGTTCAAGAATACTAAGGATATTTTCCACACTTTACTTGTCATTCTGGCATATGAAGGCGGTAAATTAGGAAACTTGAAGCGAACGGAAGTGTGATTTTTTTAAAAAGTAATTGCTTATATTCAGTAATTGGAGAAATCGCCTGGAAAATGTAAATTTGTAAATAATGTACATACAAATTAACTGTTTCTATTTTAACAGAAATGTATTGACAAAGAAAGACGATGGTTCTCACTAGAACCAGAAAATCCCAGAAATCCCCACCCCCTCCGCGCCGTCTTACTTTCCGTGCAAGTGTCACAACCCAAATAGTGATTCAGCCAAGGTCGATTGATCTGGGGCAGGATTCGTGCAAGTGTCACTCCGTGCAACTTTCACTCCGTGCAAGTGTCCCGAACCCATAAATTACTGCCTGTGATAACTTTTGTATGCATACTATTTTGACATGGCCTACGTGACATCATATTTCCAAAATGGTTACCGCTGAAGATATTAACAAACAAGATCGATCATATAATATAAACCTTTTTCACCATTTTTAAGTTTGTTGAGTTTTTTGAACTAAGACATGTGTGTAGAAGCTATGTTCATTTGCAAGCACGCAATCTTTTATTTCCAGGTGTTTTGCTGGAAAATGTGTCATAGAGCATTCTATGACGGTTATTGTCATATGGCATCTTAATATTAAAAGAATGTAATGAATGTTGAGAACATTTAAATAATCTACTTACGTCCGTAAACCGGTACAATACGAAGTTCAGAAAATAACGCTAGATGACACCATTTGTAAGTCATTATAAATTGTAAAATTCTTTAATCACATTGTACGTGAATGTTATTTTGAAGTTAAATTCAAAGTCAACTTTTTGCAAGTGCCTTTATAACAAATTTTAATCTCTTGTTGTTGAAGATCTCATTGTCGTAAAATTTACCGCCAAAAACAGTTAGCTTTCGCTATGCACAAGGACATTTTGATGTGACGGCGGCTGCACGCAAGGACAATTTGCAGTGATGGCGAAAACCTATAAAATTTACAGCGTAATATTCTCCATGCTATCGCATGAATAAAGATAGACAGTTTGTTCAAACGTTTATTACAAAAATATCTTGGACATATGCATCTGCAAGTATTGTGATAATTTGTTCAAACGTTTATTTCAAAAATATCTTGGACATATGCATCTGCAAGTATTGTGATAATATACAACTATTTTAACTGGCAAATTATCCGAGTTAATTCTGTTGTACAAAAAAGACGGTGGTACAGGTGAGAAGAAGAGGAAGAAAAAAAGCGGTTGATTCTGGAAAAAATGGAGCGGAAGAAACTTGTTGGTGAAGAGAAGGGATAATCTTTTCCCGTAAAATTTTGGTGATCACACATTTGTGAGACAAGGACTGAGTGTTGTTTCCACACCGGTAATGGGTGAGGAACGTCTTTAAGATTTGGAGAAGGAAGATGCGTAAGTGATATGTTAAAAATATCGTGCCCAAATAGTCCACAGAGGGTCAACGGCATGGCGTCTTTTCCCGGCTACAGAAGGTAAGCTGTTGTTTTCCAAACTTTTAGCATGAGCTCATGTCGACGCAAATTAGGTAGATCTACCAAAAATTAACAGTGTAGAAATATGCATGCATTCGTGTGAGGCGTGTGTTGCAAGATAAATTACACAAAAATCGTGTGTAACGTCATGATGTACATCAACTGACAGGCGACGTTTTCATTATCTGGTTAGAGCATTCTTTGTTAAAGAAACAAGAATCTTGTATTTTTCTATGATTAATAGTTGAACTGTGTACAGAGTGTTTGTAATTCATTGAGAGTGCATTAAATACCATAAGTGGTAAAGGATTTATGGTAATTTAAATTTTATTCAGAGTGACCTGTGGGGGGGCTTCCTCCAAAACAAAGGAAAAATACTGGTTGGGGTTCTCAGTTTTCCTGGAGCGTCATACGAAAATTACTTATACTTAGATGGGGTTTCTGACGTCATATTTTATTTGGGGTAGTTGATCTCCCCCGGCAAATTTCCTCCCACCTGCGCTTTCAGGCGCTGCGAGAGTGACCTGTGGGGGGGCTTCCTCCAAAGTAAGGGATAATACCGGTTGGAGTTCTCAGTTCTCCTGGAGCGTCATAAATAAGATCCATGAGACTCAGGGTGGAGCGTTCGATGCTGGGGTAAGATTAAAATAAATAAGTTTAAACAAATAAGTTTAAACAAATAAGTTTATACAAAAAGTCAAATAAATAAGTTTAAATAAAAAAGTCAAAGTAAATAAGTTGGAATTAAGTTCCTTTTGTTGTTTGTTTAAACTTGTCTTATTAAGATAGTTTGGAAGGGGTAATTCAAATTAGTAAAGATTAAGTATAGGAAACGAATATGGGAACTGAACAGGAGCCTGTGACTCTGGACACCTTGCTTTTGTTTATTAAGGAAAGTAATCAGGCGTCCAGAGAAAACACAGAGCTAATGAAATCTGAGTTGATATCTCATACCAATAAATCCATGTTGGAGTTAAAACAAGACACTATGAAGACAAGTGAAGGTCTTCAAGAGCTTGCATTGTCAGTATCCCAGTACAGGATTGAATGCATGAGTAGAGCCGAGAGATTAGAAAAGAAGCATGAGGGGTTGGCTAAAATACTAGACTCGGAAGTACAGGGTGTGCAGCAGGCAATACAACAGTTAAAATTGGATAATGAAAATAGTTTTAAATTGTTGGAGGAACAGGTTGTGGAGAAAGTGATGGATAGAGTAGTAGTAAGGAAGACTCCGTCTGTTCGGATTGTTGAAGGAAAGAAGGTAGTAAAGGCTGTCAGTGATAGTGACTTAACCGTAGTCAAGAAGGAAGTTTTTTCATCGGTTCAGGGAACTCCGAGGGGTTCGTTGTACGGGGTTGAGGATAGTGCTGCAGGGATGAATAGTTTACCGGCTGATGTTATGTTAACATTAAGATCGATGGAAAGTTCTTTGGCAAGGTTCAATGGGGTGGATAGGTGGGAGTCTAGGGGCTCTGATCAGGATCTCGTAAAGCCAAATGCTGATGGGATCGAAGTAAGGCGGGTTGGTTGCCATTACTCGGAGTCGGGGGCGTTAAGGAAGCATGGTGTAGACAAAGCCACTTCTACTGAAGTATCAGATGGAGATTCTGCACTTAGGTGTTCAAAATTCAACCACTTCAGGTCCACTCAGCCTGAAAATGTAGATTCCTTAAGTGAGGCGGATAGGTCGGGTGATTGCTATCTGATGTCAAAGAAGAAGAGTTACATTAAGACCAGGCATGGGAAGGCAAAAATGAAAGGGTTGCAAGGATCAGTAGAACCTCAGACAAAGGTAATAAAGGATAATCCGGTACGCTCTAACACTAACGATAATAATAGAAACACTCAAGCGAAAGTCTTTAGTATAAAACCTCAGGACTTAATGAAATTTCCAAAATTCAGTGGGTTAATAACTACAGTAACTCCATCCGAATTCCTGGAGAAGGTTGAGGAGCTGCTAGAGCTTTATGGGGTAGAGGATGGGCAATACATAAAGTATGTCCAAAAATTGTTAACAGAAAGCGCCAAGCTTTGGTTTGCGGAACGCAAGGATCGCGTTACAACATATGATCTTTTCAAGAAAGAATTCATAAACTACTATGAGAGTTCTAGGTGGAAAAGTTCATGTTTGGCTAAAATTCTGAATGCGCCATATATCAAAACCTCGGAGGAGAGTGTCTTACAGTTTTTCTCAAAAAACTTTAAACTCCTGCGTACGATCCAACCTAAAGCCGAAGAGTCGCAGATTATTGCGCAAATGGGCATTCTTTTACCTTATAAACTAAAAGAGCACTTTGTAATGCAGGACATATCGTCGTTCTCGGAGGCAATTCATGTAATTGAAAACTTTGAGTCGCTAAAGGATGTATCAGTAAAAAGGGATTGGCCTTCTTCTCCTAAGGTAAAGGGTCAAAGGGGCAGAGTAAATATGGTGGCGTTAGGGTCACCTAGCTCTGAAGAAAAGAACCTAGGGGATAACCAATTGCCAAGTAGTCCTCCTTCAGATGGGGATAGGCTGTGGTATAGAAGTCCAAAGTCCAAATCACGCCATTTAAACAAGGTGTCTACATCAAATGACAAGTCGTTGGGAAACGAGTTACCCCTCACGTTGTAGGAGGTGATGTGAGGTCGGTAAATATAGATCCTCCCAAAAGCACAAGTGCTTCGGTGTCTACTAGTGCAGGTTCAGAGGCATTATCTAAATCTTACTCGTTGTCACCATTGTTGGAAAATAAACAACTAGTAGGGGACAGCATGTTGCTAAGCTTAGCTCAAAATCATACAAGTTGTAGCATTGAATGTGATCAGAGGGGCAACCGCGGTGAAGGATTAACGATCAGTGGTCAAACTGCTGAACAGTTAAACGAAAGACTTCGGTCTTGTCAAAAGCTGTCTGACTCGGTAGTTATATTAATTGGGACAAATGATATTCTCAAGTTTAGGTCTGAAGAAGCTATTAAGGAAATTTTTTTGCAGACGTTGGATCTTTTGTCTAAAAGGACAAAGGAAATACATTGGCTAACGATACCTCCACTGGCACGGATTATGCGCGACAAAGGTACCAGTGTGTGGAGAAAGTGGCAGAGCATCAATGAGCTTATAATGTCGTTCCATAATGGAAAAAATGTTAGAGTAGTTGACATTGTGCCTTTGTTCTTCACAGAGCAAAATGAAATTAGGGGTGATTTGTATGAAGAATATTTAGGGAATCCCTCGCGAGGCAAGATCGATAAAATTCACTGGAACAGAGCAGGAATGGCCCGGGTGGTGGACCTTCTTCGAAGTAGGGGTGTAGTTAACGTTTTGGGCCGTACTAACTTCAAACAAGCGTCTCAACTCGTGGTTGAAGCTGAGATCCATGCGATCGAAGAACTTCCAGTAAATAGAAAGGAAACGTCGAGGTCGGAAAACCGACAAAGGACCCTTACCAACGGGCAGGGGGTGAGGGCAAATTAAAGTCATCTGCCATATTATTTGTAAATATAGAGGAGGTATTGATGAGTTTGATCTGGGGGAATCAATAAATTCTATAACGCCAATTAATTTAGTAATCAAAGATGTGGATCTGCAATGAGCAATGTTTCTATTATGGGTGAACCGTTCGTAGCCCTCTGTGATAGTGGTGCGGAACTGAGCCTCCTGGCTTACGACACCTGGAAATTGATATCATCGTCGGTCTCGCGGCCTAAGTTGGAGTCGGCGTCAAGTATTAAGTTAATTGATTATTCGGGCACGAAGTCTAAATCGGTAGAGGGTATTACGCGATTGAATGTCAATTTAGGGAGTTATGAATTTTATGTGCAATTTGTGGTTGTCAAAAAACTAAATGTACCCATCATATTAGGATTAGATGTTATATACGGTATACATGGGGAATTGAACTTCGATGTTGAGGCTTTGTTTTACCAAACTCCAAATGGCAGGACACTTTTGAAGTTCACTCCACTTGCTGACATAATGTCTAATGAGCAAGATTTGTCAGTTGCCAACATGTCCTTCGTGGCAGAACCTTCGAAACTTGAGCGATCAAACTTTGAAAATAAAATAAACGCCTCTTTAGATGAAAGTAGAAAATTAGATTCACGTTTGATCGATGTACTCTATGACTTCCAGCTGATGAAACCGGGTTTATGTACCGAATACGTGCATCGGATGGAGGTAGACACAGACGAACCAATCGTGGCGCGAAATTATCCTATCCCATATGCCTATAGGGATAAGGTAAAGCAACAACTGAATGTAATGTTGGCTTGGGGGGTAATTGAACTTTCTGTCTCAGAACATCGTTCGGCTCTGCTAGTTGTGCCAAAACCCAACGGGGATATTCGTCTTTGTGTCGATCTGAAGAAAGTAAATTCCCACGTGAAACCGATGCAACTTGCTCCCATGAGAATTAATGACTTGTTGACGTCGTTCATTGGCTGCAAGTACTTCACCTCACTTGACTTGGGAAATGCGTATTGGCAAGTTCCTCTTCATGAAAGTAGTCGTAAGTATACGGCCTTTGCCTTTGAAGGAATTTTGTACCAATTTAAGAGAGTAGTTTTTGGATCAGTGAATGGCACGGCCATATTTGTTGATGTCATGATTCGGGTCCTTGGATCATTTATGGATTTTGTAGTAGTGTACGTTGATGACATTACAGGGTTATTCATAAGTCAATGTCACATTTCGGAGTTTTATTGTGAAGTAAGTATATGACATATCAGCATGAATGATATAAAAAAAGAAAGACAATCTCAAAAAGTTTGTTTGTCATACCTTACAAGTGCTCAATGTGTGCACCTTTGGTTACACGGGAGACATCTAGGCGATAGTCCAAATCTGCCCACACCCGCACCAGCATGTCACGGTCTATCGCTGCTGTAATGCGAACTCGGAGGTCGTTCAAATCAGCTTGAAGCGGTGGAATGAACACCCTGTCCTTCACATATCCCCAGAGAAAGAAATCATAAGGTGTGAAGTCTGGGGATCTTGGCGGCCACCGAAACAATGTATCACGCAAAATGCTCTCTCGTTACCTGAGAACGCCATATTGTACACTGCTGCCGCCTAGCGGCCAACCGCGTCACCACAACATGCGCTGTTCACGTGACACAAACTTAGAGAGTTTCTGATTCCACACGTACATGATTCGGACTCGCACGTCTCATACATCACACACACGATGTTCCCCAAATGTGACACTGACATATGAATAACCCTGTATTATCCGATCAAAAGACTTCGAATCGCACATGAAGCATGTAGGTTTGGTACTGGAAAGGTTGCAGCGGGCAGGACTTACCTTAAAATTAGGGAAATGCAAGTTTTCCGTACAGGAATTTAAATTTCTGGGACACTTAGTCACTACCTGTGGCTTTAAAAAAGATCCTATGTACGTGGAAAGTATAGTCCAGCTACGCAAACCTGAAAACTTGAAACAGCTTCAGCGATTGTTGGGATGTTTTAATTGGTTATCTAAGTATATACCCAATTATGCACTTGTGGCTCACCCTTTATACGAGTTGTTGAAACAAAAGACCAAGTGGCATTGGACCATGGAAGCGGATAAAGCGCTCAAGATGTTAAAAGCTTTGGTCGTCCATGAGGACAATCTGAGCTATCCCAACTTTGAAAGAACATTTTACATTCAAACAGACGCTTCCCTAATTGGGGTAGGTGGTTACTGTTATCAGCTTATTGACGGTAACGTCAAACCCTTAGGTTTTGTCAGCCGACTGTTGAAGTACTATGAGAAATCATACACTTCCACCGAGATAGAAGTATTGGCTATTTTGTACACGATTGATAAATTTTCCTCCTTCCTAAAAGGCAGACAGTTTGTTGTAGTTTCCGATCATAAATCCCTCACCTGGTTAGAATCAGCACATTCTTGGAACGCCAGACTGACGAGGTGGTTTATCCAAATTCAACAGTATTCTTTCATTGTTCAATATTGTAAAGGCGCAGACAATATTTTGGCAGACACTCTTAGTAGGAGCTTTCCCGACATTTCTGATTCACAATTTAGGATAAATGTATCTGCTTGTGCACAAACAGATCAGGAAGTGTTCACGAAAGAAGAGTTGATAAGTTTACAAAGTCAAGATGACAAGTTATCCAAAATCATTGACAACCTGATGGGAACAGGACAAAAAGTCCAACCTCGTTCGAGATCATGGAGTCAAACGTACTGTATGAGGAATGATGTTCTCTATATCAAGGACTTTCATGATAATTCGCGTTTGAGGATTTGCGTCCCAGTCAAATTAATCGGTAAAATTTTAATAGCTTGTCATGATGATAAAGGACACTTTGGGGTGGCCAAAACTTTAGCTCAAATTTATCGCACGTTCTATTGGAGTGGAATGAAGAATGACATAAAAACATACATAAAAAATTGTGATCTGTGTCAGCGAACTAAGCCAAACAAACATCCGTCAAAATTTGTAGCCAGGTCACATTTTACTGATAAGCCTGGAGAGTTATTATTCATCGATTTACAGGGTCCGTTTATAATGGGGCCAAAACGAGAAAGGTTTTTGTTCACTGTGTTAGACGGAGCGACGAGATATTTAGTGGCTTATCCCGTTGTTAACAGCAATGCCTACACGATCGTGTACAAATTATCAAACATTTACTTTGTTCACTTAGGAGTTCCTAAAAGAATAGTCTCAGACAATGGACCTCAGTTCAAATCAAATATATTCAGAAATGTTATGAAATCTTGGGGGGTACAACTGACTTTCACTCCCGTATATCACCCGAGCTCAAATTTAGTTGAGCGTTACCATTCAGAATTAAATCGTTTAATGAGGGTGCTCTGTTCTTCGAATCATACCAAGTGGCCAGAGAAGGTGCCGGAAGCATTGAAATTGTTGAATGGATCTGTTTCGTCACAGACAGGTTATTCTCCGGCTGAGTTAAGACTAAACATGCCTATGCGTCTGGTTGACATGTCGTCTGTAGTTGCCCAGGATACTAATGTCACATGGGATGACAAATTGGTAATGGCCAATCTGACTAGTCACCAAAAAAGGCGGGGTAAGTTGATAAAGTTTAATGCCAAGGAGAATGGTAAACCAGTGATTAAAGAGGGCGCCTTGGTCTTTGTAAAAAATCAAACGTTGAGCGGTTTGGGGGATAAAGTGATTAAAAAAATATTGTGAACTCTTTCTTGGTCCATATCTTTGTGTAAAAAACAACAAAGATTCTACGCTATCGTTGATTGATTGTGTCACAGGGGAACAAATAGTTGACCAATCCATTCAGAACTGTAAATTGTGGAATTGCTCAGTGGACAAGTTGGTGGTTTGGAAGAATAAGTTGAGGGGTTTGAATTTAGAGAATGTGGAGCAGTGGCTGAAGCAACTTGAGGTTGCTGATAAGCGAGAAGCTTCCGGGAAGGGGAATCAAAGTAAGGTTGTGGGAAGAGAGGAATAAGGTTTTGTAAAGTCTCGTGTGGGTTAAGTGTGAATTAGTCTGCGGCGGGCCAGGAGGTCAAGTGGATGTAATTCTGCGGCGAACCAGCATACGAGATCAAAAACCTGAGATTTTCCTTCATTCTTTCAAATATGTTGAAATATATTCACAATCCGAATACGCCCCAGGGAGTCTTCCTTTCTAAAACAAATGGCACTGTATAACGTTCATAAGTCTCTAATGGAATGCGACTTTTCAGGAACAAAATTCGGTATAGCGTGGCGGGGGCCTGAAGCGTAAAATGATCCTGTACTGGAATGCTAGGCACCTGTTGCAAGGCTCGGTGTTTCTTCTTCATGTAGAATAAAAGAATCATCAAGGTAATGATTAGAATTATATATAGTGTATATAAGTGTAATGAATCTGTAACTATGTGACTGTTTAAGAACAAGTATATATATTTATGATTAGTCAAATAGTATTGACCAAACCTAATAATTGATAATATGTTACTGGTCTTTGGCAAGGGTTAGCCCCTGTTGGGCGCCAAATATGACGGTTATTGTCATATGGCATCTTAATATTAAAAGAATGTAATGAATGTTGAGAACATTTAAATAATCTACTTACGTCCGTAAACCGGTACAATACGAAGTTCAGAAAATAACGCTAGATGGCACCATTTGTAAGTCATTATAAATTGTAAAATTCTTTAATCACATTGTACGTGAATGTTATTTTGAAGTTAAATTCAAAGTCATCTTTTTGCAAGTGCCTTTATAACAAATTTTAATCTCTTGTTGTTGAAGATCTCATTGTCGTAAAATTTACCGCCAAAAACAGTTTGCTTTCGCTATGCACAAGGACATTTTGATGTGACGGCGGCTGCACGCAAGGACAATTTGCAGTGATGGCGAAAACCTATAAAATTTACAGCGTAATATTCTCCATGCTATCGCATGAATAAAGATAGACAGTTTGTTCAAACGTTTATTACAAAAATATCTTGGACATATGCATCTGCAAGTATTGTGATAATATACAACTATTTTAACTGACAAATTATCCGAGTTAATTCTGTTGTACAAAAAAGACAGTGGTACAGGTGAGAAGAAGAGGAAGAAAAAAAGCGGTTGATTCTGGAAAAAATGGAGCGGAAGAAACTTGTTGGTGAAGAGAAGGGATAATCTTTTCCCGTAAAATTTTGGTGATCACACATTTGTGAGACAAGGACTGAGTGTTGTTTCCACACCGGTAATGGGTGAGGAACGTCTTTAAGATTTGGAGAAGGAAGATGCGTAAGTGATATGTTAAAAATATCGTGCCCAAATAGTCCACAGAGGGACAACGGCATGGCGTCTTTTCCCGGATACAGAAGGTAAGCTGTTGTTTTCCAAACTTTTGGCATGAGCTCATGTCGACGCAAATTAGGTAGATCTACCAAAAATTAACAGTGTACAAATATGCATGCATTCGTGTGAGGCGTGTGTTGCAAGATAAATTACACAAAAATCGTGTGCAACGTCATGATGTACATCAACTGACAGGCGACGTTTTCATTATCTGGTTAGAGCATTCTTTGTTAAAGAAACAAGAATCTTGTATTTTTCTATGATTAATAGTTGAACTGTGTACAGAGTTTTTGTAATTCATTGAGAGTGCATTAAATACCATAAGTGGTAAAGGATTTATGGTAATTTAAATTTTATTCAGAGTGACCTGTGGGGGGGGCTTCCTCCAAAACAAAGGAAAAATACTGGTTGGGGTTCTCAGTTCTCCTGGAGCGTCATACGAAAATTACTTATACTTAGATGGGGTTTCTGACGTCATATTTTATTTGGGGTAGTTGATCTCCCCCGGCAAATTTCCTCCCACCTGCGCTTTCAGGCGCTGCGAGAGTGACCTGTGGGGGGGGCTTCCTCCAAAGTAAGGGATAATACCGGTTGGAGTTCTCAGTTCTCCTGGAGCGTCATAATTCGTAGACCCAGAAATATAAGATGGCCGCCATGGAAGGTCTGCACATCCTTATATTGAGTTCCTTTTTCAGATTTTTCCACAAACATATTTTTGCTAAGTATTTAAAATATTAATAACTATTATTGTAGTTTTTATAACTATTATGGTAAAGGAGTAAATGCGTGACCTGCGGTTTCCAAATTCTCTTGGGTACAACTTCAGGCGTAGGCTGGCTATAAAACCTCAACTTCGCCATAGTAAACAAGACGTAATATATAAATAAATAAAATATCTAACGTCAGTATTATTCCAGTCTTGTCCCCACGTAAAACGGCTCCGGGGTTAATTCATCCTCAAATCAATGGGTACCGTAGAGGCAATACTAGGGAATATAGGCGGCCGGGGTGCGATGCTTATCAAATCACTTTTAAAATGGTAGAAGTCGCGAATATGTGAAGCCCTACTTCCACATCACCTAAATTAGTCTTCGAGGAAATGGGAACTTTACATTTGCCTTCCCGGACATTGATAAATGAATACGAATTTTAAACATTTAATCCACGTTCATCTTCCATGTGACATATTGGTTTAGCAATTGTAGGGTAGACCAGTGCATTACGGATCGATTATAGGTTATCGGGATGTGACATGGTAACTGTCGCAGTTAAGAACGTGCAAAAAAAGCGGGTCACACTTTCATCTTTCTATTTCTTCCGAACTCACTTTGTTCCCTGTGGGAGGTGGCGCGTCTGTGAGAATTGACTGTTATTTAATTGCTGCTAAGGATGTTGCAAAAGGGCGAATTGTAAAAGTTCTGCGATATTTGGTACCGTTTCATTTCAGAATGTAGTGTTGTAAGTGTTCCATTATTTCTAACGCCAAGATGTAGGATGCGTCATTTTCTTGTGTTAGTATTTGATATGGCAAATTCAACTTCTTCCCACTTAATTTGGCATATTTCATAAGTAAGCAAACCAGGGGATTACGGATCACCAAAAACGGACGAAATGTATCTCCTTCGGTTAGTGCGTTCAAAGTAGTATTACTTAACAGTATATCTTCTAGCGCTACGGTTTCAATATTGCAGATCCATTCAATGAGAATAAGATTAAATTGTTATTGCTTCCTCCACACACCCACCTATTGACGTTGTTCTCAAACCACTGATATCATATTATCGCCAGTATGCAACGTAGTACACACCCATCTCTTGACGTTGTTTTCAAACCAATGATATCATATTGTCACCAGTATGCAACGTAGTGCCAACATCAACATCATTATAATACTATTAATAAGTTTTTGACAGATTTTCAACAGAGAGTAGAGAGAGGTAGCATGCACAGTAACATTGCTCGTCACTTCGCCACAACACATTGCAATAATATTGGAAAATAAAGCGCAATAATGGTATCTACTTCCAAAGTCAAGATATAAAGGAGAACGTTTCAAAAGGCAGGACAAAGGCAGGTGAAATCTGATATCTAATGCAACATTTTGTTACGACCTTACTTATTTTGTAACTTTGAGATTCCATGTTAAAAGAAAAATCTATATAGTGTTACCTCAAGTCCTTGTTAATGTCCGTGATACTAGATGTTGTGGCGCAAATATGAACGCGCCAATCAAGGCGTTGTTGAACTAATGTATTCACCTTTCTGTAACTATCTAATGAAGTCAGCTCGCTTAAGACAACGGGCATTTATTATGATGTAAATATAGATTTGCCAATCAAAGATTATTAATGGTTGATGAACTAACCTACTTGTAGTTGAATAATGGCGGAACATTTACATTTGTATATTTCCAAAATGTGATATTTTATCAACGTTAAAGAAATAATTGTTAACTCAAATGAATATGTAAACTTTCTTTGTAAATTATTAATTGCCAAAATATGTATTTTTTAAATATCTTTCTGTTGTAATTTAGATTTGATTTTTTGATTTGATTTGATTTAGTTTATTTTACTTCGCGTTTTGTGCCTCTTGGCTAATTTGCGAAGATGGGGATGAGTGATGAAATGATGAAATTGATGAATGGACATTCACAAACAACCAAGCCCGACCGGGATTCGAACCCGGGACCCTTGGCGTCGCAGCGCGATGTGCTAACCACTCGGCCACAGGGTCGGGCTGTTGTAATTTAGAGTATTGTAATAAGAAATTACCTAAAGACAGGTGTTCGAGGCTGGAACTTTGGGTATAAATACGAAGGAGTTTGGTCCGTAAACAGGTCTGTTCTGGTGTCAATCTAGGAAGAAGTGAATAGGGCAAGCCGCTCTTCTGTAAAACCTAGACTGGCCAAATAGGAACGGTCTAATCTAGGAAGAAGTGAATAGGTGTATGCCGCTCTTCTGTAAAACCTAGTTTAGCCGAATGGGATATAAGTTCCAATTTAGGAAGAAGTGAATAGGTGCAAGCCGCTCTTCTGTAAAACCTAAATTGGCAATCTCGAGTGATAACTCCAAGTCTAGGAAGAAGTGAATAGTTGTATGCCGCTCTTCTGTAAAACCTAGGTTTGGGCCACCCTAGTTTGACATTTCTAGTAAGTTCGAAATTATATATTAACGATTGATCTCCAAGTTCCGGTTACGAGTTACCTAACCACTGGCTGTAAGTATTCAAGCAGTAAATAAACATTTCATTAAAACTTCACGACGTTGGTTGGACTTGTTCTGCACCTACCCTGAAGATAGGTTTCAGTGTAAACCCTTAGAGCCTCAATGCTCCCGGCTATAGGAGTAAAGGTTGAGGAAAGTTACTAGGAACGTAACAATTTGCTAGCTATTCTTCCATGTTTCGTCACATTTCATAACATAACACAAGAAGTATAGAAATAGGAGATTCTATTCACTTTCGGCCTTGCAGTGAATTGTATCACGAGGGTGGTATAAATGATGTTGGGCGAAAACAATTTGTGTGTGACATACGTATGATCAATCACTTTAATCCAGCACTTGCTTTATTATCATATTTGTATTTTTCTTAAAATTATTATACTTATAATTACAACGATTCCTATTGCCCCGTTAGTGATTCGTTTTACCCATGCTTTTGAGGCAAAATTCATCAATTTCAATTTTTTACATTTTTTATTTTATAAATTGTATCATTCATACTATTCTGTGAAGACCCGGTATAAACCACAATTACTTTTTTTGGTATTGTTTTGTATTATTTGAAAAGCAAAAATACGGTTTTAAAGCAATCATTAAACCGTCACCTCCTCGTCTAGCATATGGACTTAAACTTTATTTCAAAAATTGCTCTTAGAACTTTCCTTCAAAAATGGTCAAAAAACAATAATGTATTATGGTGTGGTGATTGAAGTTGCTTACGTTGGTAGAAATCCAGAACTGGTGGAAAATCCTGACATGTTAGGGAGACATTGATGATATTCCCGTAATCAGTAGTAAAAAGTAATTCCATAATCAAACATTTGTGTGAAAGAAAATTAAACTTTCCCTTTTATGAACGTATTTTGTGGCGTTACGTAATAAATGTTATGTAATATAAAATATGATAATTCTGATTGTAACATCTTGAGAGATCCTCACGTGATGGAAAAAGTATATGTTTTAAACTTTCACAAAACTTCCACAGTAAACTATTGTTTATTAAAAAAAAACTCATCTTATGCTTGCATAAATTCTTTGTTGAGTTATGTAATAAATGTATTGTAATGTGAAATATAACAAGTTTGATTTTTGGGCATCTCTGATGGCATTGTGATAGCATCGTCGCCTTGTAATCGAAGGGTCCCGGATTCGATACCCAGTTGAACCACATACTAGCTCGGATTCCACTTTAACCCATTAGTGCATAGTGTGTAATATATTGTACATTCATTAATAATCTTTTATTCTTCTATCAAATTCTTAAAATGATTCTGTATTTGTATAAGACGGTTTTCGAAACATCAAGAATCACATTTTTAATAATGTCCTGGCAATTGTGATTGTTGAAGCTGAAGAAGAAGAAGATGTTTTAAAAATGGCTCAGAGAGATTTTTAAGTAACATGCACTGGGTAAGCAAATTTCAAATTATAAATTTTATTTTATATTTCATGTAAATATTTTTTGTTTACCAGGAAGCGGTGTATTACATTTTTGTGTACAGTCAATACTTGCACAAAGAATCGGTTTACATAGATATCTGGAAACAATAAAAATTAGGTGTACAATATATTGTACACTATGCATAGCAACATCTTTGAAAGCCATTGTTTCATGATTGTGGCTTGCATTCTGTTTGAAACGTTGCACTAGCTTTTCTTTCATGATTTATTTATGTAATTGTTGAGCCTTGTTATACAATAATGTATGTAGCTTGTTATTGTTTTTCGTTAGAAAATAATGAAATTTATTCATAAAGAGGGCATATACTGTTCTCGTTTTTTTTACTTCAAACACTAATTTATCAATACGTGCATATGTTCTATTTTCTCAATGAAATCTTTCCTTTATTCAGGTTGAATGTGCACGAAATTCTACCGAGTGATCAAAAAGTCACGCAACCCATGTAACATTTGTTTGAATCTGTGTTACCTGAGCGCATCATTACGAAGCCACTATGGCCGCCCAGTCTCCCGATCTCACTCCGCCGGACTATTTCCTCTGGGGATTTCTGAAGTCTGCGGCCTATACATATTGTGTTATCTTTTATAAAATCAGCTGATATTCACCCAAATGCAGGGCATAAAGTGTTTTTGACAATTATTTCACCTCTGTAGCTCTTATGAAAGACCTATTTGCATATGGCATATGCGCTACAGGGACAATACAGGATGGAAGAACAATGAAATGCACTCTAGTGAAAAAGAAGGACATGAGAAAGAAGAATAGAGGAGAGCATGATTATTGTTCGTGTGATGATGTACTTCTTGTACGGTGGAACGACAATAGCGTCGTTACCCTAACTACAAACTTTGAGGAACTCTCAATTGGCCAAGCCAATCGTTGGTAACAGGCTTGAGTTGAGTTGGTGTTTTAAGTCCACTTTATGCACAGTAAGGCTAATCGAGACTGGGGCTACAGTTTACAGTGGGATCCGAACCACTTGTTCCTCCACCGGGTATGGAACCCGGGACCCCATGATTACAAGGCGACGACGCTACCATTGCGCCATCGGGGAGGCCGTTGGCCTCAGGCAAAAAGATAAAAAATTACAGTCACGCAACCGATTCTTATATCTCGCTACAATAAAGGGATGGGAGGAGTGGCCCAAATGGACCAAAATGTAGATGCCTACCGCACACGAATTAGGCAGAAAAAGTGGTGGTGGCCCATATTTGCATATTTTTTGGATGTTTCTGTTTCCAACGCTTGGATTTTGGCTAAAAATGTGAACTCAAGTAACAGTACAGAATCCCTTCTCTCTTTTCGAAGATACATAGCTCTTGCTTTGTAACAAATGTTTGGAACAGCTACACACCAGGGAAAGCAAGCAGCAACTCCATTAGTCAATGAGCGGTATGACAGGATGAATCACTGGCCAGTGAAAATATCTAAAGTCAGGAGATGTGCAAATGAAAAGTGTTCAGGGAGAGCTAGATACGTATGTAACAAATGTAGCGTGGGACTCCATCCTGAGTGTTTCCTACAATACCACGTGAAAACTGATAACCAGTTATAATATATGATTATAATTATTGTTATTATTAAACAAATGTTAAAATGTGCAAATGGTTAAAGCTTGTAACAATTTGTAGTATTAAGTAAAGTCATAGGTTTAAGTGAAAAAATGTTCTGAGTTGAAAAAAAGTACTTAATTGTGATGTGAATAAACAATACACATGTTAACTATGCATAGCGTACAATATATTGCACACACCGTAGTTCCATTGTTACCAACAATAATACTGAAATTATGGTATTTGTTTCAAATTTGCAACCCATGAGTACCAAAATTATGAAAAAATACAAAAACATTATTAGTAAACTTTATGCACTAATGGGTTAAACAGTGTTTACAGTTCCTATTAGCCATTCTGTGCATGAAGTGGACTTTAAAAAGCAATTCAATTCAATTCAATTGAACAAATGTTATTGTGAAATATCCTGATATCATGGTAAAAATGAATGTCATATCAGGTCCTGGGTTTGATACCGGGTGTAGGCACATAGTGGTTCGTATCCCAAATTAAACTGTAGATCCAGTCCCGATTAACCTTAATGTGCATAAAGTGGACTTAAACAACAACTCAAAAAAATAATGTCATATCATTCATCAGAATTCAAAATACTTCCAGATGCGTATATTTGTATCAAATCATTCTAAATTGTTTCCCTTGTATATATTTATTTTATTGCGTTATTTAATAAATGTAGTGTATTATCAAATACGATAATTTTAATAGTGAGAAATCCTTACGTCATTGTAAAAATATATGTCATTTCCATGATCAGCACTGAACATATTTCCAGAATCACCTTTTTGGCTTTGAAACAACCTAAATTTTCTTGTATGAATTTCTTTTGTTGGACTTCATAACAGATTTAACATAATGATGAATATGAAGATTTTGATTGTACTAAATCTTGAAATGAGGAAAAAGAACAAAATGATTTCCGTGATCTGCCTTCACAAAACTTCCAGGATCACCTACTGATTTGGAAACAAACAAATTTCCATTGTATAAATTTCAATTTTTTGGGCTTTGCAACAAATACAATGTGGTGGCGAATATTATATTTTTGATATGGAAGTTGTAGAAAACTCTGATGTGATGGGAAAAATTAATGTCACTTTCGTAATCACCATTTCCAGAGTCATCAATTGATTTGGAAATTCGGAAATTAAGTTTGAAACCAGTGAGAGACTTGTCTAACGTTCACTTGTACCGGTCCTCCTTCGTGGCTGTGCAGAGTAGAATCCATCCGAGATTAAACCTAACAATGGACCTTTTAATTGACATTAATGGCTTTTTATTCCTTATCGAGGGGTGACCCTATTGTTAATTAATCAAGCGCCACGTGTCGGAGTGGAGGAGGAAATGAGTCATCGATGACTCATGTACACGTGTGAGTTTGGAATTAATGGTTTTCCATTAGTGCACAAAAGATACTATTATGTATCCCGATTTTACTCTAACCTAACCCTATGTTTGTAATTTATATATGCGTTACAGCCGGATATGAGTTATGGGTGCCTTATGCAAACGTGAGAGTTTGGAATTAATGGTTTTCCATTAATGTACAAAATACAATATTATGGAGTTCGTTTTTACCCTAACCTAACGCTATTGTTGTACTTTATATATGCGTTACAGCCGGATACGAGTTATGGACGATTCATGCTGGCGTGGTAGCTTGGATTATTAACAATCAGTCCCAGTATCTACAGGTTAAAGTGGATGCGATCCACTATTTGCCCTTATTTCTAGGTTGCGAACCACGGACCCTTTGATTATTACTTTATAAACAGCAGGATTCACGTAAAATTGACCAGATTTTTTACTCTTAGGCCCAATATTTCTCATTTTTCGCGTATTTTTACTCAGAAAACCATATTTGAACCATTCAAGCAAGAGTTTGAATGGCAATTTTGACACACAAACTGTGCTTCTTCAACTTTATCTGAAGTTTATGTTTATTTTTTTACTCTAATATCACAATTTCATTTAAGGCTATATTTTTTATTTTATTAAATTTTGGACTCACAAAGACATTTTTTCAACTTTTAACTTGTTATTTTAAAAGTGTATTTCCATTTTTTACTTAAATAACACATTTAAGCTATTCTGGCAGGAGTGTTTATTACATTTTTCACTTACGAAGAGATTTCTTTAAACTTTTAACTTATTATTTACAAGTTTAGGCTTATTTTTTACTCAAATGTCACAATTTCATCTATTCAGGCTACATTTGTTATTGCAGTTTAGACTTGCAAAGATAATTTTTTCAGCTTCTTTTATTAATTTTTCTATTTATTGCCTTTTGTACCTTATACAGTAAAACCTGTCTATCCCGGAACATGGTGGTTCCGAGCAATAGTTTCCGTCTTAAGAGTTTTCCTTCTTATACAGGGTTGACTTTAATTACAGTATAGAGCGCTGCATTAAATAATAAAAAGACAGATTTACATTTCGCATAACTTATACTGTAGAGTACTAATGCATGAACGTACATAAATAAAAATGCGATGCAGTCGCAATAAGCATAGCAGAGACTACAATTATGTAACTACACAACATGTTCTTACACTTTTTACAGTATTGTAAGAACGTACAGTGCGTACTTATGTATCTTTTCGAACCCGGCACCCCTGGCGTCGTAGCGCGATGTGCATGGAGGGAAAGAGAAAGATTGAAAGATGGAATAAGAGAGTTGAAGAAAGATTGAGATAAAAGTGAAGAAAAAGAAAGAAACAAAGAGAGATAACAAGAAAAATAGAAAGATGACGAAAGAACAAAGGAGAAATAGACAAAGAAAGGTGGAGATAGAGGGTAAGAGATGAAAGAAAGAAACGGAATCATAACAGCTATGAGTATTGTAGCACATTCTTTCTCGACAATGTTACCGATAAGCGAGTGGCAACAGAGGCGTGCTCCACTTACAGTATTTCATTGTTTTCTTGCGAGCGATTTAATACCTGAAAATGACCTGCTTAACGCGGTAACCTCCTTAACGCGGAAACGGAATATCATTTAAAGACCAACGGGATGTTTTTATTCTCAGTAAGAAGGAAATTTATTCCTTTATTTTTTTCGCTTGCAAGAAAACAATGAAATACTGTAAGTGGAGGACGCCTCTGTTGCCACTCGCTTATCGGTAACCTTATCGAGAAAGAATGTGCTACAATACTCATAGCTGCTACGATTCCGTTTCTTTCTTTCATCTCTTACCCTCTATCTCCACCTTTCATGGGCAAATAGTGGATCGCATTCATTTTAACCTGTAGATACTGGGACTGATTGTTAATAGCTCAGCCAAATTCTTTACGCTTTAGGTCAATATTCTTTGCAATGTTACAAAAGGAGAAATAAAAAGCCGCGTAAATTATTTCAGCAAAATAAAATTGGAACCTCAAAAAAATCAATACAAACGTGTTAAAATATTGGCGGCACCTGACTTCCATTCAGTTCCGGAAGAAGACCGAGGGGGGAACTAACAATGGAGACCCTTTCCCTCGTTTCGCCCGGCAATGATAGCTCGCAGTTCGGGGTGGCGGTGATTCATCTTTTCTGGTGCGAATTTCGTCCGCCACCTTGTAGCAGGTTCTTGCAGTCAACGTATTCTTTCCTGTTTTAAGAGCATTTATTATTAATAACATGCATTCTGCCCGTATATTTCGTTTTCATATAGGCTACATCGTTCAATTTCATCGCCTTTAATGCGAACATAGGCTAACGCCATACATTGTGTTATAATACGTATTTTCTACCCCAGATCGCATAGGGGCTGGTTGAATCCGGATAAATCCAGATCCTTAATTATACCTAATAATCCAGCACCGATGTAAAAATGGCCACTCATGACGCCATCGAAGCCTGCAAACCTCGAGTAACGCCATCAATTGGCTTAGAATAGCCAAAAACGTGTCCTGAAAACGCATTAACTTCAAGTTCTTAAGAGTGCCTGAATCAGGCTTGACTCATATCCGGGCGTAACGCGTATAAGAAGATAATAAACTGGCTTAGAATAGGCCGGAACTGAGTTTCTTGGGTTAGAATAGGACGGAACCGGGTACCATAATAGTGTATTTTGTACATTAATGGAAAACCCTTAAAACCAAACTCCACATCTGTATAAATCATCCGTGACTCATATCCGGCTGAAACACATATATAAAGTACAACAATAGTGTTAGGTTATGGTAAAAAACGGACTCGATAATAGTGTCTTCTGATTTAATGGAAAACCATTATTTCCAAACTCTCACGTTTGCATAAGGCAGCCATGACTCATAATCGGCTGTAACGCATATATAAAGTACAACAATATAGTTAGGTTAGGGTAAAAACGGGATACATAATAGTATCCTTTGTGCACTAATGGAAAACCATTAATTCCAAACTCACACGTGTGCATGAGGCATCGATGACTCATCTACTCCTCCAACCCCTACACGTGGCGCTTGATTAATTAAAAATAACGTCACCCCTCGATAAGGAATAAAAAAACCATTAATGTAAATTAAAAGGTCCATTGTTAGGTTTAATCTCGGATGGATTCTACTGTGCGGTCTAAGGTACCTTGGTTGGATGGCGGCTGCAGGACGGCATGGGTTCGATCCCGGGTTCAGTCTTCTGGAAATTTCGGCCTGTGTATAGAACCGGTGACAACCCACCATCGTGAGGAATTTAGGGAGCTCTGATTGAAGGATCGTAATCCGGTCGTAAAGTCCTACAACGGCTGGGGGTTGGTGGTCGGCCCGACCTCCCGTCCCCCTAGTCTAGCAGCAGATCTTCACGACCCCTGGTGACCCGCGTGGAAGGGAGGCCAGCAGTCGGTAGATAAGGCGGGCCCAATATTGGGCTGTAGCGCTATAGGGTTACTTTACACTTGTACCTATGGTATCATAATCAAATTTCTATTGCCGAAAAAAGAAGGTGATGAGTTTGGAAAGAAATAAACATCAGTTGGAATTCATGATGCACAACACTACTTACAAATATATATATATATATATATATATATATCCCTCTAGTGCCCAAATTAATTATTACAGTGGAAAAAAAATGTTTATGTACTTTGAGAGTTGGTAGAGGATGTAAGGAGTACAAAAACCAAATTTTGAAAATTTTGAAAACCCATTTTTGGAAAAACGGTATGTGACTCTGAAGTCACATTGGGCGTTAAAGCTACAACAATAATGATATACACAAAAAGTGACACTCATTTTGTTGTTAATGAAACCCATATGCTGTGAACGTATTTCCATTTATATGCAAAAGAACACATTAGAATACACATGAAATACACACAAATATATACAGAATCGGTACACAAAACATTATTATGATATAATCAGGTTCTTTTTCTGTAGTTCCAAATTGAAAAAATAAGGAATGTCATAGCTCAGTCCTCAAGGTTGTTCACTTCATTTTTATACACTTGATTAGTTTCTGTGGAAATCGAGGAAACAATTACTACTGGGAGTGAAACACAAATGAACCTTGCATTTTATGCACATAACCTTTGGCACTCCATCACATCTAGGTTTCTTACAGCGTCCTCTTTTCTCTGTGAATTGTGGCAAGTGACCCACGTCATCCATCCTTACTTCTTTCTCGGGTATTGGAGCTGTACGTCCTCTCTTCTGCTTCATTTCAAACTCATGCTCTAGTGATGATCAACTCGGTCATCCCCTTTTCTTCTGTGTCTCTTTATGCTCAAGGCAAAGGCATGATGGTACAGATGCCTTGAATTCAAGTAGGCTCAGTTCTTCTTGGGCAGGTACTTGCGAGGCTTTGCAGTCCCTTCTGTACAGTAGCAAAGCGTTTACTACTACCAAATCAAGGAGATGGAATACAATCCGTAAGTACCAATTTTTGGACCGGATCTTAGTACGATACAAAGCTATGAGCGAGTCTAGTAGATCAACCCATCCCATGAACTTGTTGTAATACATCACAACATTTGGGCACGTAACTGCGATCCTCTCTTTCTTGGTTCGATCATACCTTTCCACTGATGATGTAGGGTACGAACCAACAATAGTGCTTAGAATATGCACAGGTTTACTGTCATACCACTTGATCGCTCGGAGAGTGACACCGTCTTTCTTCGTACAAAACTCTTCAAAGCTTCCTCTGCCTCTTTTTTCATCTCCTTGTCAGAAGTAAACTCGCAACCTTTCAGCCTGTTTCGTCGCACAGTTCCCAATGACTGGGTTCCAAATTTTTGCAGTTCAACTTGCAGATCAACACTGGTAAACCAGTTATCGAAGTATAGTTTATGAAACAAATTATGTGGTATGACAGATGCCAAGCGAATCACTACATTGCCACTAACACCAATATTTGGCAAAGATGGGTCATGTACTTGTTTTCCCGTATACAATTCAAAATTGTGAACTATGCCTGCAGAGTCGCATAAGACGAAAGCTTTGTAATCCCATTTCTTTGGCTTATTCTTGATGTAATTCTTCAGACTGTGCTTTCCTTTGAAAGGTATTACCTGCTCATCTGCGGACAACATCTCAGTCATTGAGACAGCCTTGAAATTATTTACGATAGGCTCCAAAAATGGTCTGATCTTGTACAATTTGTCATTCTGATCCAGTTGAGAGTTGTCATTGAAATAAAGTGACAACTTTATCTGTTCCCAACGGTTACGGCTCATTACATCAGCAACGACAAGCACACGCGTTGCATTTTTCCAGTACATCCTTGATGAGGGCAGTCCATAAATTGACATATATAAGCTGCAAAGAAAAGATTGTTCGATTTATCTTTTATCGACACTAAGAGGTTTGGTTGGATTTCTTTGGGTTGAATACAAGTTTGTTTGGTACACAATATTGTCCAAAATATCATTATCAATAAAATCTCTAAAGTATTTTATGGGAGTACGTGGAATTTCTGGACTTGCTGGGGTAGTGCCTTTCCAAGGCTGGGCAGTATGAGCTACGCGGCCCTGCAGTTTCTTCCAGGTGACATCAGCATTTTCGCCCACACTGCTATCGGAATTACTTGCATCGCTATCATCGTCAATCAGTCTGCAATCTTCAGCAGTATTCGTTCCTTCTTCAGAATCAGATAAATCACATGCCGGTTCGTCATCGCTATCAGTAACACCCAGCCTGCTGACACCAGCTTCATTACATGTACATGCATTCAATTCGTCATCGGTATCTGAAAGTAACATTGAATCGTCTTACTCGTATCCAGAAAGTGTTCTTATCTTGACAGTTTTAAACAATTCTTTGTTCCCATAAAACTTCGAGGGGTCCATTTCCTGAAAAACAAGGAATGCCATTGTAGTAATGCAAATTTCAATGACTTTCCTGCACAATGTAACCTCAAAGCCACATACCTATTTTCTGCTAGTACGTAATAAAATAACACATGAAGCTACAAACAAACATCCATGGAAAACATTAAAATACTTACGTGTGACTTCCTATATTTTCCACTTCAACAAAACAGCAAAATGTAAACAACAGAACACATAAATGTGGCATTCACTTGCAACACAACAACAACTCCATGCACCTGCTAAATGACTGACATCTGGTGGACAGAATTTGATCTGCCAGCGTTGCCAAGCACTGAAGTTTTTCCCACATAATGTTTCTTTCAAGTTACAACAGTCCGCGATGAAACAACCGTACAAATAAACGGGAAATAAATTCAAATATGGTATGTGACTTTGAAGTCACGGTGGGCAGTAGAGGGATATGAACGATGCAATGAAATTATCGCAGGCTACTTTTAACTTCATAAGTCCAATGATTGCTGACCTTAATCTTCCGAAAAACAAATGCCTACCAAGTTCTAAACAATGTGGTTAAATTTTTCAAGTCACCAAATGTTTAGAGTGCTAATTGCTCATTTTACAGTCACATATATCGTAACAGAATGCTATAAATACGTTATGACAAACATGCCTCCAGTAAAAACACAAATAATGGTAATCTGAGTTACAAATGAAGAATTAAGATGAAACCTAATTTATTGCATCAACCAGGATGTTATTCACACTAAATAATATCAGAGAATATCTTGAATTCATTGAATGTTTGTTTGTTTCAATTGATTTTTTCATAATGATACGTACGTTACAAACGACAGAAGTTACAATTCATATAGTATATTTCTTCTTAAAAATTCTGTGTATTATACAAAGCAAATTGAGTAGTATAAAAGTATACAGGATAAACCCAAGAAAGTATGAACCCCCCTCAAGCAGATTTGGCTACACTTAAAACAAGCTCAACATGCCCATATGAGCTTTTTGCTCAAGTGTGGAACCCTGTCTAATCCAAGATTTTTGTAAAAAAGCCCTCATGGATTCCATGAGAAAGTATGACCCCCCTCAGATTGATTTGGCTATACTTACAAAAGGCACTTCTGTGAGATTGTTGTCCATAAACCTGTCAAAAATATGCCCCTCTTGATATTTTTTTTGGGCAAACTTAAAACTAGGCCACCCACACCCATACACACCCACCTATACACACTTACACCCACCCACACCCACCCACACATATTTACTTCCGGTCCACTTCCGGTCCACTTCCGGTCCACTTCCGGTTTGCCTACTTCCGGTCCACATGTGGCCAAGTTGTGGCCTATTTCTGGTTTATTTATATTGCATCATGCTGTGCAACAAATTATTATTGTTATTAAATTATTGAATTCAAACCGAGCCATGATTTTATCTACCAACTAAAAGTGCCCTCACAGAGCAGGTAAATATTTTATATACACCCCAACATGAAATATAAGGAAGATTTGATTCCAACTGCACCTCCACTCTATCAGGAATGTTTCAATGTTAAAAAACAATCAGAATAATATCTTCCAGGAAATATAGATACCTGAACATGCAAACATATTTTGAAAGAAGAAACATTGCAAGATATATAAAATCAGACCACCTGTTGGATTGTTTTAGGGAAAAATTTGAAAATCTATCAGAGTATGATTTTTTTAAAGTGCAAAATGAAACAGAGGCAAGATGGGTACTTGACAGTGATGTTGGGTTTGGGTATGTGAGCATAGAATTGGGTTCTGAATATGATGATTTTGAATCCAATACATACTGGCATAGAATTGATGCATACCTGTTGCATTGTTATTGGGGAAAATATGTTGCTTTTTTTACAAAAAGTACTTCAAGTTTAGAAAAATTTAGGTTTTACAAATTTTTCCATGATCATAGAATTTATACAAACAGCAGGTGGCCTGTTGATGACATATCATGGGACACAACAATTTCCATACTTGATGAGGCAGGAAAATTGGATGTAAATTCTGGTTTATATTTTAATGAGTTGATTATGTACCTGCTTAAAAACAATATCAATTCTGGCTTATTCAATACAAGATGGACTTAAATAATTAGAGTTTTTACACAAAATATTTTTTTTGCTAACAATTTCAAGTTCCTTGAGTGGGAATATGTTGTTTCTAAGATCAGCATTGATTCTGTAGTACAGTATTGCTGTGGAACATGTTAAGTCCTTGGATTCTGTCACACCTATTCTAATACAATTAATATCACAAGTACCATTACAAGGCACACACCGCATAAAATCATAATTCCAAGCGATGGAATGGAGTAATTATTTTTCCACGATTCCATATCATACAAAAAATTATACTGCAATTGGAGCTTCAGCAGTTCGGGACTGTGCAATATATTGTCTACAAATGTAGGAAAAATAATATTGTACGGGTTGCAAACAAAACTCCCAAAGCTTATGTATTTCAGGTTTCTTAAATTTGAAACAGAATCCAAACTGTCTGGAAGTTCATAAAAGTGAAGCCATTCTACAAGCGGGTCTATCTCAGCTTTTGCATGATATATTTGAGCAAGAGGTGATGTGTTTATAATATTTGTTGGTATAGAGGTTTGTTCTGAGTACAATTATATCTTATTAATTATGAACAGCTCTGCTGCATGTTGTGATGATGAATATCTAGTCCCTAAACCTAACAGAGCTGTGCAGTGATGTTGTTATTGGGAACAGGATTCAAATCCTACACAGATTTATGGATAGGAGTGAAGAATTAATTTTTGCCATGAAATTATATCTAGATCCCTGTGCAATAATGCTGTTATTGGGAACAGGATTCAAATCCTACACAGATACAGATTCTTGCTGAGCTTAATAGGTGATTGTCATGGAAGATACTCAATATTTCTGCTGTGATTAGGTACAAAATTCAATTACACAGACACAGATATAATATCTAGATAAATAATAATGCATACAGAACTGTGGCTATGCGGTGATGCTGTTATTGGGAACAAGATTCAAATCCCACACAGAAACAGATTTTTGCTGGGCTTTGAACTATTATGGATAGGTGATTGCCATGAAATAATATCCCTATACCTGACAGAGCTGTGCAGTGATGCTGTTATTGGGAACAATTTTAACAGAGCTGTAGTTTCCATAAATCTATACTCAATATCCCTATACCTGACAGAGCTGTGCAGTGATGCTGTTATTGGAACAGGATTCAAATATACAGATTCTTGCTAAACTTAGAACTATGCCATGAACAAAACTGTGCGGTGATATAATTATTGGGAACAAGCTTCAAAACCTCGCACAAATACAGATTCTTGCTGAGCTTAGAGTGAAGATACCAGTGATATAATTATTGGGAACAGGATTCAAATTTTGGAACTATTATGGATAGGTGATTACCATGAAGATACTCAATATTTTTGTTATTAGGTACAAGATTCAATTATACAGATACAAAAATATTTATTAACAGAGCTGTGCGGTGATGTTGTTATTGGGAACAGGATTCAAATCCTACACAGATACAGAGCCTTGGAATTATTATGGATAAGTAATTGCCATAAAAATAGATACTCAATATCTCTTTACATGACAGAGCTGTGCAATAATGTTATTATTGGGAATTGGAACTTACGTACAAGATTCAATTACACAGATACAGATATAATATCTAGATAATAATTTTTAACAGAGCTGTAGTTTCCATAAATTTATACTCAATATCCTATACCGTGCAGTGATGCTGTTATTGGGAACAAGCTTCAAATCTCACACAGATATAGAGCTTTGGAATTATTATAGATAAGTGATTGCCATGAAGATAGATATTCAATATCCTATTAGACACAAACACAGTATCAATAAATTTATAATATCTCTATATTTAATAGAACTGTGCTGTGATGTTGTTATTGGGAACAAGATCCAAATCATAGATAAGTGATTGCCATGGGAATAAATATTAAATACAAATACGGAAATAATATTTATCAATAAATTTATAATATCCCTATACCTGACAGAGCTGTGCGGTGATATTGTTATTAGGAACAGGATTCAAATCATGGATAAGTGATTGTCATGAGGATAGATATTAGACACAGACACGGAAATAATATTTTCCATAAATCTATACTCAATATCCCTATACCTGACAGAGCTGTGCGGTTAATATTATTAGGAACAAGCTTTAAATCTTACACAGATATAGAGCGGAATTATTATGGATAGGTGATTGCCATGAGGATAGATATTAGATACAGATACGGAAATAATATTTATCAATAAATTTATAATATCCCTATACCTGACAGAGCTGTGTAGTGATGCTGTTATTGGGAACAGGATTCAAATCATGGATAGGTGATTGCCATGAGGATAGATATTAGATATAGATATAGAAATAATATTTATCTATAAATCTATACTCGATATCCCTATATTTAATAGAGCTGTGTAGTGATGCTGTTATTGGGAACAGGATTCAAATCATGGATAGGTGATTGCCCTATACCTAACAAAGCTGTGCGATGATATAATTATTGGGAACAGGATTCAAATCTTACACAGATACAGAGCGGAATTATTATGGATAGGTGATTGTCATGAAGATAGATATTAGACACAAACAGATACAGAGCCTTGCTGAGCTTGGAATTATTATAGATAGGTAATTGTCATAAAGTAAATAAATTTTTGTAAATCTATACTCAATATCCTTTTGACAGAGCTGTGCGGTCATAATGTTATTGGGAACAGGATTCAAATCATGGATAAGTGATTGCCATGAAGAGGTAAATAATATTTATCCATAAATCTATACTCAATATCCCTATACCTGACAGAGCTGTGCGGTGAAGCTGTTATTGAGAGGATTCAAATCCTACACAGATACAAATTCTTGCTGAGCTTAGAATTATTATAGATAGGTGTGTTATTGAGAACAGCATTCAAATCCTACACAGATACAAATTCTTGCTGTGCTTAGAATTATTATGGAAAAGTGATTGTCATGAAGATAGATATTAGATACAAATTTTATAAATCTATACTCAATATCCCTATACCTGACAGAGCTGTGTGGTGATGCTGTTATTGGGAAGAAGCTTTAATACTGAGCTTGGAATTATTATAGATAGGTGATTGCCATGTAGATAGATATTAGACACAAATTTTATAAATCTATACTCAATATTCCTATACCTGATAGAGCTGTGCGGTGATGCTGTTATTGGGAAGAAGCTTTAATACTGAGCTTGGAATTATTATAGAAAGGCATGAAGATAGATATTAGATACAGACACAGAAAATAAAATAATATTTAGTATTAATTCTATACTTAATATCCCTATCTCTAACAATTACAAATCTCACACAGATACAGAGTCTTGCTGAGCTTGGAATTATTATGGACAGGTGATTACTATGGAAATAACATCTAATAGAGCCTTGCTGATATTTCTACAGCATGGAATTGTTATGAATCCCTAACAGAGCTGTGTTGTGTAGGTACATATCTCACACACAGATATAGAGCCTTGTTGATATTGTTATTGTCATAATCCCTATCTCTAACAGAGCTGTGTTGTGTAGGTTGCTTTGAAAATATTATTTACCCTTGCTGATATGTTATGGATAAGATGTGAATAATACATACCCTAATAATCTGATTCTGATATTTTCCACTATTGTTCCTTTATAAACGTTTCAACATACGTTCCAGTTTTGTAGCTACCGCACAGCTCTGTCAGGTATAGGGATATTATAAATTTATTGATAAATATTATTTCCGTATTTGTATTTAATATTTATTCCCATGGCAATCACTTATCTATGATTTGGATCTTGTTCCCAATAACAACATCACAGCACAGTTCTATTAAATATAGAGATATTATAAATTTATTGATACTGTGTTTGTGTCTAATAGGATATTGAATATCTATCTTCATGGCAACCACTTATCTATAATAATTCCAAAGCTCTATATCTGTGTGAGATTTGAAGCTTGTTCCCAATAACAGCATCACTGCACGGTATAGGATATTGAGTATAAATTTATGGAAACTACAGCTCTGTTAAAAATTATTATCTAGATATTATATCTGTATCTGTGTAATTGAATCTTGTACCTAAGTTCCAATTCCCAATAATAACATTATTGCACAGCTCTGTCATGTAAAGAGATATTGAGTATCTATTTTTATGGCAATTACGTATCCATAATAATTCCAAGGCTCTGTATCAGTGTAGGATTTGAATCCTGTTCCCAATAACAACATCACCGCACAGCTCTGTTAATAAATATTTTTTGTATCTGTATAATTGAATCTTGTACCTAATAACAAAAATATTGAGTATCTTCATGGTAATCACCTATCCATAATAGTTCCAAAATTTGAATCCTGTTCCCAATAATTATATCACTGGTATCTTCACTCTAAGCTCAGTAAGAATCTGTATTTGTGCGAGGTTTTGAAGCTTGTTCCCAATAATTATATCACCGCACAGTTTTGTTCATGGCATAGTTCTAAGTTTAGCAAGAATCTGTATATTTGAATCCTGTTCCAATAACAGCATCACTGCACAGCTCTGTCAGGTATAGGGATATTGAGTATAGATTTATGGAAACTACAGCTCTGTTAAAATTGTTCCCAATAACAGCATCACTGCACAGCTCTGTCAGGTATAGGGATATTATTTCATGGCAATCACCTATCCATAATAGTTCAAAGCCCAGCAAAAATCTGTTTCTGTGTGGGATTTGAATCTCGTTCCCAATAACAGCATCACCGCATAGCTGTCAGGTATAGGGATATAGAAACCACAGTTCTGTATGCATTATTATTTATCTAGATATTATATCTGTGTCTGTGTAATTGAATTTTGTACCTAATCACAGCAGAAATATTGAGTATCTTCCATGACAATCACCTATTAAGCTCAGCAAGAATCTGTATCTGTGTAGGATTTGAATCCTGTTCCCAATAACAGCATTATTGCACAGGGATCTAGATATAATTTCATGGCAAAAATTAATTCTTCACTCCTATCCATAAATCTGTGTAGGATTTGAATCCTGTTCCCAATAACAACATCACTGCACAGCTCTGTTAGGTTTAGGGACTAGATATTCATCATCACAACATGCAGCAGAGCTGTTCATAATTAATAAGATATAATTGTACTCAGAACAAACCTCTATACCAACAAATATTATAAACACATCACCTCTTGCTCAAATATATCATGCAAAAGCTGAGATAGACCCGCTTGTAGAATGGCTTCACTTTTATGAACTTCCAGACAGTTTGGATTCTGTTTCAAATTTAAGAAACCTGAAATACATAAGCTTTGGGAGTTTTGTTTGCAACCCGTTCAATATTATTTTTCCTACATTTGTAGACAATATATTGCACAGTCCCGAACTGCTGAAGCTCCAATTGCAGTATAATTTTTTGTATGATATGGAATCGTGGAAAAATAATTACTCCATTCCATCGCTTGGAATTATGATTTTATGCGGTGTGTGCCTTGTAATGGTACTTGTGATATTAATTGTATTAGAATAGGTGTGACAGAATCCAAGGACTTAACATGTTCCACAGCAATACTGTACTACAGAATCAATGCTGATCTTAGAAACAACATATTCCCACTCAAGGAACTTGAAATTGTTAGCAAAAAAAATATTTTGTGTAAAAACTCTAATTATTTAAGTCCATCTTGTATTGAATAAGCCAGAATTGATATTGTTTTTAAGCAGGTACATAATCAACTCATTAAAATATAAACCAGAATTTACATCCAATTTTCCTGCCTCATCAAGTATGGAAATTGTTGTGTCCCATGATATGTCATCAACAGGCCACCTGCTGTTTGTATAAATTCTATGATCATGGAAAAATTTGTAAAACCTAAATTTTTCTAAACTTGAAGTACTTTTTGTAAAAAAGGCAACATATTTTCCCCAATAACAATGCAACAGGTATGCATCAATTCTATGCCAGTATGTATTGGATTCAAAATCATCATATTCAGAACCCAATTCTATGCTCACATACCCAAACCCAACATCACTGTCAAGTACCCATCTTGCCTCTGTTTCATTTTGCACTTTAAAAAAATCATACTCTGATAGATTTTCAAATTTTTCCCTAAAACAATCCAACAGGTGGTCTGATTTTTATATATCTTGCAATGTTTCTTCTTTCAAAATATGTTTGCATGTTCAGGTATCTATATTTCCTGGAAGATATTATTCTGATTGTTTTTTAACATTGAAACATTCCTGATAGAGTGGAGGTGCAGTTGGAATCAAATCTTCCTTATATTTCATGTTGGGGTGTATATAAAATATTTACCTGCTCTGTGAGGGCACTTTTAGTTGGTAGATAAAATCATGGCTCGGTTTGAATTCAATAATTTAATAACAATAATAATTTGTTGCACAGCATGATGCAATATAAATAAACCAGAAATAGGCCACAACTTGGCCACAAGTGGACCGGAAGTAGGCAAACCGGAAGTGGACCGGAAGTGGACCGGAAGTAGACCGGAAGTGGACCGGAAGTGGACCGGAAGTGGACCGGAAGTAAATATGTGTGGGTGGGTGTGGGTGGGTGTAAGTGTGTATAGGTGGGTGTGTATGGGTGTGGGTGTGTGTGGGTGTGGGTGTGTGTGGGTGTGGGTGTGTGTGGGTGTGTGTGGGTGTGGGTTTTATAAGCATCTTGGCTTAATTTTAAGTGTGGGCAAAAAAAATATCAAGAGGGGCATATTTTTGACAGGTTTATGGACAACAATCTCACAGAAGTGCCTTTTGTAAGTATAGCCAAATCAATCTGAGGGGGGTCATACTTTCTCATGGAATCCATGAGGGCATTTTTACAAAAATCTTGGATTAGACAGGGTTCCACACTTGAGCAAAAAGCTCATATGGGCATGTTGAGCTTGTTTTAAGTATAGCCAAATCTGCTTGAGGGGGGTTCATACTTTCTTGGGTTTATCCTATATACTTTTATACTACTAAATTGCAACTTGACTTTTGCACACTGCTAATGGACCTTCAATTCAATATCACTTAGCAGAATTAATAGATTTTTTTTTACAGTTTTATGTTAACTAATAACCCATGGCGCGACAGCTTTCGAAAGGCCTTGTACTATCTCCCGACTGCCAGTGTCTCTTCCACGATCCAACCTATAGGTATGGAGTTCTTCAACCGGTAATATGGGTGACGTGTGGTCAGCATATCGAACCACGAGACGTTATGGGAGATATCCGCGACCGTGTTACGCTGCTCACTCGTAACTGCCCAATATCCTCACGATGGTGGTTTGCCACCAGGGAGTAGTAACGTAACGTAATAAAGCGGAATTTTCAATTACGGTTTTCGTTACGTTACAACCAGAAAGAGAGTTTTTTTTTCATGCACAGAAACGTTACCTCAGGTATATGAAACAATACGTTGCAAGTGTTCATAACGGTACCGAACCGTAACTGATCTGTAAAGCAGTAAGTCGTTAGGTGACTGTTTAAAGTTACATCCATTGGCGGCAACGAGTGACGTTACAGGGTAAGAAAGAGGTTCATCACGTATTCACTAGTAACTTTAGTGTGTGTGGAAAGTAATAGTAACGTTACAATTAACCAGTAACTTAATTGAGGTCACGAATTTAAAAATGTTACACTCCTTGCTTCAAAGCAACAACGTTATTGATAGCTGGTATCATACAGACGTTCCGATCTGCAATACCGTGTCCGATGCAGTGTTCCGGAGAGAATAACATATGCCTTTCGTATAATTGTGTTTTTTACTTTTGTAACGTTACAGATCTTTTCCTTTATAAAAGTCTGTTTCGAAGAAGTGATACACATATCCGTTACGATTAGCAAATATCGTTATCGAAGCCGTGTTCCAAGAAGCCTCATAATTGTGATCGGCAGCATAGTAAAATAACAGTTTTTTAACACCTTGAAAGTCATTAATTTATAATACGTATTTTCGTTTTCGAAAAAGGTAAAAAGGTAAAGTGCTCCCCTGTGCATAGCACCATGCCATGAAGGCGTATAGGGGGTGTGGGGGTAACGCCCCACACTTTCTTGGTCCGGTCGAGAGTGAGGGTGATGTGATCAGCATCACGCCCCTGACCGCCTTTACCCCCCAGGGTTTCCCCCAGGTACCCATGTTATTCGACGCTGGGTGGGCACCGGGGCCGCTTCCATCGTTAGAAAAGTTCCCGGATTTGAACCGGCCGGGGATCGAACCCGGACCTTTAGCATGGTAGTCAGACGCGTTACCGACTGAGCCACCTCGGCCAATATTTTCGTTTTTGATGCCAGTGAAAACATTAAATTGTAAAACAAAACATTTGAAAATATCCGCAAACAAGTATGGGCGTGACAGAAGTTCTGGTTATCGGAATTTTGTAATTAACTATGTATTTATCAGAAAAATATATTTATTTTCTGCATACCTAATCACTTTAAATGAATTTGTGCTAATTTGATTATCTTTTCAAGATAAAGTTTAACATGTGCGTTCACTTCATACGAAAGGAAAACAAACGTTTGTTGTGGGAAAATGTTTATATATATATATATATATATATTTCTCTCTCTCTCTCTCTCCCTCTCTCAGTTTACATGTGTTACATGCATTAAAAAAAACATTATGTTTGGCGATGAGAATGATTCGTGCTTAGATTAAGTTGCTGAAGGACGAAACCAACCAAAGAATCATCCGTTAAACGCGTTCGTCCACCTACGTGAGAGGCAAGCTTTTCCCTATCTGAAGACGAAATATAATTGTATTCTGCGCGACCTTGAGAAGGCGAACTGAACTGATAGAAGCAGCACCACGCATAATCGGAAAATGTGAATCCTCAAATATTGTACACGTGACCTTCGGTCACGAAGCATCCGATTGATTGATTGATTGATTTAGTTTATTTTACTTCGCGTTTTGTGCCTCTTGGCTAATTTGCGAAGATGAGGATGAGTGATGAAAGGATGAAATTGATGAATGGACATTCACAAACAACCAAGCCCGACCGGGATTCGAACCCGGGACCCTTGGCGTCGCAGCGCGATGTGCTAACCGCTCGGCCACAGGGTCGGGCACGAAGCATCCGAGTAGACAACGCCCTGAGGTGATATGAAAGGCACCTTTAGGAAGTTGAAAATACATAGAAAAGAAATGTTAGATGGAATCTTTGTACGAAACAAACGAAACCGTTTGTGCAACTGGTCTGTGGCTAGACACGGCTATTGGACTGTCAGGAAGGCAAGAATTGTATGAAAAGTGATTCTCATAACTAAGCTCATAAAAGGACAGTATATATTATCATTTACAAGGGCCCTCATCTGCTTAGAATTTTGAAAATTACTCCCAGTAATTCTTGTCTTCTTGGACATGGAGGTGAATTAAACTTTTTTTTGTAGAAAGAGTCAGAGCTCCCGCCTACCACGTTCGAAAGAAGAGCATAAGTAGACATGGAAGTAATTTTCAAGAACGCAAGAACGGCAGTAAACGTGAACATTGAGCAACGTGTGACTGAGAAATACAATCGTAACAAAGGACAGGATTATTCAAGAAACAGTTATTTTATAAAACTTCCTATCATTAACAAAGTTCATTCTTTTATCCTATTTTGTTTGTTATACTTTTGTATTATTCTTGTTTTATATCGCTTTTCTGCCAATTGTAGATAATCGCGACAATGAAGATGAATGATGATCATATATTATCTATGAACGAATGCTTACAAAAAAAAACACCCACGCACAAGTGTCTACTCAAACTTGATATATTTGCTACCTAGTGGATCACTCAACGACTGCGGCCGTCGAGGCTGCTGTTTCAGTTGCAATAAGCAGAATAATTACGTTTCTACTATTCTCAATTGACCAAAGCATGTGGTATGTGTCTTTCATTTTAGTTAAAAAGCTTCCTTGATACATGAGAGACTACAAAAAATTTGAGGCATACCTTTCAATTCTGATTGCCTGGAACTTTTTTTAAGAACTAAGTAATGAAGTGACATATTCATATTATGCCTACGACTAGCTCGAACTAAAAACTCTTGTGATATACTGTGTATATGTTATCCTTGTGAAGTGATAAACTTCATATTTTACTAAGAAAATATAAAATTATATTTGTAGCTACTACTTGAAGAATTAAAATTATTATTATGATGGAATTTCAACTAAAGTACACTCTGCATATAACGTTGTATATAGTTATCACAGAATAGTTTTTGTCTCGCAGTCTATTTATTTTTAGTTGAGGAACTCAAGAGCAAGTTGGAAATATTTAATGACACACGTTGTAGTGTGCTGTTCGAATAATCAGAATTGGAGTGAGAGAAATCTGTAGTTAAGGTCATTCAGCACGTCAATTTGTAACTGTGAATGCAAGTTTTCTTTGATTTAGCGGGAAATCCGTCTGCTTTTGTAAGTAATACAAGGAAACATATATTTTCTGGTCGAGTAGGAATCCTCAGCAGTTATCCTATCAATCAGTTTTCGTGTTTCAAACTTCTGTCTATGAAAGCTACATACGATTTGATTTTAATAACAACAGCTTCAAAATAACCTATCCATTCTTATGATGCCGTGGCTGACTGCCATGCTAAAGGTTACGGGTTCGATCCCCGACCGTTCAAATCCGGGAACTTTTCTAACGTTGGAAACAGCCCAGGCGACCACCCAGCGTCGAAAGACATGGGTACTTGGGGAGGAACACTGGGGGTTAAAGGAGGTCAGGGGCGTGATGCTGATCACATCAACCCACTAACGACCGGATCAAGAAAGTGTGGAGTGCAACCCCCACACCCCCTGAACGCCTTCAAGGCCTGGTGCTAAGAAAAGGGGAGCACTTTCCCTTTCTTTTTACTTTTTTATATTCTTGTCATGCCAAGTAATGTTTAATTTTAATTTGTTACATTTAACTTTGGTTTTCTGCCACTTTTGGCTAATCGCGAAGACGAGACTAAGTCATGAAATGACAAAATTGATGAAAGGACATCAGAAAATAAATAATGAATTAACGCACAGGCTGGGATCCGAACTCGGGATATCTGGCGTCGTTTTGCGCTAACCGCTCCGCCAAGGTGGGCTGCAAAGTAATGTTTCACCATACATTGTTCACGAAACACATAACATATTCAGTGGCTCACATTAATAATCGAATACGTAGCATTTTCTGCATTGTTTCACAATATTTCAAAATCAACAACTTGTACATAAATATAAACGCTGGTGAAATATTTATACGCATTTATTAAAGCTATATTCCCTATTACGTTTTTTTTTAATTTTGTGTGTGTCAGCACTTAGGCAGTTTTGAACTCGCCACGTTTAACGGGGTCCAGCCCCTTACCATATCAAATAACATAACTGTAATTCAGCATAATTGAATTATCAAAATATTCTGACTTTCGTTAAAAGCTGAGGCTGTAAAGGGGCAATTAGCACACTTGACAAAAAGCAAGATAACACACAGAACAATACTAGCAATAGGGCCAGTCGCGAGAACCTCGTTAGTCTAAAAAAATATCACTTTAATATTCAGACAAATCGTGAAACTTTCTGTTAAGCCACGTTTCAATTCTAACAAGTTCCAGACTCATGACGCGCAACATGTGCCGGCGCATTTTGAGCGTCAATTAGTGAACTGTTTCCATTCAAAACTACTTCTGCAAAATGAGCCTGCAAGAACACTCGAGTGCAGGACCGCAGTGTACCGTTACGCAGTGCTTTAGAGTAGTCAGTGTTTCTTCTCTTGTATTGTAATAATATCGTGGCTATTTAACTTTTGTAAAGATGGACAATACAACTATAGTGGGCTTTTTCGTTATGGCAAACGTGTACCACGAGTTTGTAAAAAAGAGGCGAAAACGACCTACGTACATAGTGGATTAGAAGCTTGCTAGCAAAAGAAAATAAACTCGTTGATGAGAGACTTGCGTCTTCGAAGTGGATACGAAAACTTTGTAAGAATGACTGCAAGTGATTTTGCATTGTTTTCAAATCTTGTTGGATCACAGATTGTAGGCTCGTCGTCCGTTTCTACTATAGTGTGTACGCCCGTGCCCCAGGAACTTGCTGCAGGATGTTTCCATCGTCCGCGAAGCATTACGAGGCACATGTTTTACGTCGTAATAGTTTTGGGCAATTTTCTCCCCGGCACTTGGGCCACGGCATGTTGCAGACAGTTTCCAGTTCAACAAATGCTTGCCACATGCAGCGTCGGATGCCGTGCGTTATGTTGCGCGGCAAATTTGTGGTAATGGAAACGGGGCTTTACATATTTGTTTTACAGGGTTTTTAACGGTCCAGGAACCCATATATACTAATAGGTTCTATTGAGTTCCGCTGTAGGACCGGAACCTTTGTTCTCGCACAATTTAAATTCTGTCCAAGTTGAGTATTGTTACATTGAAAAAAGGTTCCTGGACTGTATTTTAATTATTCCTGAAAAAAAGTTCCTCGATCGTATTTAAATTGATGCGGGAAAAACAATCCTCGACATAACTGAAATTCATTCCTAAAAAGAGGCTCCTGGACGGAATTAAAATTCATTATTAAAAAATGTTTCCTGGACCGAATTTAAATTCTTCCGGATAAAAGGTTCCTGGACCGTATTTAAATTGACCTGGAAAAATGTTACTGAAACGAATTGAAATGCTATATATATGAAAAGGTTATAAATTGTCTGGAACGCATTTACGTGTGCTGATTTTCGATTCCAGTCAGGTATTGAACTTATTTAAAATTTCTGGACCTGGGTTGACCGATCAAAAGTTGCCTTCAAAAATGTCCACGAGTACGTTATACATTATAATGTCAACTGCGCTTGTAGAAAACGTTGCGCACGGAATAAATCAATACGCTGTTGTTCTCTCGTGTGCCAGGTTCAAGAACTCCCTTGTCGAAGAGATACTGTACATAACGCAATGGAATATAGCAGTATTTCATCACATTGAGTACAAACAAATCATTCACGTGTTGCTCAGGCATCCGATCCAGGAACCAAAGTCAATAGGAGCCGTTGATGAGGTAACGTGAAGATGTTGTGTTTCCACCAGATATCAGAACACGGACACTGCTGCTTCAACCAAGTGAAGGAACGTGCGCGTTGGAATGGAGCTACATACGTACTTGACTGCAACGTTTGCGTTCCGCCCATTTCTACTTTGTACCTTAAGCCGGGTCCACACCAGAGTAACAGAACACCATTCCGTAACCGCGTAGCATTCCAAGGTTGGTACGGGGCAATGTACGCGACGATGTTACGGCATTTTAGTTTTGCAATCCGCACCGGAGTCCGTAACTGCAACATTCCCGCGTTCCAACAGTTGAGTGTGTACGAACTTGGATGTCGCCGCAGCGTACACGTTCCTGCATTACGCATTTAAAAGGAATGGAAAACAGGTATTTTGGTGGGAAACACAATGTATAAAATAATAAAATTTAGAGTACTTTCTTGGGTCAACTTCATGTTTCTGTTATACTCTCACGGAATGAGTGTTACGCGTCTCTGTTCTATGCACGTCCAGACTTGCTGCATTTTGAACGCGCTGAGCCCTTTCATGCGACTCGGAAAAACCGACAAGTCATGGAACGGAGCGATCCCCGACGCGTAACAAAATTTTTGTAGCTCAGGTTGCGCGTGCAAGATACGCAATACCGTCCACATACGAACGCGTCATCCGCTACGCGGTAACGGAACGCTGTTCTGTTACTATGGTGTAGACCCAGCTTTAGATTCTCGAAACAGCCTGAACCAGGATTAGTCTTCCGTGCTCACAAGTGGATAATTGTTTATCGTCAGGTCCGTATTCGATCCAAGTTGCTTATTGTTTCATTTCAATACGGAACTTGAACCCTATTGAAACTGATTCGGAAAAAATGTTCCTAGACCGTATTTAAATTGATCCTTTAATAAAGGTTTCAGAACCAATTTTAAATTGGTTCGGAGAAAATATTCCCGGACCGTATTTAAATTCATCCAGAAAAGTTTCGTGGACCGTATTTAAATTCTTCAGTATAATGTCATCAAACACAACAACAGAATTATCGAGACATTCATGAAGTGGCTTAACATCTGATTCAAAAGTGGCAATATCCAATCCATAATATAGCTTCATCAACTGCTGATATTTTAGTTGTTCCAAGCTCTTAGAGAAAACATACAAGTGCCTGTTTTTTCAGTCTAACCAGTTGGGTGCCAATAAAAAATTATCAATCATTAGTGTAGTTTTACCACAAGCCGATGGCCCAACAATAAGACATCTAATATTTTCAGGCAGAAACTTGCCATTCCTCTTAATCTGCTGTTCAGATTCTGGTAGCCTTTTTATAACATCCCAGGTGCTCATATTATCACTTTGTCTGCATCGATCCAGCTGTGTTCTGGAAGTCCTAGCCATTTGACAAATAACTTGTTGTTTTTTCTGCGGATGATTTTTTCTATGAGATATGTGTCACGCTGCTTAGTTTTGCTGAGTTCTTCTTCATAGAACCGGCCTTTGAGAATTTCTCCTCGGTGGTCTTTTATTATATATGTGTTAAGGGTCCCAGGTTTAATTTGAACCACTGTAAATAATTCAGTGCTCCAGTTTCTTGTAAAGCCTCTTTTGAATAAGTGCTTATATTTGCTGATTCTTACTTGATCACCCACCTTGTATTTGGCCTTTCTTGTTTTTGGCTGGTATCTAGGATAATAAACAGTCCTGATCAATTTTTGCTCATCAGATGGAGTTACTTCAGAGGGTTTCACGTTGATTGTACAATGGACCGAGTTGTTATATTTATGTAGAAGTTCTGGAAGAATATTAATCCATTTATAATTACCTTGAAGTGTAAATTGTTTATACATAAGATTGTTTAGGGTTTTGTTGAATCTCTCTACAATTGAGGCTTTGAGATCACTGTAACTCGAATAATGTTTTATTGACTGGCTTTTAATAAATTGTTGGAACACAGAATTATAAAATTCTTTGCCATTATCTGTTTGCAAATAGCGCGGTGATCTTCCACTCTGATTGATGATTGTCCTGAAGGCTTCTGTAACACATTTTCCAGTCTTGGATTTGAGTGGCACAGCCCAGGCAAATTTTGAAAATGTGTCTATGACAGTGAGTAGATACTTGTAGCCCTTGTTGATTTTGTCTAAGTTTTTCAGCTGTCCACTTGCCATCTCAATCAAGTCGCTCTGCCATAAATCATCTATGCCTTTTGTAACTACTGGCAGTCTCTTATAATTGTGTCTGGCTTGTCTGTGTAATTCATCAACAATATTTTGTCTAGACATAATATGGTGAATCATATTCTTTGTTGGGGATGCTGTACAATTCAAGAATTACTGTATGTTTAGGATTCTCGATTATGCCTGTTATTTCTTTTTCTGCTGTAAGCAATCTGCTTGTTACAGATTCAAGGTGCTCATTGATGGTCCTAACAACATCATCATGGCCTGGCTTGATCTTTATGTCCACAACAAGTTTCTTGTATTGTTGCACAATCTCTTGTAGCTGGGTGGCAAAAACAGACAAAGCATTTGCTTGATTGGATTCCATGGTCCCTACCTGTTGCTTGATATTAGCTACAATTTGTTGCAAATTTTCAATAACTGCCAATTTTGAATTTTGAGCAGTAAGATCATGGACTTGTCTTCTGATATCCTCAAACAGGGCATGCAGTTCATTAATATGTTGATTAGTTGGTAGAGTGGCCACTGTCTGAGTAACTTGTTTGATCTCTGTCTGGATATTCTTGATATCTTCTGATTTCAATATGCGATTCACAGCTCTCTTAATATTTTTAAGTTCCTGTGATGTAGGCAGATTTGATACAGTATTTTGCAAAGATTCAAGTGCCAATTTCACATTATTTAATTCAGAAGCATCAGCCACATTTTGCATAGCATTTTGGAGCAGGGCTATATTTGCCTGAGTGGGTGTTGATTGTTGTAAAATTTCAAGCTTTGTTTGGATATCATCGATCAAGTGATGAAAATGAGATAGTTCAGATTCAGTGTTGAGGTTTTCAAGCTTTGTGATCTGTTGCTGGACACTGACAAGTGGGTCTACAATACCAGGCAGGCGAGATTCTAGAGATTCTTGTACATTTGTCAAATCACTTTGCACTGCTGCTATTGTACCCTCAAGATGGGTTATGGTACTTTGAATTTTTCAAAAATCTTCATATGTTTCAAGTTGCAGCTTGATGTTTGCAACACTCCGAGTTATTGCACTCAAAGCATCAGAACATGGCAAGTTGTTCATAAAATTTTCAAGTGTCTCAATTTTTTCTTTAACCTCGGCTATGGCATTGTTCCAGATTAGATATTTGGAGTGATTGAATCTGTTCCTTTAGAGTGGAAATCACTAGATCAAAATCTTCTTGTGATTTTATGCTTTTGACAATTGTTTGGAGCTGTGCCTGGACATTATTTATCTGCTCTTCCAATTGCTGTTTCAATTGCTCAGAGTTGGTGACCTGGGTCTTAAATTTGGCTTGAAGAGCTGCTACAGCTTCTTCTAAACTTTGAAAATTATCCAATGTGGCCAAATCAGTATATTTCTGAAGCAATAATTTGAGTTCAGAATCAATTTTAAGAAGAGGTCCATGCATTGTGATTGTAAATTTGTAATTTCTAATTGAAGACTGGCATTGAGTGTGGTTTGTAAAGCTTGTAAATCACTTCTTAATTTCTTGACTCTGACATCAAGCATCAGAATCTCATCACTGTGATCTTCATGCCTTGTATGGCCAAATATATCATTAGGCATTTTGTTTCAGTGGTTATTTATTATTGAATATCTGATTCTTAATTTTATAAAAAAAGGTATAAGCTTGTCATATGATCCCGGGACCTCAATATATAAGCAGTCACCAGCAGAAACAGTATATACAGTGCCAGAAATCATGTTTGAGTGCTTAATTCTATAAATATTTCTCTCTACTGAAATCTTGACATTACCCTCAGGGGTTGTAATAAATTGCAATTGACCACCTACAGGTAATTGGTAATGATTTAAATTATTGTTAAATATGTACAATGTTTTACCCGTTTCATCATCAACATCTGTAAGTATGCTGTTCAGATGAATAATTAACAAAGCACTTAGTTTAGATAACATATCAGAAGAGGGTTGTGGTGTTGGCAGCTCCCTAATAGCCTGTTTTTTGAACCCAAATAAGTTCATAGGCATGTTTATTTATTTCAAATCATGCTCGGTAATTGGGCATTGATTACCACTTTTCAAATCACAATGACCCCATGGTAGAGTATGTATGCCACATGACAAAATACATCTCTTATCATCATGTGGGTCCAGAGCCACTTTTCTTACAATATTGCTAGTCAATAAGTGATCCACACTCTGAATTCTATTTTCTGATGTTCTGATTGTGCTACATGATTTGAGACAATATTTGTTATCCTCAAATTCAAGCTCTTTGTCAACAGTTACTCTGCCAATGCCTTTGGCCTTTTTGGCAACAACACCACTACATGTTTCAAAACTGTACATCTTGGCTCTTAACCCAGCAAATGCCACAATAACATCACCAAGTGTCTCATCTTTTAACTTGCCAGGCACCTTCTTGTTGTGGGGTTTAATTTTTGAATGTTCAGTGGTTATCAAAATATTTAAACAATTCAGGCTGTGCAATATCTTGATAAACATCTTCTGTTTGAATATCAAGAACAAAACTATCTGTGTCCATGTACATCAATTTTACACTATCACCATAAAAAAATTTCAGCACATCATAATACAATTTTAACATGTGTAATTTGGCCAATTCCAATATCACAGCCCCTACATAAATAGGTTTATCAAACTTAATCTTTGTTTTTTTCATGTTGAAAAGTGCCATATTTTCATCATAAATTCTACTGTAATTGAAGTTGGGCTTTGCAATCAATTTTTTGCTCCGGCTGGGGTCAGTAATTATTTTAACATCAATGTGTTTTCTGACATTTTCAATTGTTTTGCCATACACTGAATTGACCATCAATTTAAACAAGGTCTTATCAAATTGGCTCATTGCAGATGTTCGAAGCTCTGTGTTTGTATCAATATATGGCTTCAACCATCTTGAGTGCCTGAACCTCAAAACTTTTCCAACTTTGGTCACTTGAACACCATGATGCATCAGGAACTGGAGGTTTCTGTAATATATGACATAATCCTGTTTTGGCTCTAGAGTCATCATCAATTTCTTGTGTCTAGAGCCAGGTGAGCACTCAACCTCGGGAATTGGGGCAGATCAGAAAAGTTATTGTGTAAATTATCTGGAATTGTCAGATCAACCTCTAAGAAGAGGCCATAGTTACTGTCATCAAAATCTTTAAGATCTTCAATATTGAAATTTTCAACCCACTCAAGCCCTGCATATGGCAATTTCCATCATAGCATAACCATAGAGGCTGTTTGCATCTACATACAGTATATAATTTTATGGCAATGCTGGATCATAATCAGGAATATATTCGTTATTTGCTCTGGCATATCTCTGAGAACATTGCACCATGCCTCCTCTTATACATTGTTCCATAAACAGATACATATCTTGATCCTGGATCAGATCCAATTGCATTTTAGTGTTCAAAAACATTGAAGACCATGCTAGGCCTGGCGCACTGTAAAAATAAATTGGATCTAGTTTATAATTTTTTATGGAAGATTTTCTGAATGCCTGCAGTATATCAGCTAAGAGGGTCACATCAAATTTTAAATAAGCATTGTGATAATCACCAAATGTCTGGCATTTTAAATTGTTCCACATCAACTGGGCATGGTGATAATCATCATCAGTGATTCCAGATGCTCTGATTTTGCTGTAAAATTCTTGTTGTGGTGGCAAGGAACACTCATCAAATTTAGAAAAATCTGTAACATAATCATATGGATATACACCCTTCCGCCTAATTAATTTCAGGTCCTGATTTGGAAACAAAGCACATGTGATTTTGAATTGATCATCAGATAATTGAGTGGCCAGTGTAGCCAGGCTAGCCGATAAAATTCTGTATGAATCAAGAAATCTTAAGTGAATAGGAACACCATTAACTTTAATTATTTTGCTAATGGCAATATATTTCTCATTATTTTCAGCTAAAATATTTAAATTCTGCTTGTCAAACCCCTCGTACCTGATCAGAAGATGAAAATCATAATTGGATGCACCATGGCAAAATATGGGGACAAATTTTGGTCTCTGGATCTTAATATTACAGCTTTTACACAGGCCATTAAGAATTTACCATCTGTATGGGAATGGTGTTTCACCTTGATATTTGCATCTGAAAATTCAGAATCACATACCGGGCATTTTTCTGCATTGTTGAAATCTTCAATCGGTTTCTCTGTTAAAGGAACATAGGTTTTGATTTTAATAAGACATTAGATGCTATGTCATGGAACTCATTTTCTATTCTATGTGCAAATTCTTTGATGGCATCTGCTCCCATGTATAAATATTCTTTACTAACAACACCATCCTGTACAATCACATAACAAAAACTGGAGGGTTCATGTAATTGATATGATGTAATTGAAGATTCCTCAGGGTCTGGGCTACAGAATGCAAGAGGTTTGAGATTTGATTCAAAATCACAGACTATATATGCTGGGTGTTCCAACAGGGCTTCAAATTTTTTTGAATTTGGCATTTTCACTTGGATTAGGCATTACCATATGAACAGGTTTATAATTGCCACAGTATTTCAGATGCTCAATTAACTTGTTTTTAGCAATTTCTGCATTCACTTCCCGAACCCCATTTATTATTTTTCTACCATTAAATACAGATAAACATCTTCTGCAGAACTTGAATATTCTATTAGATTTGTCTAGTTGTGTTCTGACTAAAGCTTCAAGATTATGTATCAGAGTGTAATGGTGTGTGTCACCCCCTTCAATTAAGAGCAGATCAATCGGAACAGCAGAATCATCATCAAATGTACTGATTCTGAGAGGTGCTATCAAGCAATTGCCACGGCCAGTAGAACAAATAAATACATTAATAGATAATTGTTTTCCATTGATATTCCTGGCCTTTTTTTCAAATTTATCAATATTCTGAACAGACATTGGATATTCTAAACCCTCCATTGCCTCGTCAAAATCATGTTCATGTTCCTTATAATAAGTTATTCTCTCAGGATTCTTTGAAACTGGATACAAAGCAGCTAAAATACACCACAAAAAGCATTTCTCATCATTATTTTCTATATTAACCACGGCTCTTTTGTTTTTAATATTGGCAGGTAATGGCAGATATGTAGATCCTTGTAATGGGCTGAATTCAGAAATATTAACATATAAATTGTGTGGAGAACCGCATAGGCTCCATCCAGACTCTTTTGCTGCAAATTGAGAGTGTTTAATATTCAATTGATCTATTAAACTGCTTATTATTTTGTCTGAATTTGCATTTGAATATACCGGTACAGTTTCTGTTATGTGAGGCTGTGTAAATTTGGTGCCATTTGGCTTCTTATATTGTGTAAACAATTTGAGGGACATCTTATAAGAGCCATTTTGTGTATTTAGAATTGCCTGCACATCTGGATTTATACTCTTCAAAAAATTCTTAATGTCACATCTTGGCTCTGATACAAACCGGTGATCCCTTAATTGGCCGTTAAAACTGCTATGGATGGGTTCATAGCGTGGCTGCTTTGCTGGTCCAGCATTAAGAGGTGTTTCATGCTTCCTTTTCAGAGCAGATGTAGATGGTTGTGGGGGCAATGTTGATGACTGTGCAGAACAAGTACCTTTATGTTTATATGTGAAATATTCCAGATTATATTTTCTATGGCATTTGGGGCAAATTTTTCTGGGAGTTCTGCATTTGTCTGGATTACAATTCCTTCGATGCTTAGCCCAATTGGGGCTGGATATATTCTTTTTGCATTGATTACAATATTTTTGATTTGGCATTTTTGTTGTTGTTTATTATATACAATTTCTTGGGATTCAAATCAAAATTCTATGCTTAATAAAAAATATCAGTTGGGTTCAGCAGTGTGTTTTGAATATTTTGTGTGTGTGTGTATGTGTGTTAATATTTTTGGCTTTGGTATTTATATAAAATTTCTTGGGATTCAAATCAAAATTCTATGCTTAATAAAAAATATCAGTTGGGTTCAGTGCAGACAAAAAAACTGCATAGCTCTATGTCAATTAGTTCTAGAGATATTAATTATTTTGTATTTAGGAACCACTTTGGCCCCCTGCCAAAAATTGTCTTTTATTGTATCAGTGTATATTGTTTCTATGACCTTACTTGGGTTATTCCGCCAAATTATATGCTTCAAGTCTCCTATACTTTGGTGGAGCCTGTTCAGGTTCTATCCCCCGCGATGTGGGTTCCACTGCCGATCCAGCAATGGTGAAGAATCTGCACTGTGCTCTGGCTTATATAGATTTATAGAGCCAATAGAAACCCTGCTTATTTAAACCAATCAGAAAACACCACATCATCACATTATGTCATAACCAATTAATCAGAAAACAACACATGCCTAATAATTTATTGCATAATATTACACAACATAATGCAATAGAAGTGTACCGGGAAGTAAATATGTATGGATGTAGGTGGGTGTGGGTGGGTGGGGGTGGGTGGGTGTGGGTGGGGTTGGGTGGGGGTGCATCTTGGCTTAGTTTAAAATGCTGTGTTCAAAATAAAAATATAGTGGCTGGTAGCTGTATCCAAGCCCTATTATAATTTTTGTTTCTGCATTCTGTCACTAATTTTGATCCTAGAATAATTATATTTATGGGGGGTGACTCTGCATGGCCCCCAGAGCAACATACTGAAATTTTGAAAAAAATCGATTATTTTATTTTTGCAATTTTCACTAGTTTTGATCCTATGCCAGTTATATTCCTGGGGGTGACTCTGCATGTTCCCCAGAGCAACATACTCAAATTTTGAAAAAATTGATAATTTTTTGAATTTTGATTATCTCTGGAACCATGAATCCTAGAGACATGGGGTTTGTTGCTTTGGCCTGGGCATGGCAAGATGCAACTTTTTGATCTCTATAATTTTTCAAAATTCTCTTGTTGTTCTCTAGATCTTGAATAACTTGCCTATTTTTCAAGATAGGTGCATGGGGGTTGCATATTTGAAGTTTAGAAGTTTTGTGAAAAAATCGATATTTTTTTGGATTTTGATTATCTCTGGAACCATGAATCCTACAGACATGGGGTTTGTTGCTTTGGCCTGGGCATGGCAAGATGCAACTTTTTGATCTCTATAATTTTTCAAAAATCTCTTGTTGTTCTCTAGATCTTGAATAACTTGCCTATTTTTCAAGATAGGTGCATGGGGGTTGCATATTTGAAATCTAGAGGCTGTTTAGAAGTTTTGTTAAAAAATCGATAATTTTTTGAATTTGAGATTTTTCAAAAACTATCAGTACTGGAGACTTAAAATTTTGTAGGCATATTCTAGGCATGATTCTCTACATTTTTTGTCTCTATAATTTTCCTGATATATGCAATATTTAAGCTGTAAATGCCTAATTTTTATAAATAGAATTTTCTGAAAAATGCAATATTAGCAAAATTGTTAATATTTTGAAATCTATACATGCTAGGGCACTATAGCAGTTACTATACTTAAGATATCATACAATATCAAAAAAGGCATATTTTTGACAGGATTATTTACAACAATCTTGCAGATGTGCCGTTTATAAGTGTAGGCAAATCAATCTGAGGGGGGGTCATACTTTCTCAGGAACTTCCCGAGGGTATTTTTACAAAAATCTTGGATTAAACGGGGTTCCACGCTTGAGCAAAAAGCTCATATGGGCATGTTGAGCAAGTTTTAAGTGTAGGCAAATCTGCCTGAGGGGGGTTCATACTTTCTCGCCCTTATAATAGCACCAATTACACTACTATTAATTTATAAAGATCTTTCAAAACTTTAGAATTTGTTTGTATTCGATTGTTTGTATTTTTTACAATCATTTTGTTTGATCAAATTTTAAACCTTTATGGATTTTTGTTATTAACATACCTTGCATTTCGTAATATTGGAATATTCGATAATGAAGTACATAATTATATTTGTTTTCTAATGTTAACATTAATTTTGTTTCTTCTGTACCTGGAAACGTTTGGGACACTGGTGCCATAGCTAATCCATGGTGCCTCTTATGACACCATGGTGGGTATAGCATATCAACTTCCAAAATACAACCTTTAGAATAATCTTGAGACCATTTGAAGGAATCCTCCTTTTCAAGTTCTTCCTGGGTCATCCATTCGTAATTACCAATTGGGAGTGATTGAGTCATGACATACCCATATAAATTGTTCATATCAATATAGTGAATATATTTAGATTTTTAATTAGCATCATAATCAGATAAATATTCATTGTTTGCTTTTATATATCTTAATGGCCACTGTACTACACCAGCACATTTAGCAGATTCAACAAATGTAAACTGTTCAGTATCTTGGAGAAGACCAATTTCAACTCCAGTATTTAAAAGCATAGCTTGCCAATATAAAAGAGGTGTTGTACACATAAAAACAGGATCCACATTATATTTTTTAAATTTTTTTTTCGAGAAGTGTCGAAAACATCAGCCAAAAAGAGAACATCTAATTTCAAATAATAATCATGATAATCTCCCATTGTTTCGCAACCCAGCATGTCCCAAATTGTGTGTGCAAGTTGATAATCTTCCTGTCTACATTCTTCATCTTGAAGATGATTATAAAATGCTTCTCTCGGTGGTAACTGTGTCTCTTCAAATTTTTCAAAATCATTAAATGTATTGATAGGGGTAGAAACATTTTCTCATTAGCAACTTTATATCATATTGTCCAAATTCTTCTTTTGTATAAATAAATTTGTCTTTGGTTAATTGTTTGACCTGAGTAGCTAAACTGCTGGAAAGAAACTGATATGAATTCAAAAATTTAAGAACAACTCTTCTTTTATTTTCTAATCTGATAGTTTTCTCTACAATAATATATTTTTCTTTAGTCTGTGATATAATATTAATATTCTCTGCATCATAATCTAATTCTTTAATAAATAAATGTGTATCAAATTTTTTTGAATTGTGAATAATTACTGGAATAAAAAATAATTTCTGTATTTTCAAGTTACATGAATTACAAATTGTATGGATATATTCTCCATTAAAATGGTTGTGATGTAGAATTTTTCGATTATATGAATTAAAATTACTTTTACAGTACACATATTGTATGGCATTATTGTGTTCCAGTTGTTGTTCTGGTGTAAGATCCTTCATTGATATTTTTGTATGTAAGAATGGAGCAAGACTTTTTACCCACTTTCTAAGTGTTTCAATTAATTTTTTTGGCTGCATCTTCACCTCGATACATAAACGGTTCTCTTAAGTTATTAGGTATATGGATCCCATAAGTATTTATTAATTTTAGTCCAAAACTACAAGTTTCATGCTAAGCCATATGTCTTGTATATGATGTACTTGAATCTTGGTTAAAGTTGTTTGCTATTAGTTTTTTTTATTGTTTCCAAATGAGCAGAGATTATAAATGGATGTTTTAGCAGTGCCCTAAACATAGAAAATTTTATACTTTTCTTTGGAAATTTGTAAGTTGTAAGAGGATGGGTACTACAATTTTAAATATGTTGCTCTAATTCTTCTTCGCTTGATATTTTACCCCTTCCATAAAATGTTTTCAGACATCTATCACACATAGTAATTTTACCATGATGTAGTGTTGTCAATTTTTGGAGATCCTGTATGAGACAGTAGTGTTTTTTTGTTTTTTTGTTTTAACATATAATAAATTTATAGTGTGGATATCATGTGGTGATGAATGACTTTGTTTGAGTATATAAATATCATCATTTTTTTCATTATAACCATAAACATGAACAGCTATCGATCAATTATTGTGTTGTTTGTATTGTTCTTCAAATTGGTCGATAGCTAAGATGTCTACTGGATATTTTATTCCTTTCATAACTTTTTAAATTTCTATTTCATTTTTTTATATTGGGAGACACAATACTTATTTATTTTAACTGGATGAAAATGTTCTATGATGCACCAAAGAAAACATTTATTTTCATCATTTTGAATACTCAATATAATTTTTTTGTTTCTGATCTGTTCTGGTAATCTAAAATAACTAGATCCACTTCCCCCTCCAAGGGGGTGATATGTTGCCATTTTCAATTCAACTCTATGTTTTGTATCACAAGGTTACCATCTTGAATTTATTTTACAAAATTTTTATGTTTTAACATAAGTTCTTTAAAAAAGCTATGATAAATATCATCTAATTGATGTTTGTTACTATAGTGTAAAATTTTTGTAAGAGTGTAACTAACTAACTAACTCTCTAGCCTTCTTAAACCCGAAGGTTCATGGCTGCAGCAACACAGGCCTTCCATCTGTCCCTATCTTGAGCAAGATCTATATACTCTTTTCCATCCCTACCGATTTCCCTTAGGTCCATCTCGACGTTGTCCCTCCATCTTCGTCTTGGCCTTCCTACAGGTCTCTTACCATCAGGTTTCCCAACAAGAATCCTGTAAACTCCTCTTTCCTCTCCCATTCGTGCCACATGGCCTGCACACCTAAGTCTTCTTGATTTAATTATTCTAATAATATCTGGACATGAATACAAATTATGTAGTTCTAAATTATGTAACCTTCTCCACTCACCTGTCTCCTCATCCCTTTTAGGTCCAAATATTTTCCTAAGGATCCTATTTTCAAATACTCTCAATTTATGTTCCTCTTTCAATGTAAGGGACCAAGTTTCACACCCATATAGTACTACAGGCAAAATTACTGTTTTGTATATTTTAACTTTTAGTTTCTTAGATATTAAACGAGAAGACAAAAGTTTAATAAGAGAGAAGTAACATGCATTTCCTGAATTAAGCCTACTTTTTATTTCCTCTTTAATATAATTTTCATTTGTTAATATTACTCCTAAGTATTTGAATTTGGAAACTGTTTCAAACGAGTTGTTATCAATAATTATATTTTGATTATTACCTAACACTTGGTTTCGGCCTGTAAGCATATATTTAGTTTTCTCTTTGTTAACTTCCAAACCTATCTCTTTAGCAGTTTTGAAAAATATTTTAGCATTATTCTTAATTGTATTCACTTCATCCCCCAGTAAGTCTACATCATCTGCATATGCTAACAACTGAGTCACACCATTTAATTTTAGTCCTTCTTTAGTTTCGTTTACCTTCCTAACAGCATATTCTAAGGCAAAATTAAAGAGCAATGGAGATAATGCTTCTCCTTGTTTTAACCCATCATGAATTGTAAATTTGTCAGACATATTAATACCCACACGAATTTTACTTTCTGTTTCGCTATTGCATATTTTTATCATACTAACAAGCTTCTTAGGTATTCCAAACTCTACTAATATATTATATAATTTATCTCTTTTGACCGAATCATATGCTTTTTTGAAATCAATGAATAGCTGATGGACATTTTGATTATATTCTGTTAGGTGACTCTAACCTTTGTAAGAGTATAATGATAAAAATGTCTTCTTCATTATTAGAAGAATATCTATAGTTTTATGATAAAATAAAATTTATTTTGAGAGAACATATTGTAAGTTGACTATTTTCTTTACTTTTAATTTTGGGTGTAAGATTAGTTAGAAAATGGGGAATATCTAATGCTTCATTATTTATATCAGTTTTATCAAATATAATATAATCTAAAAAATTGATTATTCATTTTTTATAAATAAGTTTGTAACTAATTTTATATATACAAAAATTATTATTTTTCGTTTCTTAAATTAATTTTTAAAAATTATAAAATTTTAGATTGGTTTTATATATACAAAAAAACTTTTTTAAGATGACATATTTTTAATTAAAATAATTTTTAAAAAATGTGTTATTTAAAAAGCAAAAAATATAAAAATATACTATACACTCTAATAAATATTTGTTTCTTTATATGTTAGTATACAAAACTATATATTTTTTGGTAATTAACAAACCTCTTCTCTGTTTACTTTGATCAAAAATCTCTTTAAAAGTTTTAACACTGGAGGATATGAGAATATGCAAGTACGGTATCTTCGGTTCAGATATAAATGGACCGAATGTATACTGGGGTATTTTGCAAGAAAATTTAAAATTAACTCACACGAGTCAACTATTTTTTACAGTTAAAAAAGTAATAGATTTCGCTTTAGTTATTTGAAAAAGTGAAATTTAACAAATTGGGTGTCACAGAGTGAAATTATCTAAATCTTAGAATTTTTATACAATAAAATTCAAACTTATTTCAATCAGATCACTTTGCCACAGATTATCGATTCCTTTCGTCACCACAGCCAAACATTCGTAATTGCGACGTGCAGGTTTGTGCAACTCGTTCACCATTGCCTCTCTAAACATTGAGTGAGAGATTTCGACACAGCCGTTTTCATCTTTTCTAAATCTTCGTACGAAGGGACGCTCGTTTGTAAAGATTCGAGATCCTGCTTTATGTTGATACGTGATGAAAATGAGTAAGGTTAGATTAGAACCAACCACAATCAACCCATCCACAAAAAAACCAACCACAATCAACCCCCAGCGACCAATATAAATGGTTTGCTTTCCCCTACCATCCCAGCACTTCCAACCGCATAGCCAAAGCCCTTCTCCCATATGGCATCAAAGTAGCGCACAAACCCAATTCCAAAATAACTGATAAACTGAACAAGCACAAACGGTACTTCCTCTCCCCTGTTGATAACCCAGGTGTATGCGATGCAGAGTGTGAATGCAGGGCTCATTACATCTGCAGGTCAACCAGATTTGTCAATGAAAGAATCCAACAGCACTTAGCAGATGCGAAAAAAGCCCAACCCACTACTGGTCTTGCTAAACATATAAAATACAATAGCCATAAAATTCAAAAGGTTCGAGTCAAACACACTGCCCACACGCTCGTAGACACCAAAATCAAGGAAACGCACGCCATAATGCACTTCCCGCACGAACTAAACATCGATAGCGGGCAAGCGCACCACACTTGGATTCCCCTACTACAGCAGTTATCGCCCGGAATTAGCAGACGACACACCAAGACGCACAGTGCACTTAGCGGAAGCCAGAGAACTACGAACAAAAGACGCACGCCAAGCAACAGTGCAGCAAGTTCCAACGAGGATGGTGGCAGTGGCCACTGAAATTAATCTAAAAAGAAGAAAAAAACAGCTTCGGGGATAAAAGTGAGTACTATTTTATCCGTATTTATTTATAATTTCAATGTTTAATAAAAAAATAACTTCACATTAAGTTATATTAAACACACACACACGCGCGCAAGGGAAATAAGAAGAGAGAGACTTAGCTAAAAAAAATCTGCTAGCAGTAGAATCTTTGTAACGCTGTTGAAACGACACTTGCACTCTACAGAAACTTTCATATAACTGTGTTTGATCTGACCAACATCGACTAGAGTCAACGCCACAGAACGGAAGTCACGTGACTTCCGATGGTAATGTATGACAATGTAAAAACTAGGTCGAGAGAGAAAGAATATTCCCCCGAGCTGCTGTGAAGATCGTTCAGGCAAGTTGAATGTCGATGGAATCACGCATCCGTGGCGGGATAATATTGTATCTTTGGGGGCCAGGGATTTTCTTAAAAAAAAAAATAATTAGATATACGCACGTTATTGTCTTATACAGTGAAAAAAATGTTGGCGGAGTGTATTTAGACCGTGTAATAATTCACCTAGGGCCCCTCGAGGACATGAAAGAAAAATACATCATGGAAGATTACTCTGAGGGCCCTTCTTACTTTTGATGAAATTCTTACTTATGATTACTTTGAAACAATAAACTTATACCACTTTGATTTATTAGAGATGAAATGCTGGCAATACAGTACTTAGCAAACCCTCTTCAAATCCTACTCAAACACCCTAATTTGATACTACCACGTCGAGGTTGCAAACTTGGCTTTAAAGAACGAGAAAACGCGTGAAAGTCATATCGAAATACCTTTTGAGGATTTTAAGTGAAAGACAAAACAAACAAGTATAGATCAAAAGTGATGTATTTTTACTGTTGCTTCTGAGGTGATATTATTTTTTCATTGAAGTTGAATATTTTTACAATATATAGAAACATTATATTTATTGGCCAAAAAAATGTATATTGCAAGTGTTTCATATTCTGCATCACGGACGCCACAAATCTTCATACCTTTGAAGCGCACACGTCAACCGAAGGCCAATTCAACACACAAAGAGCAGATACATGTCTGTGGCCGGGATTTGAACCATGTTTTGCTTTTCAACTTCGTGATTCACCCACAGATTGATTCGCAGTTTGTGAGAAGGAGTATAAAGGAAAGGAAATTTGTAATGGTTGTCGGGGTGTGAGTTTACATTTTAGAAATGCCACTAAACACACTTTCGACACTAGATATAATCATAATAGTGACTCAAGTACATGAAGGTATGAAGAAAGTGGCCGTAGCACAATTGGTAGGCTGTAATCAAAGTGACTCTTCTAGAGTTTGGAAGATATTCCAGGAGACCCATTCGATAGCCGATATGCCCAAAGAAGGAAGACCATTCATGCCAACGACTGCACAAGACAGGCATATCCGTATTAATGCACGCAGACGTCCTATGTCCACAGCAACTCAACTCCACAAGGAGTTCCGTGAGGCCTCAGGTATCATGATGTCCACCCGAACGGTGCGAAACCGACTACACGATAAAGGGATTTATGCCCGTCTGTTCCTCGACTAACTGCACGACATAGGGCAATACGCGTAAGTTGGGCAAGACATCTTGTAAACTAGACCCGCGAACAGTGTTCACAACCACGGTTTACGGATGAAGTACGGGTTAGTCTGCACCCCAACGATAACATTATTCGTGTCTGGGGAGCAAATAGGTAGCGTTTGAATGAATCGTTCATGGTGGAACGCTTTCAGCAACAGGGTGGTTCGGCACTGTAGTAGAGGAGAATAAGGCATTCACCGGACAACCTTGTCCAAGGTCATTTGATACCATAGCCTATTTGACTAAAATTAAGATATATTTTCATATCCTCTGATGGATTTAGCTATGTGTAACAAATTGTCTAATCATGCTACGAATTCTAACCCTCGTACTAGGGTGATTAACATTCTTGAATATCTATAACAATATTCTACCCTCAGGGTCACGTGACACCGAATGTTGATTGGTTGATAGTGTACTTAATTTATGCTCCAAACAGGTGACTACTTGCTTGAGAATGGTGCCTAGAAGGTATTTTTTTTAGAAATGAAACCTACTGACTACTTGATTACTAGATATTTTTAAGATACCCTGTTTGCATATACCTAAGGTAGGTTCTTAAATATTATTTTGGTAACTAATATTAAGAAAAAACTATTTTGAGGCATCCTATGTGAGAGACTAGTCTAGTCCAGTAAATGAAACAACAATAGTTGTTCTGTGACTCTATCATGCTTGACATTATAAACAAAACTCTTCTCTGCAATAAGATTAACATTACTTAAAGTGTTATCAGGCAGAGGCTAATGGAATTCACGTATAATTGTGATATTTGTTCTATCTTTGACTACCACTTGTTTTCTTTTTGACGTGTTGGATGGTCAGATCCGGATTTTATTGGTTCCGGATCCTTGCGTGGGGATCTGATCCCAAAACCACGTAAATATGTCATAGGAAGAAACAGGGGGCATAAGCCCCTCAATACACTTGCCAAATGTCATGGAAATTGAGAAGAGACACAGGGGTCAGATCCCCACGTCAATTTGCCCTCAACTTGACATTTGAAGCTGCTTTTGCCCCCTAAAACAGTTTTTAGGCGAAACAAAAAACACATATTACTTCCTTTGAGACCCTCTATACACCTGTCAAATTTCATGAAAATCGGAGGGGGACACAGGGACCAAATGCACACTTCAATGTGTCCTCATTTTGTCATTTGAGGAAGGTTTGCCCCCTAAAACCGTCTTTTAGCTTAAACAAAAAAATACGTATGTGTTGTTTTGGTCCCATTTATAAACCTGCTAAGTTTCAAGGAAATCGGAAGGGGCCACATAGGTCAGATCATCACTTCAATTTGTCCTGGTCTTGACATTTGAGGGGGGTTTTGCCCCCTAAAACAGTTTTTTAGCCGAAACAAAAAAACACGTATTTCATTCTTTGGGCCCCTCTATGACCCTGCCAAGTTTCATGGAAATCGGAGGGGAGACTTAGATAACCTCCCTTGTTAGTCTTAAACTCTGTAATTATATACCACTGTAGAGAGATTGTATAATTTTTGTATAAGATTTCTATCTTGTTAAATGCGTAAAAGGTTTCATCCTGGAATGGAATGTCTCACATTTATGTGTGTTTCCATTTCCAATACATTCGAATGAATACATATTCGTTTCAATTGCATTTACAAAATCACTTCTGACATTTTATGTTTATCTAGTAAGATTATTTTTGCGCACGAGTGTGTTAGCTTGTGCGTAACAAAGTATTTTAGGAAAAACACTTGAAAAAAATCTTGTAGGACGAATCAATGAGAAATTTATTTGTAATCGAAGTTCATAATACCTTTTAAGATGTGGTAATAATATAATCGGATTGAGATACGAAACTCTCGGATCCTGATCCGGATCCGGATTTTTGGATCCGGAACTTTTTGATCCGGATACAGATGCGGTATTTCGGACCCGGATATGTTTCCGGATCCCGATCTGCAAATTTCGGATCTGGATCCGATTGGCCATCCCTAGTGTTGATTACAGATATTTGCCTGTGTGCCTTGAATTCACTGGGAGTATAGTATACATCTGTGTTTCCTTCAGTTGCTGTTTTGTAAGCAGCATATGTTTCATACAATTTGAGATAGTCATCTTGTGCTACGTCCAGATTATAATTTTCACGGGGGAAAATCTCGTTACGTCAATTTTTAAAACAGATATTTTTAATCTTGCAATTATCAAATTTGCTAGAATGTTTATCTTGTGTGTTTTCTCTCCCAGTTTGTAACAGTACAATTATAAAATCTGGCATATCATACTGTATACTACTGAATTGATTGGTACCATCAAATTCGTAATCTCCACAAGAGGCTAGTTTTTGGACACACTGGTACGTGTAAAATCCAATAGGAACTTCTCGAATTTTTTAGAATATTTTCTTTGTATTTGAGAGCATAATTAATTTCGTATTCTACTAGTGGTATTCTTAACTCCATGGTGTCAATAATACACTTGGCTTCTTCAGGTAGGGTATTGGGAAGTGTTGTTCCTTCTGCATTTAGGATACTGCAACGCATAAGAGCATTATTATCATTAGCTGATTACGAAAAGTAATTATCAAACCACATTTCCATATCATGTCTTTGTAGTCTGAGAAGAAACTTGGCAGCAGACGCATGGGGAACAGTAGTGTGTGTTTTTTGTCAGGATTTTTGTTCCTGATTCAAATCCTCCGCCTGGTAATATGTTTCATCTAGTTCGGAAAATTTAAGTTTTCCTATGGCCGTAGAAGTAATACCAGGATAGACTACTATATCTTTAACAGTACCATGCTTTGTAATTTATCCTTGGGAGAACAAGTGTGGTTCAAAATTATCTACTAGGTTATGTTTGCACCAGAGGGAAAGTCTTCACTATTTTCATTTTGTACTGCTTCAAATTTAATATACTAATAAGCCCTCTGAGGATGAACAAAACTGTCATCCACATACACATCAAATTCAATTTAACGATTGGGTTCATTGAGATTAGCAAATGTATGACGATTGGGAGGAAAATATTGCAATTCATAACTTTCAATATGCTCCATGTTAATGGTTATTTTATATATTAATTTATTTGATTGCTGTTGTGGCGGCACCTTCAAAATCTACTGCTTCACCTTTTTAGTTTGTTGCTACTAACTCTATGTGGTCTATAAGATTGTGGGACACTGTAAAATAGATAGGTGAGGAGGGTGTGTAGATGATATGCTCCATGAACACAGAATTGGTTTGAAAATGTCTATAATTCCAGTTTGTCTGTGACTACCTATGTTGCCTTCAGAATTAGTAATCATTCCTTCTGCTACATTAAAATGAATATTCCAAGTCTCTATTGCAACAGAGTTGTAACAGAGTTTTGTGATAGTAACACACCTGTAGACAGATGAGCTTGAAATGTTGATAGATTATACTGACGTTTGTAGTTACGACGAGCTGGTGTGTGTAGTTCATTAACTTCATCTTGTATAGACATTGTGTCTGGTAACAGAAGATTACATAAGAAGGATTATCCTCAGGGTACAATTGTTTAACTTCAAATAATAATTGGTCACCGGTATGAACATCAAAAACAGACAATTATCTATCTTCATGTGTTTTATATTTGTTGGTAGTATTATGCCAAGATGCTATTGGTATTTGAAATGCTCTGAACACACAATATTCTCCTTGTATGGTGAAAAGTGCCAACGCAAATTGTTTTCCCCTTTTCAAATATCCAGATTTTAAAAATTGAATAGTACCATTGAGGAAAAAATCATGAGTCTGTGAGTAAGAATATACTTTGTAAATATTACCAGCTTTAACATATGTCCAGTTCCATCGTGTATTTGGAATACTGAGAAGTCGGACACTCTCAACAGAGAACAACTGACTAGATTCTACTTCATCCAATTTTCTCAGCAGTGGTTCGAAGTGTAACCCTATAGTACAAACAACCTCATCTTAGCTACGTTTGATTCTTATATCCACATAGAGTTGCTTAAATTGTTTTTTCAAATCACGAAGCTGTGTGGTGAACCTTTATTTAGCAGATTCATCATTTGTTTCTATGGTCCCAATTTGAAGTTTAATATTTTAAATAATCTGCTGTGAGCTCTCTACAAGCCTCAATTTGGAGCTTTGGCTAGAGAGATCATGTACTTGGTTTCTAATTTCTATAAACAGTAAGTGAAGTTCACTGACAATTTGGTTCGTCGGCAAAGTGGTAATAATTTCTTGAATTTGTGCAAATTTTCACCTGAATATTTTTGATCTCTTCAGATTTGAGTATTCTATTTACTGCTTCTTTCAAAGATCTCAGTTCCTGAGAAGTAGGTAAGCTAGCTACAGTATTCTGAAGTGTCGTCAGAACTTTGTTCACAGCATCTAATTCAGTAGATTCTGCTGTAGTACTTAACACATTGTAGAGTTGTATTATGTCATTTTGTGTAGGTGTTGATTACTGTTGTGTTTCCAATTTGTTTTGTATGTCATCTATCAAATAATGAACATGAAATTATTCAGATTTAGTGTTCAAATTTTCCAGCTTAGTAATTTCTTTGCTGTTGGACTATGCTCAGATTTTCAGTAAGGCCAGGTAATTTTGAATCCAGTATTTCCTGGATACTCAATAGTTCATTTTTCATAGTTGCAAAAGTATCCTCAATGTTGGCTATGGTACTTTCAATTCTACCTAAATTCCTTTAAGTCTCAAGCTAGAGTTTGATGTTATTAACATTAAGAGCAATAGTATTATGTTTACTGGAGGACGGAAGATTATTTATAAAATCTTCCAATATTTGAAGTTTGGGTTGGACTTCAGTTATGGCAGTATGCAGCTCATCTGTTTGTAGTTCAATTTTTATGTTTTTTTTTATTGTAGGAATCACAAAGGATTGACACTGCTCATTCAAATCAGCAATTATACTATCATAATCTTTTTGAATTTTGATACTTTGGATGATTGCTTGTAGTTCTGTTCGAATACTCTTTGTTTGATTATTTATTTGTTATTTTGGTTCCTCTACATTAGTAGTCTGAGCTTGTCTGAATTTCTCTACCTCATTTTTTAATTTGCCTACACTCTCTTCTAAGTTTTGAAGGGTGTCAATTGAGGCCAAATTAGTGTATTTTTGAAGTAAGAATTTCAGTTCTGCATCAATTTTAAGAATAGGATCCAGACACTGAGACTAGATGATAGCTATCTCACATTGGAGACTAGAGTTGAGATTTTTTGCAATGTTCGTAGATCAGTACGTAATATTTTGACTCCAATATCAAATAAAAGAATTTTATCACTGTGCATTTTCGTAATGGTTATTTATTATAGGATAAGTGATTTTCAACTCCAAAAACAGAGGTATAAGTTTATCATAATCTCCCAGCAACTCTATATACACACATTCATTTGCAGATATATCATATGTAGTGACAGTATCCATCTTATCATATTAAATAAGATAGATAAGTAATTTTATATGAGGTTTGGTCTCAGATTTTATAGAAAATTGAATTTTCCCACCAATGTGGAAAATGTAATAATTTCGATCATTATTGAAAATATAAAATATTTTACCAGAATCATCATTGTATTCTTTGAGGATACTGTTCAAATGGATAATTAGTAGTACGTTTAGTGTATACAAGAGATTAGTGAGATATGTTGAGACTATCTGAACACGCACTTCCTTAGCTTGTTTTCTAAACCCAAGATATTCATGGTTATTTTATTGACAAATATTACATTGGTTGTTATTTACCAGGCAATAGTTACCCTGTGGTAAAGTATGTATTTCGCAAGAAAGAATCTGTCACTTGTCATCCTCTGAATCCAGGGGAATTTTTCTTAATTTTCTTGTATTTAATACATGATCAATATTTTGGATTCACTTCTCCTACCTCAGTGTTGGAAACTTAGTATTGAGACAGTTATAATAATCATCAAAAAAGAGTTTATTCTCCATTATAGATATACCTACTCCCTTGGCTTTTTAATAGTATCTTTTTCTGATCTAATTTCATACATCTTTGCTCGTAATCCAATAAATTCCTTAATAATATCATTACATCATCATTACGTAGGTTTCATTTGAATTATATTTTTGTGTAATAAATGTATTGTTCGCTCTAGCATATCTTTGTATATTTTGTATTATGCCCTCACGTATAACTTTTTCTATAAGAAGAAGCATATCCACATTTGAAATCATCTCCTTCTCAATTTTTGTTTTTAGCAACATAGCAGACCAAGCTAACCCTGGGAGAGTGTAAAAATGTGCGGGTCCAATTTATAGTTGTTCATAGACAATTTTCTAAAACCTTGGAATACATCTGCAAGAATTGTCACATCTAACTTTAGATAAGCATCAATGTAGTTTCCCAGTGTCTTATATACTAATTTCTTCCACATTAGTTGTGTATGATGGTAATCTTTATCTGTAATATTATTTTCTCCGAGTTGGCTGTATAACTCCTTGAGAGAAGGAACAGATTTATCATTAAACTTAATATGGTCAGTCACATATTAATATGGATAGACCAATTTTTGTCTAATATGTTCTATGCTTAAGCCTTGAAAATTATTAGTTGTAATTTGGAACTGATCATCAGATAATTGTTTGGCAAGAGCATCCAGGTCAGCAGAGAGAATTCTCATAGATTCTAGAAATCTCATCGTAATAGTTTCACCCCAGGAACCTTCAATGTTTTGCTGAGACTGATATATCTCTCTTGATTTTCTGCTAGGACTTCTTTGTTTTCTGTACCATAGCTCAGATGTTTAACCAAATGGTGATAATCATAACCACTGCCATTATTGAAGAATATAGGGACAAATTTGTTTCTCTGTACTTTGAGATTGCAATAATTGCATAAGAGCCGAAGATTTTCTCCTGTTTGTAAAATATCAATTGCACTGTGGGCAAATCTCAGTAGCATCATATAATTTTTCTTCAACAGCAGATCATAATATACTTGGTTTAAACACACATAATAACCTACCAAATTCTCTAAGTTCTTTTTTTTTTTAGAAATCTTTATTAAATATTTATTAAGTCCTCTTTATACATAAGGCTCATTAGGTTTTAATGAGATTCGCCACACAACTATGTAACCATAACTACAGATCTCATGGAGCTGATAAGGTGTAGTAGAAGGTATTTCAGGATTAGGATCTGAATAGGTGAATGGTTTGAGTAATGCCTAAAAATTTGTTTGAATTTCTCAACTTATTTTGGTTTGGGCATAATAATACGCACAGGTTTGTTCTCACCGCAGTTTTAATTGTGGTCTTGAAGTTTCTGGATAGAATCACAGTTTTTATTATCAAATATGGACAAACACCTCTGACAAATCTTGATCTTCCCATGATGCTTGGTTGCTTGGCTTCTAACCAGATGAGAAAAAATAATAATTAGACAGTAATGGAAATGCTTATCATCTGAAAAAGTAACAAATTGATAACAATAGTATTATCATTAATAATGTTACTTATTCTGAGAGGATATAAAAAAATATTTTCTTTATAGGCATACACATTGAATGACAAGAGTTATTTTGCCTCTTTTTCAAATGTTGTTATATCAGATATAGCAACAGGGAAGTGGATATTTCACATAACATGTTTATGCTCTGTCTCATACTGTATATAAAGATGATCTAGCTCTGGATTATCTTTACAGTGAATTGGATAAAGTTTTGCCGAGGCACACCACAGAAAACACTCGTTATCATTATTTTTTAATTGATCATAGCTTTCTTGTTCTGAATATCTACTGAAAGAGAGACATAAATAGAAGCAGTAAAAGGTGAAAATTGACTTATTTTCAGTTTTAGTTTATGTGGGAGTTCACATAATTTCCAACCAGATCCTTTAGCCTTAAATTCCTCATGTTTTGTAAGCAATGTGTCCATAAGCTGGACATTGATTTGTTCCAAATTATCTATGTCACTCAAATATATAGTCTGAGTCTTGGAACATTCGTGATGTATATGACGTGTATCATCAGGTTTCTCATATTCAGATGATAGAGTAGTTTTAAACTTAATAGATTTATTTTTAAGTTCATTTCTCAGGAGTTCTGTTATTGAAGATTTTATGTTCTTCAAGAAATTGTTGATATCGCAGTGTGGCTCTGATTCAAAATGGTAATAAATGAGACGACCATCAAAAGCTATTACACTAGGTGTAGTCAAAAATCTACTTTGTTATGGTTCAGGACCTTCAGTTGGAACTATATATGCTTTTCTTTTTCTTGGATTAGTCTGGCTGGTTGTTGTTGGAAATTCACAACTTTTCTTATGTCTGTTTAGATTAGATATGCTAATAAGATTTCCACTATTGGTGCAGGGATGAGTTGGTAATTTACGATCTTTTGTTTGACCAGTACATATTGCCAGGTTTTTTGACAAATTTGTTTTATATATGAATTTACCACAAATGTAGCATTCAGTTTTACAAGTAATATTTAACATTGTTTTTATTTGGTATATATATATTAAAAAAAATGTCTGGATATATCAGAACACTAGAGGGTGTCAATATTTCATTCTTACTTGGAGATAATATATTTAGCGGTAAAAAATTTAAAAATTGAATAGAAAGTAGTCTATGCTTAAGTGTATCAAGAATAGTAAAATATTTTTTGGTATTGAATTTATATATAGATTCTGCTGGAGACACAAGACTATACATAAGTGTATCAAGAATAATAAAATATTTTTGGTTTTTTATTTATTGTAGAGATATGGTGATTAAAAATACGAGAAATCCTCGTCAAGAGATTATTTTATGCTTGTTTATTCACTGGAATTGTCCGACTTGCGAGCAATCTCAAGAATGCCCACACTTCGTAACTTCCTCGAAGCATTGACGCAGAGGTAAATACATGGATCTAACATGATAAAGTGTGTTCGAAAGGTGTAATAACCCTTCGAAGCAAAAGATTATAAAAGCAAGCTCGTCCTGAAGCTCTCTCTCATTACTCTTATTTAACTCATACACTTTACAATGAACAAACTACAACGACGAGGTACGAACATTGCGGCTGCATAAGCATTCAGGCATTCGTGTGGGATTGCTCGGAATAATGAGTCAAGGGTCACGGTATTGAACCTTGGCATCAGTCACAATTCGGTCTGCAAGAAGCATCTGGACAAGAACATCTATCTCCTACCAGGTATGAACAATCGTGAATAACCTTAAATTAAATCTCCCAAATCTCCTTCCTCATATTCGGAACAGGTTCAACTCACACGTATATTATAACCTACCTATATGTGTTATTGAAGCAACCCTGTGACCTAAGATCCCTGATAAATATGGGTTTACAACATTATAGATAGATTTTGCTGGAGACACAAGTCTATACCTTAGTGCATCTAGAATAGTAAAATATTTTCGGTATTTTATTTTTATATTGATTTTGCTGAAGACATAAATTTATACCTAAGACTAAATTATTTTGGGTATTGGATATTACATATATATTTTGCTGAAGAGACAAGTCTATACCCAAGTGTATCAAGAATATTAAAATATTTTGGGTATTGTATATATATCGTAACGAACTGTTGCTCGTTCGGATCTTACCAGAATCCTAACCATTATGCTTGGGTGTTGTAGCTTTGTCATTCATTCATCCTCACTGGGGAGCACTCGCTCTTTGGTAGTTAACTTGATGGTAATAGGCGAGAGGTTACTTTTTACACATGGAATGGCACAACACAAAGAATTTGGGTTCATATCTTCCAGTTTAGATCAACATGGTTAGAGAAGGATATTACCTGTCTATTCGATGATGAAGAGTTCCTCGGAGAAGACTCTTAGAGTTGCGCTATGTTGGCTCGCTCAAACTCCCCGATGTTTCTCGTTCTTCGATCCAAAGCAAAAGACCAAACGTCGCCCGTTGCACTCTAACTTATCCTTTCTTCCACCACCTGGTTATTGCTCCCTAATACCCGTTGATCAGAAACTTACTTTCAATCAACCAGGAAGATTGATTTGATACTGACTAGGCATTCTTTGAATCCTTGAGAGAGTAACGGCCGACGAAGGAGGTTATTGCTTTTGGCTTGCTGCTTTTCTCTAATCAGTGTAACCTGTTACGATACCTCCCTTGGGAATAAATTTCCCAAATTGAAATTTATGTTCGTAATACCCATGTTGAACTATCCTCAGAAGTTGGAGTTTTTTTTATTAAAACGTAGAAAAGGAAATGAAACAAAATAAACCATATTTTCCCTGCCAAAACCCAAAAATTAACAGAATTAAAATTCTATGATTATATGAAGTGCAGATGCGGTAACAGGCCAGAAGTAATTTGATAAGTCTTAACTGTCTATGTAACTGGCCGTAAAAACAATGTAAGCAAAACAAACACACGTGTTTTCTGAAGAGAGAAAAAAAATGTTTTGAGTAGCGTAAGCAATGTTTTCCTGAAGTAATCAATCAGTCGGTGTCATAATCACTGGAGGGCGGAGCCCAAAATGTATGTTGTAATGGCCGCCGTGGCTAGAACAAGTGATAACACAAAGATGGACATAGTTCGAGAGCGTGGCTAGAAGCATAAAAGATGGCCACTAGTCACGTGACTGTCCCCAAGAATTTCGATGTCGCATGTGTTTGGGGATGGAGCGCCGGAGGCGAGCGGCCTGTTTACACAATTACGTGTTGTGAAGGAACTGTATTTCATAACATTGAAATAATTTGACGAGAACAATCCACACTGGAGCTCAGACAGTAGTTTTATAAAACACACGTATTCACAGAAAGTGTTGTTTCACTATAGTTCGTTGATCACAAAGGTTCCTAGGATCGCTGAGGCACTAACTGGAACTACAGAAGTAAGTATGATTTATTTGTATCCAGGAAACACACACGTACTGTTGTGGGTGAAAATTGCCGTTGATTCACTGTGGGATTTCCCTTTGGAAATTGATAAACTTTACTGCTATGTTTTCTTCAAGAACCGATAAGAAAACGATCGATAAGGGCATGTAAGTTTTTGCACCACATACTTTGTGTCATTATGGGTGCATGGAGATATATGCCGTGTTAAATTCACTGTTCATTAGCATAGTTCGGTGCACTTAGTGATGAATAGATAGTTTCTGATTTTTTATTTTTTTTTTGCATTTTATACTCCCGTCCCAAAGTTACACAACTGGTTGCACACACTGGATGGTTCTTGTTTGTGGGTGTAAAACTGCTTTACATGAAGTTGTAGAGGGGATGGCCAAATATCGTTTAAGTAGTAGTGTAAAATACAATATTATAAACCCGATAAATGAAGAGCCCCCCTCAGGCAGATTTGGCTACACTTAAAACAAGCTCAACATGTACATATGAGCTTTTTGCTCAAGTGTGAAACCCTGTCTAATCCACGATTTTTGTAAAAATGCCCTCGGGAATTTCCCGTGAAATGAAGAGCCCCCTCAGATTGATTTGCCCACACTTACAAAAGTTGCATCAGCCACATTTTTGTCCATAAGCTTGTTAAAAATATGCCCCTCTTGATATTGTTTTGGATACACTTGAAATTAAGCCAAGATGCTCATAAAACCCACACACACACACACCCATACACACACACACACACACACACATATGTTTACTTCTGGTTTATTTCTATTGCATCATGCTGTGCAACAAATTATAAGGCAAGAGCTCTTGCATCCTGCTGTGTAACAAATTATTATCCAATAAATTATAAGGCATGTGTTGTTTTCTGATTGGTTAATTATGACATAATGTGATGATGTGTTATGTTCTGATTGCTTTTTGTTTCAGATGTTTTAATCCATGCTTAGGGTATATAAAGAGATTTTGCATTACATATCAGTCAGTATTGTGAGAGTGGCTGAGGAGTACAAATGTGTTGTTACAGTGCTTCTCATACTACAGGCCTGTTTGTTTTAATATAAAACATTTCTTATTATTCAATTTCTGGCATATTGAACAAAAGGGCTTATATTTTGTATAAAAAATCTGATATTTGTTACATCCAGCTTGTTTGTTGTAATCCACTCATATTTAGAGTCAGGCTTATATCTGTCCCAGCATGTTATACAAAAATCAATACTTAACACAGTGTAAGGTCATTGCCTTTCTAGGACATGCATGTCTGTGCAGGCATTTGTGCTAGGTCAGTGTAGATCAATATTTATTCTCTTTTTCCACTTGTAGGCCATTACCTTTACAACCTGTCATAGTAAACATAGAGTTCTGATTAAAACCCAAGAAATTTTATATAATAAACCGAGGATAAAAATTAATAATAATATTAATAATAATTCATAATATTAACATTAAGTATATACACTAAATATATAAAGCACACTGCTGGACACAACTTATATTTTTTATTCAGTATAAAGTTTTGAATTGAACCCTAGGAAATCTTATATAATAAACAACAACAAAAATGCAAAAGCAAAAATATTGTGATCAATGCAATAAAAATATATCCAGCCCCAATTGGGTTAAGCACTAAAAGAATTGTAATCCAGATAAATGCAGAATACTCACAAAAATATGCCCCAAATGCCATAGAGAATATTGCATGCAATACTTTACATATAAACATACAGATACTTCTTCTGCACAGTCATCAACATTGCCAAACAAAATTGATTGGAAATATTTGTGTGATTGCCCTGTATAGCTTGGATTGCAAGGCCAAATTTTGCAATTTTCTGAGTTCTTCACTATTGTTCACCCTTTTGCAATAGGGTATATTGTGTATGTGTTTCCGGTATATTCGTACTGCATTTCTACAAGAAATTAAAAATTTACATTAAAACAAGACATTAGATACAAAAATATCTCGTTTCTGTCAGAACTTACATCAAAATTGTCTGCAAAACTTATGTTTCTTTTGAAATCATTGGGTTAGCAGATGTTGTTGCATCCTATAGTTAGGAATGAAATATTTGTAAATGATGTTAGAACCCTAATTATATTGTCATGATCTGGTTTGTATGGAAAATGAACCTATTTAACAGCATCTGAGTTCTTGGACAGGCCCGGGTAATTTGTCTGTTCGAGAACAAACTCATCATGATCCAGGATATAATTAAAAGTTAAAAATTTGCCAGTTGTTCCCCACAGTTTAGTTTTTATGCATGATTTTGTAAATTTTGGAAACAGGAGTGTGAGAATAACGGGGCAAAAATAATTGTCAACAATTTCACACCCAACCCAATATCCAGAATAACAATTATAGAGCCACAAATCTTCAAGTGCTATTTTACCCAAATCTAAATACTGTATGTGTGTTCCTCTAGATCCGATACTCTCTATTGTTGCAACAATATTCTTCCCAACATCATTAAACTCATCAACAAAATAGCTAAGCTCGTCAGATTTAACAAACTTGCTCCTCTACAAGAAATTAAGAATTAAGCATAAATGTAATTGTTGTGATTTCCACTGAATTCAAGATATAGCCTGACAACAATATATCTTATACCCTTGGGTATGATAATTTTACGGCTCTTGCCCGGGTGAATAGTTTCACCTACAAATACACAGTTGTTGAAATACTCAACACCAATATAGTGAATTGTTGGGTTTTGAATGCAAATTTTTACATAATTTGTTTTAAAATATTTCCTGTCTGTTCTTCTTATTATTCTTGTCCCATATCCCCTTAGTGGCTTATAAGATTTTAATTTAATTCCTCTCCTATTATACAACTCCAAATGTGTTTTGGGATCTCTGCTGGGCATCTACAATTGAAAAATTGTTAATGTTATCACATCCAATCTCATATTCAATATCATCCTGACCATCTATTATCAAAAAATTAGATTCGGATGGGCAAATTGTAACTCTCATTACTTCCCCAAGTTCAATATTAAAATATGACAGAGTGCATTTCTTGAAGAAGTAATTGTTTTTTGTGATAATCATAACATATGTCTCCTCTGTGTCTTTATTCCTAACAAAACCTCTTCAGATAAAAATCTAATAGGGCGATCCTCATAAGAATAAACAATAGCTCGGGTTAATGGATCCATGCTACAATAGAATCAAAAATAAACCCCAAACCTATACATCAATCCCAAAAATACCTCATTCTTGTATCTTGTATTGATAGCTCTTAAAGTGATTTTGTCTTTCAAATAATACAGATTATATTATGGTGATATATTTCAAGTTTGGATAATATTTTAGGTTAGTGTATATAGTTTTGTAACCACCAACAAGATCAAAATGCATCCATTCTGTACTGTAGTCCATAAGCAAATCGCGAGAAGCATTGCAAAATAATCTTAGAACTTGGCCATTGTCGATTGGGTTGAAACAAATATCAACTCTGTGATAATAAATTTTATTGTTTGTTTTGGTGACAGAATACCCTATTAAATTTGGAATGTATGACCCAACCTCAAAATCAAATACATCAACATTGCTGCATATGTCATCTGGCGATGAGTTTGTGTTAATTATGTAACAATGTATGTATTTTGATTCTGATATCTCTGCAATTTTTTTAAATTCAGAAAATTGCACCATTCCAAGCTCCAGGTATTGTATCCTAGAAACATTTTGGGTGAGTATTTTAATTTGCTCATCACACTTGACAGATAGGATAGGAAAATTGCACAGAGACGTGCTAACAATATTTTGTTGCTAACAATTTCAAATTTCTTGAGTGGGAATATGTTGTTTCTAAGATCAGCATTAATTTTGTAGTACAGCATTGCTGTGGAACATGTTCAGTTCTTGGATTCTGTTACACCCATTCTAATACAATTAATATCACAAGTACCATTACAAAGCACGCACCGCATAAAATCATAATTCCAAGCGATGGCATGGAGTAATTATTTTTCCACGATTCCATATCAGACAAAAAAAATATATTGCAATTGGAGCTTCAACAATTCGGGACTGTGCAATATATTGTCTACAAATGTAGGAAAAATTATATTGTACGGGTTGCAAACAAAACTCCCAAAGCTTATGTGTTTCAGGTTCCTGAAATTTGAAACAGAATCCAAACTGTCTGGAAGTTCATAAAAGTGAAGCCATTCTACAAGCGGGTCTATCTCAGCTTTTGCATGATATATTTGAGCAAGAGGTGATGTGTTTATAATATTTGTTGGGTTGTAATATGTTATTCCATAATTTGACCTATACTGGTGATACCCGGGAATGGATATAATTTTTGAATTTTGGCTGAATGAAAATATATCAATGTTCTGTGTGAAGTTTTTCAATTCTCTAAATTGATCCAATCTTGTGCTTATAATTATTGCCCTTACAAGTTTTGCATATTTAATTTTATTTGCAATCTGTGCAAACATCTTAAACCTAATAGGACCGAGCTCCATTATATCATAGGTTAAAACATCCAATGCGAGCAGAGATTCAACATTGTTTTTAGCAATAAATATGCTCTCTTCTATATCCATCATGTCCATAATTGATAAGGAGACACAAATTTACAACTATTGTAATTGATTGAAGCAATGCGGTGAAACTTGATATTGCATTGATTACATATTTCTTCTAATCAAAGGCATGAGCTATGGCACATCCAGATTGAAAGGCTGCATATATTAAATATAAGCCAAGAAAAACAATCATCTGTAAGAAAATGCACTGTATTAAACACAGACACCATATGTTCCATAATCCTCTGCTGTAATGCCGAAACTCATGGCCTCATGGTTGATGTGATACTCATTCATCATGTACAAATATAATTCATTTACACCTAGATCCTTCAAATCTTTACAGAAATCTGGAATATTACAAATATCTTCTGGTGAGCACAAGCTGTGATACACAGTGACATTTTAAATTTGGAAATTTCTCTCTGAGGATTTTCCTATCCTCATCTGTGGGGATACTATCAAAATGGATCCATGTGACTGTTTCTGTGTTTGGGATCATGTCATAATATGGGGAGAGGAGAAAAGTGTGACCCACATTTGTTACACATTGCTGGAATTTCTCACCGTATCTGTATGCATTTTGATATTGTTTCACAATGGGCCTCCCATATTTCATTGAGAGCTTCTTTTTCAATTCTGGCTTGAGTTGAGACCTGAGTTTCTCAATATCAACTTTGTTGTCAAAATAGAGATCATTTTTTTTATGAAGGGGTATATCTGAACTTTCTTCCTTTTTTTCTAGATGCTCCAATCTCAACAAATTTTATGGACTGTGGTGGATCCTCCATTGCTTGAAAAGGCAAAATATACAGATTAAAAACTAAAAAATTTAACTACATTCTCGTTGATATTATAGATGTTATAAAAAATTGGATGTATTATCTTATAATGGAGCATGAGTCTCAACTGATCCCTAAGGCTCACATGTATTTTCCTATTATTCCCCATCCAACAAACTGAACAATGTGCAGGTTTTTAAACACCCTTTTGAATTGTCTGCTTTCTAAAAAATCTGTATCTTGTAAAAGCCACTTGACCTTTGCACTTTCAGTTTTGGATCCCCCAATAGTGTACAGATAATCATATGAGTATGCATATACAAATTGCTTGTCTGGTGAGGAATAATTGCGTTTGTAATCAGATCTGTCCCAGTACAAGTGATCACCCCTAAACATTTTCTTAAACCCATCCATTACATCTTGTTTTCCAGACAGATTATATATGCACACCAGATTTATGTTTGATATGAATTCCAGATCCTCCAGGGTTGTGTGATCATCAATAAATTCATTTTTTAGATGCACTATGAGAATTTTCACAACAGTGTCCAATTTTATAATCTCCTCAGCAATATTCCTGAGCGAATCTGGTTTTTGAGAAATATACAAGCTTGGTGCTCAACATGTCTCTGCAATCAACATCCAAGTATAATCCCTCACAAACAAAATCCAAATTTTGCTTGCCCACAAAACTCATGTTGTGTTCAAGCAGAATCTCTACACACTGATGTGATAGGGGTGTAACACCATGGTCAAGACCTAGAATCTTATTCTTGCTGTGAATAGTGTTTTTGGAATTTTGAATGGAATCAACTATAAATGGTTGCCCTTCCTCATTAAATACAATAATCCTTTATACTCGGACAATGGGCCCGTGTAGACATATGGTCCATAAAATGAATTATAATCTGGTGGGGGCGACATATCTAAAAAAAAAATTATCAATACATTACTTTGCATGCAATAGGTATTTCTATGTTAATAGCATATAATTCTACACACTAAGCATGTACATGAGTAACTCATTAAAACATGCAGCATAAGAAGAATTGTTGAATTTTACATTCATGAGGCATTTGCCCCCATCATATATATTCCCCTCCCCATCTGTTATAATGTCTGCACCATTAAATCTAAACCACCCCTATTATTTATATGAAGTTGGGGTATGTAGAAAAATACAAAAAAATTATTGTGCAATTCAGCAGATGCCTTGTTGAACCATATTACATAGGATCTGTAATAGCAGTGAAGCATGAATGCATTTATTCTATAGTGATATACCTGTGATTCATGGTAATGTATGCAATCACCCAGCCCTATGCTTACATACCCAAAACTATGATCCCTGTCAAGCAACCACCTAAACTCTGTCTCATTCCTAACTGCAAAAAAATCATACTCTGATAGAGTTGAAAATTCATGCCTTATAGAATCAACAAGAATGTCAGATTTAATGTACCGTGCAATGTTTCTTCTGTCAAAATATGTTTGCATTTTGGCACCCTATAAAAACAAAATGCCAAATTAATTTACATAGCATATCCCCAAAACAGAATCAATACATTCATACCTGCACTCATACATATTAACAACTGATTGGGTCACAATTAATTTGGCATCTTATAGATTCTATATTGTTCTCAGATGTTGTTCCCAATTGTTAAATCTTCAAGCATAGATTTGAGATCTGTCTAACACAACTGCTTCCCGCAACTGCACTGGGAATGAAATATGCCGTTTTGCAGAACAATCACTAGGCAAGAGGCATTGCATTTTTTTAAATTTTCTGCACATAAAACACATAGATAGTTCGTTCATAGATACAAGATGCTTATCAAAATTGTAAAAGGTTTCAGGGTTGAAATCACTACCCCTGTACATAAGATTGTCATCCTCCTGGTGAAATTCTAATGCATTGAAATAGTTTCTATCTGTTATGTCGTATCGGTACAAACTGAATTTGAATCTGGAAATCATATAATTTGAGTACCATCTTCTTGTATAATCCGCATCGAAGAAAATAAAAAAGCCATTGATCCTTCCCCTCTTTATATATTGATATTCCTCAAATGGGGTGATATCCCCCAGACTCAAATATTTAAATTGCTTCCCACAGTCTAGAACCTATTGAATCTCTGTTTCATTTCTCACACAAAACAAATCAAACTCTGTAATTTGGTGGAATCTGGGCATGATATCATCAAGTACAGACTTGGATCTAATAAATCGGGATAGGCATCTTCTATCAAAATATGTTTGCATCTGAAATTAGAACAACTCTGAGTCGCAAATTTGCATGCCGCATCTGCATCTCACATTAAAAAATCCCCACTCCATGATTCTTCCCACACAGTCCAGGCCACAGTGTTTAAATTTGTGCCATATGAAGTACAGGACCATTTCATTCTGTCCAAACAACAAATGTCTAAAATCCTCATAGGTATATATTCTGTCATCCCTATTATGTTGGAAATAAAATCTGTCAAATGACGCCTCAAACAACCCTGGAGGATCTGGAATTCATATCAAACATAAATCTGGTGTGCATATATAATCTGTCTGGAAAACAAGATGTTATGGATTGGTTTAAGAAAATGTTTAGGGGTGATCACTTGTACTGGGACAGATCTGATTACAAACGCAATTATTCCTCTCCAGACAAGCAATTTGTATATGCATACTCATATGATTATCTGTACACTATTGGGGGATCCAAAACTGAAAGTGCAAAGGTCAAGTGGCTTTTACAAGATACAGATTTTTCAGAAAGCAGGCAATTCAAAAGGGTGTTTAAAAACCTGCACATTGTTCAGTTTGTTGGGGGGAATAATAGGAAAATACATGTGAGCTTTAGGGATCAGTTGAGACTCATGCTCCATTATAAGATAATACATCCAATTTTGTATAACATCTATAATATCAACGAGCCTGTAGTTCAATTTTTTAGTTTTTAATCTGTATGTTTTGCCTTTTCAAGCAATGGAGGATCCACCACAGTCCATAAAATTTGTTGAGATTGGAGCATCTAGAAAAAATGGAAGAAAGTTCAGATATACCTCTTCATAAAAAAAATGATCTCTATTTTGACAACAAAGTTGATATTGAGAAACTCAGGTCTGAACTCAAGCCAGAATTGAAAAAGAAGCTCTCAATGAAATTTGGGAGGCCCATTGTGAAACAATATCAAAATGCATACAGATTAAATTTGTACGGTGAGAAATTCCTGCAATGTGTAACAAATGTGGGTCACACTTTTCTCCTCTCCCCATATTATGACATGATCCCAAACACAGAAACAGTCACATGGATCCATTTTGATAGTATCCCCACAGATGAGGATAGGAAAATCCTCAGAGAGAAATTTCCAAATTTAAAATATGTCACTGTGTATCACAGCTTGTGCTCACCAGAAGATATTTGTAATATTCCAGATTTCTGTAAAGATTTGAAGGATCTAGGTGTAAATGAATTTTATTTGTACATGATGAATGAGTTTCACATCAACCATGAGGCCATGAGTCTCGGCATTACAGCAGAGGATTATGGAACCTATGGTGTCTGTGTTTAATGCAGTACATTTTCTTACAGACGATTGTTTTTCTTGGCTTATACTTAATATATGCAGCCATTCAATCTGGATGTGCCATAGCTCATGCCTTTGATCAGAACAAATATATAATCAATGCAATATCAGGTTTCACCGCATTGCTTCAATCAATTACAATAGTTGTAAATTTGTGCCTTCTAATCAATTATGGACATGATGGATATAGAAGAGAGCATATTTATTGCTAAAAACAATGTTGAATCTCTGCTCGCATTGGATGTTTTAACCTATGATATAATGGAGCTCGTTCCTATTAGGTTTAAGATGTTTGCACAGATTGTAAATAAAATAAAATATGCAAAACTTGTAAGGGCAACAATTATAAGCACAAGATTGGATCAATTTAGAGAATTGAAAGACTTCACACAGAACATTGATATATTTTCATTCAGCCAAAATTCAAAAATTATATCCATTCCCGGGTATCACCAGTATAGGTCAAATCATGGAATAACATATTACAACCCAACAAATATTATAAACACATCACCTCTTGCTCAAATATATCATGCAAAAGCTGAGATAGACCCGCTTGTAGAATGGCTTCACTTTTATGAACTTCCAGACAGTTTGGATTCTGTTTCAAATTTCAGGAACCTGAAACACATAAGCTTTGGGAGTTTTGTATGCAACCCAGTCAATATAATTTTTCCTACATTTGTAGACAATATATTGCACAGTCCCGAATAGTTGAAGCTCCAACTGCAGTATAATTTTTTTGTCTGATATGGAATCGTGGAAAAATGATTACTCCATGCCATCGCTTGGAATTATGATTTTATTCGGTGCGTGCCTTGTAATGGTACTTGTGATATTAATTGTATTAGAATGGTTGTGACAGAATCCAAGAACTTAACATGTTCCACAGCAATGCTGTACTACAAAATTAATGCTGATCTTAGAAACAACATGTTCCCACTCAGGGAACTTGAAATTGTTAGGAAAAAAATATTGTTAGCACGTCTCTGTGCAATTTTCCTATCCTATCTGTCAAGTGTGATGAGCAAATTAAAATACTCACCCAAAATCAGAAGCAGAGCAAGATAGTGTGAGATATAATATTTGTATTGAAACAGAGCTTTGTTGCTTATATAAACAGCCTAGAAGATGGGTTTGTGTTGTGCAGGTTGACATATATAAATAGGAGCATATATATCCTGTTTTATTCTATCTAATATTAAATACCGTGGTACTCTTATACTCAAACAATGGGCCTGTGTAAACATAATCTCCATAGAATGGATTATAATCTGGTGGAGGTTCCATCTACAAAAAAAATATTTTGTGTAAAAACTCTAATTATTTAAATCCATCTTGTATTGAAGGAGCCAGAATTGATATTGTTTTTAAGCAGGTACAGAATCAACTCATTAAAATATAAACCAGAATTTACATCCAATGGGTATTTTCCTGCATCATCAAGTATGGAAATTGTTGTGTCCCAAGGTATGTTATCAACGGGCCACCTGCTGTTTGTATAAATTCTATGATCATGGAAAAATTTGTAAAATCTAAATTTTTCTAAAGTTGAAGTACTTTTTGTAAAAAAAGCAACGTATTTTCCCCAATAACAATGCAACAGGTATGCATCAATTCTATGCCAGTATGTATTGGATTCAAAATCATCATATTCAGAACCCAATTCTATGCTCACATACCCAAACCCAACATCACTTTCAAACATCCATCTTGCTTCTGTTCCATTTTGCACTTTAAAAAAATCATACTCTGATAGATTTTCAAATTTTTCCCTAAAACAAACCAACAGGTGGTCTGATTTTATATATCTTGCAATGTTTCTTCTTTCAAAATATGTTTGCATGTTCAGGTATCTATATTTCCTGGAAGATATTATTCTGATTGTTTTTAACGTTGAAACGTTTGGTAAATATTTACTGCTGTTGAAATAGCCCAGCCTAACATGTAATGTTGTTTGCAGGTTGATTCAAGATGCAAACATTTTTTGAAAAAAGGGGTATTTCCAGATACATCAAATCCAAATCTCTTGTTCCTGAATTTAAATTGAGATTCTCAAAATTGTAAAATGTATTGTGTGCTCCATGATGTTCACATAATTTGTGGAGAGCCTGTTTCTGGAGCACAGGATCCAGATTCTGGTCTACAAAATTACAAAATTTGGCCTTGCAATCTAAGTTATACAGGGCAATCTCACAAATATTTCCAATCAATTTTGTTTGGAAATGTTGATGAGTGTGCAGAAGAAGTATCTGTATGTTTATATGTGAAGTATTGCATGCTATATTCTCTATGGCATTTTGGGCATATTTTTGTGAGAATTCTGCTTTTGTCTGGATTACAATTCTTTTGGTGCTTATCCCAATTGTGTCTGGTTATATTTTTATTGCATTGATTGCAATATTTTTGATTTGGCATTTTTGTTGTTGTTTATTATATAAAATTTCTTGGGGTCAAATCAAAATTCTATGCTTAATAAAAAATATCAGTTGGGTTCAGCAGTATGCTTTGTATATTTTGTGTTTATTAATATTTTTGGCTTTGGTATTTATATAAAATTTCTTGGGGTTCAAATCAAAACTCTATACTTGCAGAAATGAGGTATTTCCTAGAGAAAATTATAATTTAGACATGTCCAAGAATGATTTCCTCAAATTATATGAAGCATTTACTGCATACAAAAGGGTCACTACTGGCAATACTGACATGTATTACTCACCAGATGAATTCAAAGCACAGAGAACCATGTTTGTCATCAACACTTCAAAAAGGAAGCAAGTTGTGGTTAATGACAGGACAAACATTAAAATTATCTGTGAATTCCATGATACATTCCTCGATGACACCATATGTAGTGTTATTCTCATAGGTGAAAAATCATATGTTTATGATGTAAGAAATGAGAGAGTTACAGAGCAATTCTAGAAGAGCTCTGCTTATTACATAGTCTTAGTACTAGATATATGAGTTGAGGCTGGTGTCCAATTAAAATATTGAGCGTATTCCAGGTAATAAGTATTTAAGCATATATTATATTATATTATTGTATAAGCAAAAGCTCTTATGAGCAATTTTGCCCTACTTTTAAGTATAGTCAAAACAATATCAAGAGGGGCATATTTTTGACAAGTTTATGGACAACAAACTGAGAGATGTAGCTTTTACACACATGGGCAAATCTATCTAAGAGGAGTTCTTTATTTCTACACTAGAATTCAGTATACTTAAAATTAAGAGCTTATCACACTTAAAGAAATAGGGAATAAGATCATCTTGGCATAGTTTTAAGTGTAGGCAAATCTATCTATTAGGGTTCTTCTTTTCTACACTAGAATTAAGAATTCTTAAAATTAAGAGCATATCACACTTAAAGAAATAGGGAATAAGATCATCTTGGCATAGTTTTAAGTGTAGGCAAATCGGGTTGTTTAATCATATGAGCTCTTCTTTTCTACGCTATAAGTGAGCCAATAATATAATCAATCCCACTACTTGAATGTGACTCGTTAATTTTCACATAAAATGCACTTTTGTAATCACTGCGGCATGACCTTGCAGGAGGGGTCATGCACATTTTGTAATGCAAGTGTACAGTGGTAAAAAGTGGAAACACTAGGATACTTCCTTGATAAATTTCTGCTTCTTCATTGGGTAAAATCTACAAAAACTGGCAGATTTTGGGGAAAAGTTTACACATGATGATGACTTGCATTATGGAAGCTGCACTTTTGATGGAAGTAGAGTAATATTTGTGGAATGTAATGCACTTTCGGAACCGAAGCATATTGTATGTAGTTTGTGGGGACAAAACTACGGTGTGCATTCTTTTTTCTGATATTCTGCTCTCTTCCCTGCTCCCTCTTCATGTCTTCTGTTCTTCTTTTCTGCATCTCTTCTGTTCTTCTTTTGTGGGAGCATAGATGGGGAGAGAGACTGAAGAATTTTTTCCGGTGTTGGAGTTTCTTCTTATAGAAAGGGTGGAATACTAGCTAGCTGGCTGTCTCACATGACTGTTGCATGCTGTTGTCCTGGGAAGCTAAACCGTCGGGATGCGTGCAGATTCGGGTTCGAATCCCGTTCTCCTCGCTGGTGACTGGCCAAACTGCTGCATGTTATTTCCCAAATAGATACGCTGGGAAAATCCTTCTCCTGTTGATAGCTTTTGACTGGTGTGATGAATAAACAGACTTCGGTAAAGGATAAAGTATAATTTCGTAGACGGGAAATGAGGAAAGGGGTGTTGATCTAGACTTATTAACACAAATAACAAAATTCCAATGCTGTGCCATACCTTGTGTGAACATTTATAAATTACTATGAAAATGCGAATTAAAAAGGACTAATAACTATTAGAATAATAAAATATATTGAAAAGTTTATGATAAATCAGTTTTGTCACATTTATGTGAGAATTCATAAAGAAACATATGAAATATTTGTTAAAATTATCGAAACTATTACATTGTTTTCCCTTATCCTATGAGAAATATCTTGTTGCCAATAGATAAATGAGTATACCTAAAAAGTGAATGTATTTAGTGACATGCCTAAAGGTGTTAATTTGTGATCTTTAAAACATCGTAACAATTAGTCACGGTGCCTATTTGTGACGGTTCACTGCTGGTCCAAATACATATGATAATACGTATCGATTACCCCATATGCATGGAAGTGATGCTGTTGTGTCCTGTATTTGAATTGCTTGCTTATTTTAAAAACTTGAAATTTCTGCCACACCGAAAATTATTAAAATTGTAGAACATTTAGATGCAATTGTTTTTGATTGTTCTTAAAGTGCTCGCCCATGGACATAAAAGATATAAACTGACCATAATTTTACTTGAAAATAACATTAAGGGAAAGGGGGGTTGCCGACTCTGCGTGCTCCCTTAAAAAAGTAGTCCCGAGTGATTTGTCAACTAGAGTTAATTAATTATAATCAACATTGTCACAAAATAATTACTGAAATTGTCGTAGATTGTGATTAAATCGTTCTAAAATTCCTAATTATTATTGATTTCTAATAACATTAAATTTATCTAAAACTCACTAAAGTTATGAAAAATAACAGAGAAATAACCCTTGGTGTTATATACAGGGTGGTGCAAAATTCCGTTTACAACGCTTGGGAGGTGAATCGCCAAGTAAAAACAAGAAAAAAATGCCATGTGAAAAAATGTCGAAATCGGCACCGTTTGCGAGTGACAGGAGTGCGAAAATCGCCTCACACCATGTGTAAAGTACAATAACTCAAGAAGGAATAAAGATGGTAATGTCGGATTAAAATAATACAAAGAAAGTCGTGCCTGACGAATACAATGGTGCAGCAATTGAGGCCCAGTGTAAATTGCGCGAGGGGACTCTCAAAGAAAGTGGGGAATCCCCTGATGGAAAATATAGAAAATTTACTACTATTTTCTACATAACGTTAATGTTGAGATCGGAATGTAGGCAGTAAAAATGACGACGTATGTTCACATGTTCCACTACTGCTGGGACACCGTCCCACACTCGGGAAATAGGAAATTGACCCGATAATGACGCTATGCCGTCAGATTACGCTGAGATTGATTTCAGCTAATTGATACAGAAAGCCCCACTAGAGACGCTGGAACTGTAGGTCACCTGTTACGTATTAGCGTTGGTGGATACTACGTACAGAGTGTAGTCGACCGTTGTTCTTCATGTCTGTTCTGCGTGTCGCAGCGTGGAGTTTAGTCTGGTTGAATTGCGCCAAGGAATATTGTACGTAGAGTACGTATTCCCGTGTTCTTTCTCGGTTTGCAACAACTGCGTGGACCTGTGTGACATTACGTGGGTGCTAATAACGGTAGTTGTGATCCGTCACTCGGAGGGAAAGTGCCCCTGTTGCTGGGCAGTTCTCGAACAGGACAATGGCGGAGTACTCTACCCACGAGCTTGCTGATATGCATCTCGTTTGTGGAGAGGCAAACCGAAACAGCCGTGAAGCACGGCGTTCGTATCACGAACGTTTTCCCAATAGCCAGTTACCAGCACATGCACTCTTTCAAAGACTTGATGCTCGACTGCGTGAAACTGGATCTCTACTACCCCGTAGGTGGGATTGTGGAAGACCCCGCACTGTGCGCACTGTGCAATTTGAAGAGGACGTGTTGCGGGCGCGATACGAGACCGTCCTGGCACGAGCACACGTGTCATTGCTCGTACGCCACAAACTCACCATAGGAATGTGTTCCGCGTTCTTCAGGAGGAGGGATTGCACACATACAAATTGCATAAGGTGCACCACATACTGCCCACGGACTTTCCCCTACGCATGGATTTCTGCCAATGGTACGTGCAAGAAACTCTTGCCATTCCAGATTTCCCAACAATAGTTTTGTGGACCGATGAGGCAATGTTCACCAGGGACGGCATGTTCAATAGCCACAACAGCCACGTCTGGGATATGAACAATCCGCATGCAATCATTGTGCGCCATCATCAACATAGGTTCGCAGTGAATGTGTGGCGTGCCGTAGTAGGTGACCACTTGATAGGCCAGTACATTTTGCACTCTACTTTGTGTGGTGGGAATTATCGGGTATTTCTACATGACGTATTACCCGAACTTTTGGAAAACGTGCCACTGGCAGGTAGACAACGTATCTGGTTTCAACACGACGGCGCCCCCGCACATTTCGACCGGGGAGCCAGGGCCTTACTCGGCGATCGTTGACTTGGCAGGGGTGGACCTTTACCGTGGCCACCTCGTTCCTCCGACCTCACACCACTGGATTTCTTTGTATGGGGAGAAATGAAAAGGCTGGTGTATGAAACCCCTGTGGAAAGTGCTCAGGACCTCGTTGCTCTTGTTAGTGCCGCTGCTGGGACAATTGGTGACATGCCAGAGGTATTTGCGCGTACCAGACAATCAGTGCTTCGCCGATGCCATCTTTGTCTTGAAGTCAATAGCGGACATTTTCAACAACGTCTCTGAGTATACCGGTGATTGTGAGTCCCTATCAGCACCTCATAGTGCTGGAGATCGCTGTACTTCATACCATCGATCTGCATGTGCGGAGGTTGTTCGCTTGTCAATGGAATCCCTTCAAGATGAGCTGTGCCTGGAAATGTTACATGCCATTGTGTGCGTTTTCTCGCCATTCTCCGTCTTCATTCCTTCGAGAATTACCCACTTTCTTTGGGGAGCTCTCTTGTAGTATGTACAGTCTGACGTCATGTAGCCATTGTTTAACTTTTGTTTTTCGTACTGCAAAGTAGTGTGTCAACATTAAGGGATTGAAAACATTTTTTTAATGATTTTCCGGTATTTTTTTCCATTTGCGACGGTGTCCCAGCAGTAGTGGGACATGTGGACATACGTCGTCATTTTTTACTGCCTACATTCCGATCTCAACATTATGTTGAAAATAGTAGTAAATTTCCTATATTTTCCATCAGGGGATTCCCCACTTTCTTTGAGAATCCCCTTGCGCAATTTACACTGGGCCTCAATTGCTGCACCATTGTATTCGTCACACACGACTTTCTTTGTATTATTTTAATCCGACATTGATACCTTTCTTCCTTCTTGAGTTATTGTACTTTACACATGGTGTGAGGCGATTTTCGCACTCCTGTCACTCGCAAACGGTGCCGATTTCGACATTTTTCCACATGGCATTTTTTCCTTGTTTCTACTTGGCGATTCACCTCCCAAGCGTTGTAAACGGAATTTTGCACCACCCTGTATATAGATGCTGTGATTCTAATAGTGTTGCCGTTTATAAACATTCTTTCGCGCATGTATTAATGCTCCCTTTGCGTGGACTCAAGAACATTAAAATTGGCAACACTTTTAAAATCTGGCACCACCGTGCCACATAGAGAATTTGCTGAATTGTGTTTTCGTCCTGTGTCTTGCTGTTCAGGAAATACATGTATCCCGAGACTGAAGTTATCCGCTTGTCGGTACGTAATCCGATGCGCAGAGAGCGCGGGTTGTAAAGTTGATGTAGTAAATTCCGGGTCCTGCCGCTTCGAGATGAAGATACAAAATTCTGCCTTTTGAACGAAGACAGGTTTTCATTCCGTGACTGTGCCGACAATTCCCGAAGATGGCCGATCGTTCCCGAAGATGTTTGTCTTTTGGCCAGTGCGGGCGGAAAGTTGGAGAGGAGAAAAAAAAATCTCGCGGGAGGGCAAGGATGGGAGAGAGGCAAGGGGGGAAATTCGCTTCGTCCCGCCGTGCTGAGGTTTCATTGTCGGTTGCAGATTGCTTCTTTCGGCTACGCACACAGAAATTTTAAACCTGTTTATACTCAATGCCTGTCTTTTAAATTGAAACGTTTTAAACTTTTGGTTCGGGTGACGTTGCGTGTCTCGAGGCGAGTGATAAAGCTTCAACCCGGAGCCGTGGTTATTTTAAGAATTACCAGGCAGGCAGTCTATGGAAGACGAAGATGTTTTTTTTTTAAAAACGGGAGATTTTTTTTCAGTCTGAGAGGTCGTCATAAGTGTCGTGATTGATGAAACTAATTTTTATTGTTAATGGGGAATGATTATTATTACTATTCTCTCTGTTACAAGGATTACTTGGGATTTCATCGCATGGAACGGGTGATTTCTGGCTTGGGATAGATACTTGGGCACTTGCTATTTTGCCCAAGTATGGGTGGAAGGGATGGGAAGTGAAATGCTTTGCGTGTATTGTACACAGGTGCTGGGGATGGATTCCCTTACTAAAACTTCGTCGTTGCACTGAACAAAGGGTGACAAACTGGGTTCGCTACTATTTTCGCATATGAAGTAATCTGAATTTGCTCTAATAATCGCCGTTATTTCCGGCGAGTTTTATTTTTGTCCTGACTGTACAAAAGAAGGGGGAGGGGGTACTTTGACATAAAGATGGGCTGCATGTTCCTGAGTTGTATCTACGTTGTCGTACAAATGTTCTACTAAAGAAAGGTCATTATTTAGGTTGGTTAAATATATGTCTTTGTTACCTTCTTTCTTTGATAAAACAGGTCTGGTGCTTTTGCAATGAAAATAGCATGTTATCATAAGTAAATTGAGGCAAAAGATGAAAACGGCTAAACGTAATCCCGTGAAGATATTATGGGATATTTAAATGATTATTTTAACAATTCCAGGAAAGATAAGGCTTTAACATCTAAGAGAAAACAATTTATGATTAATAAAAATCCTAAAATTTGCATTGTTACTTGGTAACTGAGCTGTTTCCCTATTAATTAAATGTTAATATTAGAGTATCCTTCCTTTGTACTTAAACTTTACAGTTTGATCTTTACGAGGAATTGGTACGGGTTTATGGGGAGGTGAAAAACTTATTTGAACTCGCCCATCAGAAAAGTAAAAGAAAAATTGTTCTATAATTATGCGATGATTACTAATGTCACAAAAATGGAGAATGTGTTATCTCTTATATCTTTTTAGATGTGCTTAGCATACTATGTTGGTTGTAAAAATTATAACTAAAACCAATAGTGGTTTAAACTTCATCATTTTGCCAATAGCAAAATTGTAACTTTTCGATTTTTGGATCGTCCTCCAAAATCGAAAATTTGTGTTATGTACGCCTGCGATTATTGTCGCTTCTTCCTCGTATTCTTGTTTTGAATGGAAAATACATTATAAATACCTTGGCGCTTCTTCTTCTTTCCTCTTTTCCTGTGAACTAGAGATTTTCTGACATAATCTTATTCTGGTATTTTTGTACCGCTAGGTTTGTATTTCATCGCATTTTAAGTAATTTGATTACTTTTTAAGAATTTAAAACCGTACAAAAGACAATATTTTAAGCACTTTTCATTTTATAATTTGAGACCTGTTTTTCGAACATTATTCTTCTTATCTTAATGACCTGCTTCTTCCTGTATAGTCTCTTCTTCCTCTTCTTCTTCAACATTCTCGTTCTCTTCGCTTGATCCGTCATCCGGGGGGTAATACTTCTTTAGGCGTTGAATCGCTATAGAGTTAATAATTTTTTTGCCACGTTTATTTTCAAACTGGATCCTGTATGTCTTGGGATTTTCCTGTTCAAGAATCGTTCCTGGTCCCTTGTAAAGTCCACTGAAACACTTAGCGGTCCCGATTCTTTGGTTGGCATCGTATATCAACACCTTGCCTCCTCGAGCGAAATGGATATTTTTTATTTTCCTGTCATAGTATTTTTTTAGATTCTGGTGTCTCTTCTGTAGATTTTCGGCTGCTGCTGTTCTGGCTTTTTCCAGTACTCGAAATCGAACTTCGTTTGCTACGTTCTGGCATGGGCTGTTGTTATGTAAAGCCTGTTCCCATGGTAATCTTGAATCAAAGCCGTGCAACAAGTAGAATGGAGAAAATCGCAAGTTCTGATTTTTCGTTACTTTATAGCTGTATACACTTGGTTGTAAGTAGTCCGACCAATTCGTATGATTTGAACTAACATAGTGCTTCATCATACTTTGTAAAGAACCATTAGTTACTTCCTGTAGGCCTAATAAATTATGATGTGCAACAGGATCAAATTTGACCCTTACACCCAATTTGTCAATTAATTCCTGGAATAGTTTTGATGTGAAACCGGATCCTCTGTTCGTATATACCTCACTTACAGTACCATAGCGTAGTATTATTTCGTCGTATAAAAATCCTGTTGCTGTACTAGCTGATGTAACGGCTACAGCCTTCGCTATCATGTATCGGGTGCCAAAATCCGTGGCGGCGATAATATAACGGTGGCGTAATTCTTCCGATCCTAGAAAAGGTCCTGAAAAGTCTATTGCAATGCGCTGGAATGGCCTTTGTAGCGGAAATGTACACAATTCTCCATATGGCAATCCCGTGATTCGTTTATTTTGCTGACAAGTGATGCATTCTCTTACATTCTTTTGGATGAATCGCTTCATCTATGGGAAATACACTCGTCCTAGAGCAGTGCTGTATGTTTTGCTAAAACCTAAGTGTGCTCCTCCAATTGGCGAATGGTGCATGGTTTCGATGATTTGGTCCAGCAATGATTTTGGGATACACAAGAGCTTCTTTGTACTGCCAACTAGTCTGTGCTGTCTGTACAATAGTCCGTCTTCCAATAAATGAAGATAGGCTTGTCTTTGAACTGAGAGAGGGAGTTCGTTCCCCTCCTCCTCATTTTCCTGGTCTTCCAAAACTCTGATTATTGGTCCGAAAAAGGAGTCCTCGCGCTGGTGTTTGGCCACATCTACAGTGTCGTCCCAAAGTAGTAGTGTTCTGAGTTCGGGCGGTTGTTCTTCGGTGTCGTTTTCTTCAAGCCTGGTTCCACATTCACTGCTAAATGGGTCCGTTATGTTCTGCGTTGTGTTCACATGAATAGGAGTAAATGAAAATTTATATAAATATTCCACCTAATTAATTTCGAACTGATTTTTGTAGTTGATTTCATGTATGTTTTAGCTTGGTTGTCCGTGTGAAGATCGAAATGGGATCCTATTAAAAGAAACGAAAGGATTTGAAAGCGTATAAAATCGCTGTCAATTCTTGTTCGACGACATTTAGTTTTTTCTCACTTTCACTAAGTACTCTGCTACAATAGCAGACTGGCTGGTATTCTCCTTGTGCATTAGGCTGCATGAGCACGCCAATAACCGCATGTGAACTCGTATCCGTAAACACTTTGGTATTATTTTCCGCACTGTAAGGAAGTAGGACAGGAGCTGAAATTAATGCTTCTTTTAGTTTTTCAAAAGCTGCTTTTTGTTCCGGGCCCCACGTGAACTTCTTGCCTTTGCCAACCAGTTTCTGTAAGGGCATAGCGATGTCTGAAAAATGTTTGATGTATTTCCTTACGTATGAACATAGTCCAAGATACATTCTAATTTTCTTGGTAGTAGTTGGAGTCCTGTAGTTTTCTATTGATGCTATTATTTTATCTGAAATACGATATGCATGGCGTCCCACATTGTGGCCGAGCGCTACTACCTCGCTGTAGGCAAAACTACACTTCTCGTAATTTAACTTTAAACCTGCCTTCTGTAAGCAAATGAACAATTTTTCTAGAGTCGTCAACATTTCTTCAAACGTGCTAGAAAATGTAAATAAGTCATCTACATAAAAAGCGAAGTTAGATGTATCTAATCCGGAGCACGCTAGCTGTACACAGCGTGTCATGGCCGCTGGTGACGTAACGTGATCCATGCGACAAAATTTCATGACAAATTTACCTTTGGATAGTATAGTGAAAGCGGTATACTGCTTGGATTTTAAATCTGCCGTACAGTAATACCGTTTGCCACCCATATTGTGAATAATTTCGGAAATGTTCGGTAACGCTATGGCATCGAACACAGATATTGCATTAAGAGCCCTAAGGTCCTGCACCATTCTATATTTACCGATCTTTTTGACAAGTATGATGGGAGAGTTAAAAGGTGACGTAGCCGGACTTATAAAACCATTTTCCAAAAGAGTGTCTATTAGTTAATTTATTTCTTAACCCAAGTGTACTGGAATTGGGTATGCTGGAACATGAAATTCAGTATCGTCTTTAAGTCTTATTTTATGGGTGTAATTTGTGGCCCGTCCAATGTCCTGATCTGACCACGCAAAAACATTTATGTACTTTTGGAATAATTTTAAAGTTTCTGCTTTTGATGAGGCTCCAGTGCTGGATTTATAATCAGTTTACTTATGTATGGCATTGTAGTGGGTTTGGTTCCGGATTCTCTAACTACATTAACCTGAGCACTTTTATCATTTCTTTCCTCACTTGAATTGGGGTTTTCCCAATTTTCAGCTTTACCGATGCTTGCCCGTTTTCTGATTATGACATAAAAATTATTAGGATTCGTTATCCAAATTAAAGGTGATTCTGTATTTATGACAGCTGTGGGCACTAATAACCCTGTTTTGCCTGTAATTCCAAATCTGGTTCTACAAAGCTTAATTTCTTGTCATTGGAATTTACAAGTTCTACTGGTACACACAAGTGAGTCCTGGGTTTGAGTCTAATTTTCTTAGAAGCGATATATTCCGGCACTAGAGCAGTACTCATCAGATTCGCAACTTTTACAGACACATCGAAGATTTTCTTGTGTTCAGTTTTAATCTGGTTTCGCGGAGGCGTTCCAAATCGCCGTAAAGTTAGCCGATTTTCATTAAAATCTAATGTTGCCTTTTGGTTCCTTAAAAAATCATTGCCCAGTATAGTCCCTTGTTCAAAATTTGGAACAACGCGAAAAGCATGTTTAAAATTGTGACCGTTTATAGAAAGTGTTATGATAACAATTTATTTTATGGCTATATGATAATTTCACACCCCTCTTATGGCTGTGGAAATTTTGATATGTTTTGCCTCTGGAGGTATACCCTTATCACTACAAACACTGATTTCCGATCCACTGTCTACAAGAAACTTCGATTCTGCCCACTTACACTTGCATTTATGTATATTAAATCTTGTTGGGGAAAAGTAGAGACCGTTATTTGTTTGCTATCGGCCACTACGCATTCGTCTCTGCAATGAGTAGTTATGATTGGTTTACATTGTCTCTATTTTGCAAGCACGTATCTTCTGTGTGATTTGGAAAATCACACACCCTGCAGTATTGCGTTTCACGCCGCTCGCTCTGCTCTCCTCCGCCTCGCGGCGAGAAAGATGAAAATCCGCGCGAATTTTGTCCGCACCAAGGCCCCTGTGTGCTTTGGTTGTGATATCTGTCGCGATTTTCAAGTTCGGCCTGTAATTTCTTTATCGTCTATAGTAATTTGTTCTTCTGTAATTACCCCGTATGCTTCCGGTCATAGTTGTTTCTTTGAAATTCACCTCTATTTGTATGATCTCCATTTTGGTTATGGCGTTCTGAATCAGTGCTCGTTTGCTTTTCCTATTTTTCAATAACTTCATTTAATTTCAAGGTAAGGATAGCTAATTGTGCTTCTAGTCCGGTTTCTTGAACCTGGACTCCTGGGTTCGATGATTTTATTTGCGTTGTTTTTAACTGCTCAACTTCATCTTGCAATGACTTCTCTCTTGCATTCAAATCGAGATTAGCCTCTGCATATGCTGAATCGCGATTTCCAGCACTCATGCCTTGAAAGTTGAGATACTGCTGTAGCATGCATGTTCCGCTGGAAGGAAAAATAAACTCACCTTCTGCGCTTCGCATGCAATTTCTTGCAGTTTGCGTTGCCTCATTAAATACTGAGCCTTCTCGAATCTGTGAGCAATTCGGGCACTGATCCATAACCCTTGTAACATGTTTCTCTTATGTAATCAGGTAATAAACCCTGACTTAAATGTTTTATCTGCTTATGCATTGGCATATTAGGATCTAATTTTACAAGCAATAGTTGTTTTTCTCTAACATAATTAGAAACTGGCTCGTTCTCACGATGCAATCTGTATCTAATTTGCTCCTCCAATTGGAGTTTGTTTAACGACCCAGTGAACTCTTCGCGAAGTTTGGTCTTTACAATGTCATACGTGCTATTTTGATTTTCCTTTCTTTACTTGAGATCAAACTTCCTTGCATTTTAAAGCTAGTCCCTCCAACAAAGCTGCTAACATCTCTAATTTCTTTGCGTTGTCCAGCCATTTAAAATGGCTAGGCTCTCAAATTTGTCCAAAAATATAGAAATATTTTCCCCTGCTACACCCTGAAATTGCATACTTTCTAGCATCATAGGGTGAACAAAGTGTGAAAGAGCCATGTTCCTAATTGGGTTTGGAGATAAATTACGATCTAAGGTTCCTGTCTCAGGGCTAATTCCGGGAGACGCAATTGGGGATGAGTTATTTTTGTTCTTATAAAATTGCTGTTCTAAAAGCTTGATGCGTTGTCTGGCATTTATTGGGCTGAGTTTACTTATTGGCGTGGAGCTTGCGCTAGGAAAAGTTTGATCTAAATTAAAATTTACTGTTCTTTCGGCCAATCTAATTATTTGGTTAAGAGTTTCATTCAGTTCATCCTCTGAGCTAGAACTCGACATTTATCATAGTAAGAATAAATTTTACTGATCTTTAGAATTAAAAAAGGCCTTATGAATTCTTTATTTTAAATGCGTACGTAAACAGTTAAAGATTTTAACATTTTCCTCATGAGATTCTTCCTTTCTTATCCTGATTAAGCGTAAATAAAAAATCTAAGGCTGAAATCCTGGTACTAGATTCTTAAGTTTAATTTATTTCAAATGGAAATGAATGAAAATTCCAGCACCTCCATATACGTAACGAACTGTTGCTCATTGGGATCTTACCAGAATCCTAACCATTATACTTGGGTGATGTAGCTTTGTCATTCATTCATCCTCACTGGGGAGCACTCGCTCTTTGGTAGTTAACTTGATGGTAATAGGCGAGAGGTTACTTTTCACACATGAAATGGCACAACACTAAGAATTTGGGTTTATATCTTCCAGTTTAGATCAACATGGTTAGAGAAGGATATTACCTGTCAATTCGATGATGAAGAGTTCCTCGGAGAAGACTCTTAGAGTTGCGCTATGTTGGCTCGCTCAAACTCCCCGATGTTTCTCGTTCCTCGATCCAAAGCAAAAGACTACACGTCGCCCGTTGCACTCTAACTTATCCTTTCTTCCACCACCTGGTTATTGCTCCCTAATATCCTTTGATCAGCAACTTACTTTCAATCAACCAGGAAGATTGATTTGATACTGACTTAGCATTCTTTGAATGCTTGAGAGAGTAACGTACGACGAAGAACGTTATTGCTTTTGGCTTGCTGCTTTTCTCTATTCAGTTGAACCTGTTACGATATACAGATATTGTTGAAGACACAAGTCTATAACTAAGAGTAAATTATTTTGGGTATTGTTTAATATATATATATATATATATATACAGGGTGTTTCTAAAGGTCGTTTACAACGCTTGGGAGGTGATTCCTCACACGAAAACAAGCAAAAAGTCTAAGTTCCATTTTTACGACTGAGGCTTCGTTTCCGAGATAGGAGCCTCGCAAAAGGTGACAAAGTGAACGTCACACCTGACTGGGACGAATACTATAACAGATAGAGAGGCGGTTCCAAGGGAATCATAAAGGAATCGTATGTGCTCAGTCCGGAAGTCACTATGAAAAGTTCACTGCACGCATGCGCAATGGAGTCCTCAAAGGAATTGGGGATTTCCAGCAAGAACAATACATGGAAAGGGTATGTAACGCAGCAAGAAGGACCGTGACAATGAGAAATGCGTTCAAGACAACACATCCCGACCTCAAACATCAAAACATGAGCACCGAACACAAAATCCGAAAAGTTGAGCACGGTTGCATACCCCAGTTACACGCGAGGAATGAACGAATCATGTCATGTGGCATACGAGAGACAGGAGGAGGGAAAGAAAAACACAATATCAGATGATTGCGACAACGTGTATTTTTACACGCGACAACTACGTAATATCCCCCCCCCCACACACACACAACAAACAGCAAATGCTACAATGTCTTATGCACAGACAGTGCGTGTCACTGTACACCAACTGAAGATGTCACTTTCACCACACAAAGGGGGCGGGGAGCAATACCAAAAGTGTTCGCACGCGATCATTGTGACGTAAAAGAGACCAGTTTTGGAAGCGCTGCACAGGCAAGTCTGGCTCTCGTAGTCTACGTTTGACTTTCATGACTGCTGTTCCCGCGAGTGGAGCTCGAAGGGTTGGTTCTCTCCGGCAGTCGTTCCAGTCGTGTTACATGTGCTGGAATATGATCAGCAGTTCGCTCTAGGTTGTCATACGCATTGAAGAGTACTAGTGTGTTGTATTGAAAGAAGTTGACGTGGTGGAGTGGGCAAGTCAAGTATCGCTACAATTGGTCTGTGGTGTTCGTACGGTGATACGACCAATTTGTGCAGTGTGCCAGTGTTAAACAAAAACGATACTTTGCAGTTCCAGCTCCCTATTACACAGATGGCTGCGTATACGACCCAGCAGCTAGCAGACATGCATCTCATGTATGGGGAGGCACGTGGTAATAACCGTAAGGCAAGGCGTCTTTATGGAGAACGCTTTCCACATAGACGTTTACCGTCTCACACCTTCTTTCAGGTAGTGGACAGTCGACTGCGTAAAACAGGGTCAGTGTTACCACCGCGGCAAGAATTTGGAAGACCCCGAAGTGTACGCACACATCAGTTTACAGAAGATGTGTTAACATCGGTCGCAGAACATCCTGGCACAAGTACGCGAGTTCTTGCTCGGGCACGAAACACATCTCATGTGAATGTTTGGCGAGTGTTGTCAGAGGAAGGAATGCACCCTTTTAAACTGCAGAAAGTACAAGAACTGTTACCTCGTGACTTTCGCCCTCTTATGGAGTTTTGCCAATAGTTGTTGCATCAGCTGGACACAAACCCTCACTTCGGGGCAAACGTATTGTGGACAGATGAAGCCATTTTCACCAGGATGGATGTCTTCAATAGTAGAAACAGTCATGTATGGGACTTTGACAACCCACATGCACTTTTTGTGGCCCATCACCAGCACAGGTTTTCAGTGAATGTGTGGTGCTGCGGGATAGTACATGATCATTTAATTGGACCATACATTCTCCCTGTTCGCCTGAATGGTCGCACGTATCATGCATTTCTTAGTCAGGTTCTGCCTGAACTGTTGGAGACCGTACCTTTGGCACTGCGGCAAGAAAGGTGGTACCAACAAGATGGGGCACCAGCTCATTTCGATCGTAATGTACGACATTTCCTGCATGACGTGTTTCGCAATAGGTTCATTGGTAGGGATGAGCCTGTGCCTTGGTCACCGAGGTTGCCAGATCTCAACCCTCTCGATTTTTTCTTATGGGGAGAAATGAAAACCCTCGTATACGACACACCTGTCACATCAGCTGAGGACCTCGTTGCTCGCATCAACGTCGCCGCCGCGACTGTACAGATCGACCACAAGGAAAAAAACCTTGGGACGAAAAGTCCCCGCGGAGCTTTCCTTTCTTCCCTCGACCTCGGGCCATAAGGAAGAATGGTCCACTCTCCCCCTCCTCTACTCGCGGGAGTACGGTGCACAGGAGTCGTGGGTCTGCGCAGGTTGTTTTGCTTGTGGTTCCACTATAGCAAATACACCTGGCTTGTTTGCTCGTACTCGACAATCCTTGATTCGTCGCTGTCATCTCTGCGTAGAAGTAAACGGCAGACATTTTGAAAACCGTCTGTGATTATTGCCCTCGGCAAATCTCAGTGAGAACACTCTTGGTATTGCTTCCCACCCCCATTGTGTGGTGAAAGTGACGTCTTCAGTTGGTGTACAGTGACACGCACTGTCTGTGCGTAAGATATTGTAGCATTTGTTGTTTGTTGTGTGTGTGTGGGGGGGATATTACGTAGTTGTCGCGTGTAAAAATACACGTTGTCGCAATCATCTGATATTGTGTTTTTCTTTCCGTCCTCCTGGTGGAGTAATGTGTCTCTCGTATGCCACATGACATGATTCGTTCATTCCTCGCGTGTAACTGGGGTATGCAACCGTGCTCAACTTTTCGGATTTTGTGTTCGGTGCTCATGTTTTGATGTTTGAGGTCGGGATGTGTTGTCTTGAACGCATTTCTCATTGTCACGGTCCTTCTTGCTGCGTTACATACCCTTTCCATGTATTGTTCTTGCTGGAAATCCCCAATTCCTTTGAGGACTCCATTGCGCATGCGTGCAGTGAACTTTTCATAGTGACTTCCGGACTGAGCACATACGATTCCTTTATGATTCCCTTGGAACCGCCTCTCTATCTGTTATAGTATTCGTCCCAGTCAGGTGTGACGTTCACTTTGTCACCTTTTGCGAGGCTCCTATCTCGGAAACGAAGCCTCAGTCGTAAAAATGGAACTTAGACTTTTTGCTTGTTTTCGTGTGAGGAATCACCTCCCAAGCGTTGTAAACGACCTTTAGAAACACCCTGTATATATATATTTATAGGCACAAACCTATACCTAAGTGTGTGTCGAAAATAGTAAATTATTTTGGATATATATTTTTCTGCAGAACTGGACATGGTCAGAAAATTCATGATCTTGTAACATCTGAAAAAGAAGAGGAAAAGTAAATGAGGAGAAGCATACTAATATACAGGGTGTTTCGTAGAATCGTTTACAACGCTAGGGAGGTGATTGTACGAGTCAGAATAAAGTGGAAAGTACATGTAACGAAATTACGGAAACGGCTTTGATGCCGAGTTATTGACGTTTGAAAAAGTGGGAAAATGATATCCCGAAGTGAATAATGGCAAAACGGGTGGAGAGAAGTCGTCGGTGTTGGGCGGTTCACTAAGAAATTGGGTACACTCTTGTCAAAAAATCACGCGGCAATATTGTGCAATGTCGGCGCAAGGGATTCCCCAAAGGACGCGAACGAAGATGTTGACGGGAGTGGGGTTGGTGTGCCTTCTGCGTCAGATAGTATTGACGAAAATTGGCATGTGTTGAATGGCACCAAAAAACCAACAAAATTTCCTGTGCGAAGGGCACCATGACGTAAAAACAAAAAAAATGAACTGTCATAGGTTGCATACTCTGAAGGGCAGATGGTTGTCCATGTGATCTGACTTAAAGTACCACATTCCCGCTAGGGGTGCAAGCAGTGTAGGTTTCCTCATGAAGGAGCACACGTGTCTGTGCCATTCGTGCTTCAGGTTCTGTGCCAGCACCAGGTTATTAAACATTCACGGTTGAATGCAAAGACGTGAGGTCTTGGATAGTAGTGTTGGACAAACATTTGATTTAGCAGTGTTACGTGTTAATTCTTAGCCACAGTCCATCGTGTTCTGTGAAGTGTAGTAGTGTTAACACTTACACTTAAACACTTGTAGCCCGGTGTAAGGAATGGCTGCGTACACGTCCGAAGAGCTGGCGGACATGCATCTGATTTATGGGGAGCCTGGAAGTAATAGCCGTGCTGCAAGGCGTCTGTTTGGGGCACGTTTTCCAAATAGGGTGTTACCATCACACACCTTGTTTCAAGTTGTAGATACTCGACTTCGAGATACAGGACCAGTGTTGCCACCTCGTCGAGAAGTTGGACGACCGCAAAGTATGCGAACACGACGGTTTGTGAATAATGTGCTAACTGCAGTGATGGATCATCCAGGCACCAGTACGTGCGCACTAGCCCACGAAAGAAACACCTCCCATGTGAAGTTTTGGCAAGTCCTGGCAGAAGAGGTGATGCAGCAATACAAATTGAAGAAAGTGCAAGACCTTTTACGTCTAGACTTTGGCCAACGTGAGGACTTTTGCCAATAGTTTGTTCATCAAATTGAAACTATCCCATATTTTCAGAATACGGTACTATGGACTGATGAGGCTATCTTCAAGAAAACTGGTGTGTTCAATAGTAAAAACAGTCATGTCTGGGAACATGAAAATCCACATGCACTCCTAGTGGCACATCATCAGAACAGATTTGCAGTGAATGAGTGGTGCGGGATACTGCATGACCATTTGATTGGACCGTACATTCCCCCTGTTTGCCTATGTGGACCACATATCAAGCATTTGTCAGTGAGGTTTTGCCGGAACTACTAGAGGACGTGCTCTTGGCACTGAGACAAGGATTGTGGTTTCACCATGGCGGTGCATCCCCACATTTCGATCGGAATATACGCCATTACCTCAATACCGTATTCCACAACCGATGCATTGGCAGTGGAGGGCCTGTGACATGTCCACCTCGATCGCCTGATATTACGCCCCTGGATTTCGTCCTATGGGGAGAGATGAAACTCCTCGTTTACGAAACACCTCTGGTGTCAGCCGAAGACCCCGTTGCCCGTATCAATGTAGCTGCAGCATCGATAGCAGAGACGGCAGGGTTGTTGGGACCTACTTAGACAATCCTTGATTTCCCGTTGTCGCCTCTGCTTGGAAGTACATGGTGGACACTTTGAAAACTGTCTGTGATGAGGTTACTTTCACTTCTCCATTAAGCATACTGTGTGCCCTTCAGGTTATGCAACCTTTGACAGTTCATTTTTTTCGTTTTTACGTCATGGTGCCCTTCGCTCAGGAATTTTTCTTTGTTTTTTGGTGCCATTCAAAACATGCCAATTTTCGTCGATACCAGCTCACGAGTGATTTTTTGACAAGAGCGTACCCAATTTCTTAGTGGACCGCCCAACACCGACGACTTCTTTCCACCCGTTTTGCCATTATTCACTTCGGAAAATCATTTTCTCACGTTTTCAAACGTCAATAACTCGGCAACAAAGCCGTTTCCGGAATTTCGTTACATGAAGTTTCCACCTTATTTTCACTCGTACAATCACCTCCCAAGCGTTGTAAACGAACTTACGAAACACCCTGTATATACAGTTATATGTTAGCTGATTTTTGCTCCAGAAATGTTCCAGATCAAAGTACTCAATATTACGTATGAATCCATAAGATTATATTTTATTTAAAGCCTCTCTGTTGCTTCATGTTTAACAGGGCATTCACTTGTTCATCTCAGTTGTCTCAACCTCTGAGGCATGTAAATAATGCAGAGTGTTGTGCTATGCAAACCTCCTGAGGTATTCAGAATATAGGAAGTTCCATCAGCCTATGGAGTCAGCGGTTTGCATAGAGATATTAAAAATCACGATTCGGCATGGAGGAAGGTCTCCATGGCCTGGGTAATACTTAGGTGAGACAGAGTGAGAAGGGACTGACTTTTATTTTGGATTGAGGAGAGAGAAGAGGTTAGGAAAGGAGTTGAGCAAAAGTGAGGCGACGCGCTGGTCAACCTAAAACGAAGCCTACAAAGGACTTAGTTTATTTGTATTCTTCGAAATTATCTTCATTCGGCAGATAGACAGGTAATTATCCTAACCCAGCCATGATTCAGGTTCAAATATTAATAAAACCCAATGAGTGACCATTGTCTTTTATAGTTGTTAGTTTTGCTTCTTAGGGGTTTAGTTTAGTTGTGCCTTTCGAACTGCCAAGCGCTAAATCATCATGTTAATGACGAATGCTCTCATCATCGAGGATGAACGATGAATAAGCTACAACACCCATTGATTAATTAGTTAACATCCTTGGTAAGATCCCACGAACTTCATAGTTCATTACATAGTGGAGATACGGGCCTTCTCATTTTTTCAGAAATGAAAAGAATTTGTTAACCAGTGTTGCATTAACCCCAACGCAAAATTGTTTTTTGCTAACTTGTTTCAATTTGTTTAGTATGTGCTTGCCACATTTGATTTTGAAAATACATAGAGCTTAAATTTTTTTAACCTTAATGTTTTTTTTATATATATATGCCATGATAGATGTCGAGCTTTCACCTTGCTGATGAACTCGAAGAAACATTGTACCCGTTGTTAGACATAGCGCGAGGGAATACGAGTATTACTTTAGATGTTAGCGGTCCAACTGTAAGTTCAACCCCAAGTATAAACGTAGCCCAATATTAACTAGACGCCTTCAGCAACAATTAGTAGAGAAAGAGGAATATGAAAAACAATTAGAGCAACAATGTCAGGATTTTAGAGATTTAGGCCTAACACAGTTTGCAACTATGGCTTAGTCTCAGTTTGTTCCCCCAACAATTTTAGAGGGATAGCCGGGGAAGATGTATCAAAATGTTTAGTTAAGATAGACAGCCTTGCCATTTTAAATGGTTGGAACAGTACCAAAAAGCAGGAAATATTCCCAGCCCTTTAGCAAGGCCAGCGTTGCGATGATTTCAGGCTTGGAGAGATGTCCAAGAGGATCAAGACAGTTCTTATGAGAACTTAAGACAAACAATTAAAGATGAATTTACAGGGTCCTTAGATGAACTCCAGATCGAAGAACAGATACGAAATAGATTACATAAAGAAACTTAGCCAGTTACAAATTATGTTGGGTAAAAGCAATTAATATTTCTCAAACCAGATCCTAAAATGGTAGTTCAACAACAGATTAAACAAATCATTTTGGGATTGCAAGTGGATTACATGAAAAATATCCATCATAAGGAATACGAGTCAGTGCATGGGTTGCTCAAGGACTTACAATCCTTTGAAAAGCTTCAGTTCTTGATGAGGCAGCGCAAGTTGAAAGAGCTAAGGTGCGAAGATCAAAGGGACATTTTATTCCTTCCACTGAACAGCGCACCAACACTCTTGCAACAGCAGCTGATTTTATGACATAAAAACAATCTGGCTACTGCTGAGTCTACACAATTGCGACCAACTTCAGATATTGATGCAAGATTCAAAGCCTTGCAGAAGGAGGTCGAGCAATTGAAATTGGCTAAAAACCCTACAAGTAACCAGGTTCAAACCCAGGCTCAGGAAACTGGTTTGGAAGCTAGATAAGCTAGTTTTACTTTTAGACTAGATAGCATTGATAATCAAAAGCAGCACCGACTCATCCGGACAGAGGCAATTTAGAGAACCGTATTATAGAGGCAATTACCGGTCACGAAATAAATATAGAGGTTCCTACTGGGGAATAATAAACGACCGCAGTATGATAGGGAGTATAGAAATGCACGCCCTAATAATAATTCAGATCGCAATAAGAGATATGGCAATGTCCAGCAATAGCGAGGACGGGGAAACTTCCGCGGACAGAACTCGCGGGGTTCCTCATCCTCAGCAGGGGCAAGGCCAGGAAATTAGGGTAAGAGCAACGGAAAAGACCACTCTGCTCTATTTGTAATTTCAGTCTCTAATTTCCCCTATGAGGAACTTATATATAATAATACAGCGATAGGGGGAAACGTCAGAGCTTTCTTGTGAATTCCGGGAGCCAAGTATCAGTTACTAGTGATCGAGGTATTCCTTCAACTGCCAAACGTTTAAAAATTCACACGGCCATAAGGGGAGTAGCAAAGGAACAAATTGAAATTAAAGATATTGTCCTGTTAACATTTGCAATAAACGGCCGCAATTTTACCCACCCTTTTCGGATGATTCCAAATTTTGAAAATGGACAATCTTGGGTAATGATTTTTAAAGAGCTCATAAAGCAAATTTCGATTTTGAAGAGAATCGACTGACATTGAGAAGATTTGGAACTCCTCCGCGTAACCAGTTAAAGACGGAACACAGGAAAACTTTTGACGTATCCATAAAAATTGTTAGTCTGATCAGGGATTTATTTATGCCAGAATTTGTAACTTCCAGACAAATTAGAATTACACCTAGGTCCCATATGTGTATTCCTGTCAAATTAACTAATTCTATTAATTAGAATTTAACTTATTTAGATCCAGATTTACAGTTTCAAATAGACACGGGCACATGATACCCCGAGCCATTGTATATCCTGAGTAATTTTTAATTTGTATCACCAACCCAAATTCTTACAAAATTAAACTTACGAAAGGGGCACGCTTAGGTACTGCAGAGGCATGGCAAAATCAAGTCCCATCCTCGCGTCATACTGCAGATGGCGAAAGACCTAAAGTTAAGGTGACCAAGGAAACTGGCACTATGACAAAAACAGTGCACTACATTACAAAACTGGATATTAACCCAGCACTAGAATCCGATCAGATGTTGCAAATTACACAATGGACATTTCCTCTCAATTTTTTTTACAACAAATTTAAAAACCTACACCCTGGGAATGAGACCCCTGCAAAGTTCCGAGCCTAGCGTTGCGCTGAAAACACGCCGCCGCCATGTTAGTACGTCACTCCTTACGGAGAGCTCGTTGTCGTCTGCTTCGAGCTTCCAGTTCCTGATGGATAGTCCACGGTGAGCGAACATGTGCAGCAGTTTTACAAATCTGTACCGATTTAAATAATGGAAAAAGGAGCGATAGGAGAAAGGAAAGCTATGCTTTGTAATGATCATATTTCTATGAAATATCCGTGCTGCTCACGTGCAAGATAAATGAAAGGGTTCAGCTGCGTGTGTGCTCTCAGGCCATGCGAAAAATATTGCTATAAAATTGGTTGCTGACCAGACACTCAAAAATATTTTTTAAACTTATAGTTATCGATATTTACCGTAACCTATGTATTGCAAAATAGGAATTTTCACATTCCTCAGTTTATTTATAAAGCCTGTTTAACTTTCTTTTCCATAAAGCAATTTCAGTTCGTGTTTCATTATGATCAAATATTTTTGTGCAGATAAGAGAAATTACACTTAGAAGATTATATTAGTTGCACAGTACATATCTATACTTAGTTTATGTATAATTATTACAAGGAAATAATGTGTATAACCATCGGCGTATTAAAGGGGGGTCCAACCCCCCTCTTTTTTTGGTTCACTAAAATTACCAGTTTCCTTGTTCTATCCGCTTGTTCATAAAAAAAATCCTTCGGTCTTATTTCATTGTCTTAAATTAGAGACGTATAGGACGGGATACGGATGGGAAGGAAATTTCGTAATTCCACACACCAGATGGGACTGCAGACCAATATCTGCAATTTCCTGATAGTTTCGGAATTTTTGCGATAAGAAACTGCATTGAGACTGTCAAATCAGTTATTTTCCCCCTCGAATCATATTAAAGAAATTTGGTTCTTAAAAACGTAGTGACACAAGATGAACAGAAAAGTATCAATACTAAGTAGCGTGACTTCATGACTACAAACGCACAACTTTGTCGGGTCCAACATCCCCTCCCCCCATGCTCCCCAATCTTCCGGCCAGCAGTGTCCTGGATTTTCACTTACGAAATAAAGCAACCCTAATCATACCAAAATTTGATCCATCCCTCTCCCCGTGAACTATATATACGCCCATGTGTATAACAATATCCCATACTGAAATGGTACGATATAATTATTTTGAATTTTGTTCTGCGAAAAAAGCCGCCTCTTCTCGTTACCCCGAACGCATTAATTGGTTGATTCACAACTTCACCACTAAGGATCCTATCGAGACGAGACATGCAGCTTTGGTCTTGTTCTCATTTAGATTTTTAAATGTTTCATTGACAGTCTCGTCTCAATTTATAAACATCCGTCTCGGTTTGGGAGGACAATTCTCGTTCTAGTCTCAAGTCTAGAAAAATATAGAATTAACAACGCATGCAAAAGCTTATCATTATCAATACAAAAAAAACTTCCTTAATATTTATTTTTTGACTCCTCGTTTCGACGTTACAGCCCTTGAAAACTAAATATTATCCTGTTTATATATGCAAACCAAACTGCAGATTCAGAATTACCAGGAATGAACTGGCGTTGTAATTATTATACACAAAATTCATGATTTATCTGAGGAAGTCGCATGTTCCAGGTTTGACTCTCGACCTGGACACGACTGTTTCCTTGTGAGTGACATGTCATTGAACTGGAAATTGTTACATGGGACAGCTAGGGGGATGCTTCTATTATTAATGTTAGTGTTGCTCACGAGATTTGGAATGTTCCGTCTCGTCTCATAAAAGGAGATGGGACAAGTGAATATTTTCGAAATGAGATGGGACAGAAGAAAAAGTTCGTCTCTTATCATGGCAGGTTGGGTGATACTTAGATTGTGCAGTTGGTGGTAGTGTGTGTGTGGGGGGAAGTGTACTCCTGCACCCCGATTTCGAATACTGCTTGTAGTTATTCATCTTCATTGTAGCGATTAGCCAAAAGTGGGAAGAAATGTGATGTTAGAGATGATACATAATAAATTAACCATGCGTTCTCATCGTTGCGGTTAAACAAAGTGAACGGAAAAGCGACGTAAAAGTAGGCTAAACACAAAAATTTGCAATATATATATTAACTGAAGAAAACTGTCATTTACTGCAGGAAATTTAAAAACTCCCCGTACCTTTCTATACCGTGTCACCTCTTATATTGCAGAAATTGGCGTGTAAACCAGAGTGTTCTAAACGTATTACCTTAAAATTTGCGAAGAAAATATTATGACGAAAATAATTGTAATTCCAGAAAAGGCATTCCTATAACAATAAGTTCTTGCCAGTCAGAACTAATCTATGTATTCGCAATAAACAAGGCTGTTCACGTGTTCAGCCATTGACTGTTACATAGTTTGCTTTGTCACCCAAATGAAAAAACTTTTACCGAGTGGCTGAATTATAGTAAATACAACTATACTGCTAGGGCATAATTCATCTCCAAGAAATGGAGCACAAATTTTTGCACTGGAAGTTGTAATATACTTGTTTTACACAGTAACAAGTGAATATGCTGTCGCTTCCGCGGCTCATGCTAAGTTGATGGGACGAGCAGAAGCCCCGCCTGAACGCATTTCTAAGTGATGACGTCAGAGGACCTCCTGTCTGTGGAGAGGACGTTTTCAAATCCGTGACGTAGTAGGTGAATTTCAGCGGTGTTTGAAGGCGTGTTTCTCGAGAACCGAAACAAATATCGCCGAGATATTTTGCACATCTCATGTTTGTGTCATTATCTGTAAAATGAATGGATTTAAAACGTTTTTCATGTCAAAGTGGAAATGTCCATTATTAGAGAGGTACGTAGATCTGTTTTCATGGTCTGAGCAGGACATTGGTTGTGCCAAAAATTATACGCATCGTATTAAGTTAAAAGACGATTCTGAATTTTACGTCCCAGCCTATCCTGTGCCTATACACCTGCGTTCGGAAAGTAATCAGCAAATTGAAAACAGTCCTATAACCTCTCCCTACAATTCCATAGTCTTTCTTGTTAAGAAGAAATCAGGAGCTTAACGCATGGTGCAGGATTTTTGGCTACTTAATGCCAGGTCTGTTTTCGATGCAGTTTCGATAGGAAACATTTCAGAAATTTTACATTATATGGCCGGTAAGAGCTACTACTGTAGTGCAGACCTTAAACAAGGATTTTTCCAGATTCTTTTAGCAGAAGAATCAAAGAAATGCACTGCCTTCACTATACCAGCTAAAGGACAATTTGCTATGAATTTTACAAACATGGGACATGTGACTTCTCCTGCGGCGATGACCCGGTGTATCCAGCTCGCTACAGCGGGTATAAATGCTAATAATTTTGCTTTCCATATTGACGACATGTTTGTGCTAATACATTTAAGGATATGTTAGTAAATTTAGAAAAATTGTTGCAATGTTTACGTTCTGCCGAATTAAAATAGGTTGTACCTAAATGTTCGTTTGGATATTACGAGACAATTGCTTCAGGACACAATGTGGGCAGGTATGGTTATCGCATCAGCGACAGGATATTATCATCAATTAAAAATTATAAAATTCCTACCACCACAAAAAAGTTTAGAATGTTTTTAGGTTTTTGCAGTTACGTGAGGAACTACGTCAAAAATGTTTCTGATATTGCATCGCCATTACAAGGTTTAATCCATAAAGGTAAGAAATTTACATGGGTTCCTGAACAACAGTCAGTATTTGAGAAATTAAAAGAAGCTTTAATTACTGCACCTGTTTTGTTACCTAACGATCCTGCGAAGAACAACAAGTTTTATATCGATGATCCATCTCACGCTGTCAGTGGCGTGTAGATGCAGCCCAATGCAGAAAGAGAGTACTTGCCGTGTGCATAATGTAGTAGAACATTGGCGGACACTGAAAAGCGATTGAGGGTCATTGAACAAGAATTAACAGTAATTTTATATGCTTTAAATTCATTTAGGTTCTTTCTTGTGAGACGCCATTTCGATTTGCACACGGACAACAAAAAATTACGTACATCAGGACATACCGTAATTTAAGCTCAAAACTTCTTCGATGCAGTAATCTTTTGAAGGATTTTTCAATCACTCCCATACATGTCAAAACAACGGAGAGCATCGCCTATCCCCTCAGCAGAGAATGTGAAGAGAATATAGAAGATGGCAACATTGACGAGGACATTCCCGAACCCAGGACACTTGCACAGCTTGATGCAACCACAGATGTCGCGGATCATCAGAGTCAGGATTCTTTTTTTCACCAAATTATAAAAAATTTGGAGGACCCAGACAGGGACGATGGAACGCAACCTTTATCCATCCAGAGGCAGGTTTATCATCATGTATTGAAGGATGGTTTATTATATAGGTCGGATAAATTAGGAGACACTACCAGGATATTGTTATGCATACCAATGACGTAACGTGATTCTGTGATTGAGACACTCCACGCATCACCCATAGGAAACTCTAATCATGGATTTACCAAATGTTACAATGCCGCATTATCAAGAATTTATTTTCTAAATATGAAATTATTTATACAATGGTAAATTAGTGAACGCATTACGTACTAGCAGAATAAACGCCCTTCAGGTCCACAAGTAGGAGAAATTTGTGCTTTTCCCGCACAGAAGCCATTCCAGCGGATTTGCCTAGACTTTTCAGGTCCATATCCTCCTTTGTCAAACCTTCGTCACCGATATATAATTTCCGCAACAGATTTTGGGACAAGATATTTATACTGAACGGGGTTCAGCGTTCAAATCTAAGCTTTTTCAGGAACTTGGCAACAAATTGGGAAAAACCGTCAAGTTTTAGCCAGTTCTATAGGCCTTCAGGAGAGGAATCACGGTGTATTGCAGATGATATTGAAATGCTATGTTAATTCTAAACACACTTATTGGGTTCAGTATTTACAATCAAGTGTATTCAGCTATGATACTACAAAGAATCAGAACTTGCGGTATAGCCCATTCTATTTGGTACATGGATTTCAACCTACTTTGCCCTGGGAGCTTGCATTACATACACCAAACTGCGAAAATGTGGAGAATGATGTACGGTTTCCAGTACTGGAAAAAGCAAGAACCAATGCTACGGATAATTTGGCAAAGAGACACGTTGAATTGAAGAAATATTATGTTCGGAAGAGGAAACACATCAAATTTCCACCAGGTGATCAAGTAATACTTTTCGACATTACCCAGAAAATTGGTACCGCGCTGTGCTTTTCGGGTATTTATAAGTGCCCTGCCACAGTCATTCGAGAAGACAATCCTAACACATGCCTGGTGGAATTCCAAAACAAGAGAGGCAAGACAATAGTGCACTCTATTGCCGTCCAGAGACTCAAAAAATATTATGCCCCAGATGACGGTGAAGGTGAGGAGAACTTGACAGATCAAGATGAAGATGAAGATCATCAGGTGGACAACGCGGACTCATGCACGGATAATGGTCACTAAAAATTAAAATCGATATAAGTAACAGGTTCAGTACTTTAAATTTCACTTGCGTGACATAATAATCATTTATAATAATTAGGGCACTAATTATACTAAAGGTTAAGAGCAGACTTATTATTTAATGTGCCTTAGGCGCAAAAAGTTTTGCAGTATTAAAAATACTAGCTCTGCAAGTAGATCACTAAAAATTTATAGATACACTACAGAAGGAGGTATACACTTATGTTAGCAAAGTTTTATTTTAAGCGCCAGTTATTGAGAATATTTTTTTATATGAATATGTAGACGTCGACGTCAAGATTTTATTGCACGCAAATAACAAATATTTTCCTTCGGATATTGGATCATGACCAAAATCCTGGAAATCTATTCTGCCATCGCAGAATGATTATGGTTAAACCACAACGGTTTTTGTTTCAAACTTTGTTCCAATAATATGGTAAGCATATTTTAGAATGAGTTGAGAGAATTATAGATTCTTCAAGTTTTAATGATGTTATTATTTAAATGCATTTAAATATAGCAAAATATTAATTATTATTTTATTTCAGGTAGTCAGGAGTAAATCAGCTTCAATTTTTCCATTACCTTGTACCCCAGTACGGTTTGATTGAATTTTAAGTATTTAAAAATAAAGACAAAACCATAGATTAAATAAGATACGTTTGCAGTAATTTTGAAATAAGATAATTCAAACAGTGCCCACAAATTTAGAAAATAAATAAATTACATCAGGTAAATAACTGATGCAGATAAATTGAAAATAGATTTAGAAATAAATATGTTGAGTTAAAATTCCTAATAATTAAACTAAGCAGGCTTAAAATACGTTTTCGTTTTGGAAAACTGTTTGTTTTGTTGCTTAAGCAACATGAAAATCATTGTGATTTTAGTTATGTTAAACGGATTTCTTCCATACGTAAAAGCTTCAAATTTTATTCATCTGCTGCAAAAATCCTTTGATTATACTCATATTAGTAGTATAAAAGTATATACAACCAGCACACTTATAGCGTACAAATGATGAGCTCATTTGATTAATCAGCCCGATTTGCTTAGACTTAAAATTATGCCAAGATGCCCTTATTCCCCAATTCTTCAAGTGTGATATGCTCTTAATTCCAAGAATTTTGAATCCTAGTGTACAAATGATGAGCCCCCTCAGATTGATTTGCCCACACTTAAAATTATGTCAAGTACCCATTTGCTTTTATTGTTTATAGTGTGTTATTCTGTCAAAATCCCAAGAATTTTGAATTCTAGTGTACAAATGATGAGCCCCTCAGATTGATTTGCCCATACTTACAAAAGTTGCATCAGCCAGATTGTTGTCCATAAGCTTGTTAAAAATATGCCTTTTTTGATTTTGTTTTGGATACACTTAAAAACTAAGGCAAAATGCCACTCTCACGCACCCACACACATACCCACACATATTTACTTCTGGTTTATTTCCATTGCATCATGCTGAGCAACAAATTATTATCCAATATTATGCAACAAATTATGATGCAAGAGCTATTACATCATGCTGTGCAACAAATTATTATCTAATATCATGAAGCAAATTATTAGGCATTTATTGTTTTCTAATTGGTTAATTATGACATAATGTGATGATGTGTTATATTCTGATTGCTTTATTGTTTCAGATGTTTTAATCCATGCTTAGGGTATATAAAGAAATTTTGCATTACTCCTCAGCCAGTATTGTGAGAGTGGTTGAGGAGAACAGATGTGTTGTTACAGTGCTTCTCATACTTACAGGCCTGTTTTGGTTTAATATATAATTCATATTAAATATATTTCTGGTATATTGAACATAAGGGCTTATATTTTGTATAAAAAATCTGATATTTGTTGCATCCAGCTTGTTTGTTGTAATCCACTCATATTTAGAGTCAAACTTATATCTGTCCCAGCCTGTTATACAAAAATCAATACATAACACTCAGCGCTAGGTCATTGCCATTCTAGGACATGCATGTCTGTGCAGACATTTGCGGAAGGTCAGTGTAGATCAATATTTATTCTCTTTTTCCACTTGTAGGCTATTAGCTTTACAACCTGTCATAATAAGCATAGAGTTTTGGTTTAAAACCCAAAAAAATTTATATAATAAACTGAGAATAAAACTTAATAATATTAACATATTAAATATACACAAGAAATAAACAAAGCACACAGCTGAACAATATATATATATATATATATATATATATATATATATATATATTAAATACAAAATTTGCAATTGAACCCCTGGAAATCTTATATAATAAACCAACAACAAAAATGCCAAATCAAAAATATTGCAATCAGTGTAATAAGAATATATCCAGCCCCAATTGGGCCAGACACCAAAAGAATTGTAACCCAGGCAAATTCAGAACTCCCACTAAAATATGTCCTAAATGCAATAAAATATTTAGCAAGGCATATTTCAATAGATATGTGGGTTCTTGTTCTGTACAGTCATCAACATTGCCCCCACAACCATCTACATCTGGTCTGAAAAGGAAGCATGAAACACCTGTTAATGCTAGACCGGCAAAGCAGCCACGCTATGAACCCATCCATAGCAGTTTTTATGGCCAATTAAGGGATCACCGTTTTGTATCAGAGCCAAGATGTGACATTAAGAATTTTTTGAATAGTATAAATCCAGATGTGCAGGCAATTCTAAATGCACAAAATGGCTCTTATAAGCTGTCTCTCAAATTGTTTACACAATATAAGAAGCCAAATGGCACAAAATTTACACAGCTCCACATAACAGAAACTGTACCGGTATATTCAAATGCAAATTCAGACAAAATAATAAGCAGTTTGATAGATCAATTGAATATTAAACACTCTGAATTTGCAGCAAAAGAGTCTGGATGGAGCCTATGCGGATCTCCACACAAGTTATATGTTAATATTTCTGAATTCAGCCCATTACAAGGATCTACATATCTGCCATTACCTGCCAATATCAAAAACAAAACAGCCGTGGTCAATATAAAAAATAATGACCAGAAATGCTTTTTGTGGTGTATTTTAGCTGCTTTGTATCCAGTTTCAAGGAATCCTCAGAGAATAAGTTATTATAAACAGCATGAACACATTTTTAATGAAGCAATGGAGGGTTTAGAATATCCAATGCTTGTTCAGAATATTGATAAATTTGAAAAAAAGGCCAGGCACATCAATGGCAAACAATTATCTATTAATGTATTTACTTGTTCTACTGGCCGTGGCAATTGCTTGATAGAACCTCTCAGAATCAGTACACTTGATGATGAATCTGCTATTCCGATTGATCTGCTCTTAATTGAAGAGGATGGCACATGCCATTACATTTTGATACAAAATCTTGAAGCTTTAGTCAGAACACAACTAGACAAAACTCATAAAATATTCAAGTTGTGCAGAAGATGTTTGACTGTATTTGATGGTAAAAAATAATAAAAGGGGTTTGTAAAGTGAATACAGAAATTGCTAAAAACAAGTTAATTAAACATTTAAAATACTGTGGCAACCATAAACCTGTTCATATGGTGATGCCAATGCCAAGTGAAAATGCCAAATTCAAAAAATTTGAAGCCTTGTTGGAACACCCAGCATATATAGTCTGTGATTTTGAATCAAATCTCAAACCTCTTGCATTCTGCAGCCCAGATCCTGATGAACCTTCAATTACACCATACCAGTTACATGAACCTTCTAGTTTTTATTATGTGGTTGTACAGGATGGTGTTGTTAGTAAAGAATATTTATACATGGGAGCAGATGCCATCAAAGAATTTGCAAATAGAAATACAATAGAAAATAAGTGCCGTTGCATAGCATCTAATGTCTTATTAAAATCAAAACCCATGTTGCCTTTAGCAGAGAAACAGATTGAAGATTTCAACAATGCAGAAAAATGCCTGGTATGTGATTCTGAATTTTCAGATACAAATATCAAGGTACATCACCATTCCCATACAGATGGTAAATTTTAATGGCCCTGTGTAATAGCTGTAATATTAAGATCCAGAGACCAAAATTTAACCCTATATTTTGCCACGGTGCATCCAATTATGATTTTCATCATTTGATCAGGTACGAGGGGTTTGACAAGCAGAATTTAAACATTTTAGCTGAAAATGATGAGAAATATATTGCCATGGTGTTTATATTCACTTAAGATTTCTTGATTCTTACAGAATTTGATCGGCTAACCTGGCTACACTGGCCACTCAATTATCAGATGATCAATTCAAAATTACATGTGCTTTGTTTCCAAATCAGGACCTGAAATTAATTAGGCGAAAGGGTGTATATTCATATGATTATGTTACAGATTTTTCAAAATTTGATGAGTGTTCTCTGCCACTAAAACAACAGTTTTACAGCAAAATCAGAGCATCTGGAATCACTGATGAAGATTATCACCATGCCCAGTTGATGTGGAACAATTTAAAATGCCAGACATTTATTGATTATCACAAGGCTTATTTAAAACTTGATGTCACTCTCTTAGCTGATATACTTCAGGCATTCAGAAAATCTTCCATGCAAAATTATAAGCTGGATCCAATGTATTTTTACAGTGCTCCGGGCCTAGCATGGTCTGCAATGTTTTTAAACACTAAAATGCAATTGGATCTGATCCAGGATTAAGATATGTACTTGTTTATGGAGCAATGTATAAGAGGAGGCATGGTGCAATGTTCTCAGAGATATGCCAGAGCAAATAACAAATATATTCCTGATTATGTTCCAGCATTGCCATCAAATTATATACTGTATGTAGATGCAAAAAGCCTCTATGGTTATGCCATGATGGATAAACTGCCATATGCAGGGCTTGAGTGGGTTGAAAATTTCAACATTGAAGATCTTAAAGATTTTGATGACAGTAACTATGGCCTGTTCTTAGAGGTTGATCTGACAATTCCTGATAATTTACACAACACATTTTCTGATCTGCCCCCAATTCCCGAGGTTAAGTGCTCACCTGGCTCTAAACAGAAGAAATTGATGATGACTCTAGAGCCGAAACAGGATTATGTCATATATTACAAAAACCCCCAGTTCCTGATGAATCATGGTGTTCAAGTGACCAAAGTTGGAAAGGTTTTGAGGTTCAGGCATTCAAGATGGTTGAAACCATATATTGATACAAACACAGAGCTTCGAACATCTGCATTGAGCCAATTTGTTAAGACCTTGTTTAAATTGATGGTCAATTCAGTGTATGGCAAAACAATTGAAAATGTCAGAAAACACATTGATGTTAAAATAATAACTGACCCCAGCCGGAGAAAAAAATTGCTTGCAAAGCCTAATTTCAATTATAGAATAATTTATGATAAAAATATGGCACTCTTCAACATGAAAAAAACAAAAATTAAATTTGATAAGCCTATTTATGTAGGGGCTGTGATATTGGAATTGGCCAAATTACACATGTTAAAATTGTATTATAATGTGTTGAAATCTTTTTATGGTGATTGTGTAAAATTGATGTACATGGACACAGATAGTTTTGTTATTGATATTCAAACAGAAGATTTTTATCAAGATATAGCACAGCCGGAATTGTTTAAATATTTTGATACCACTGAACATTCAAAAATTAAACCCCACAACAAAAAGGTGCCTGGCAAGTTAAAAGATGAGACACTTGGTGATGTTATTGTGGCATTTGCTGCGTTAAGGGCCAAGATGTACAGTTTTGAAACATGTAGTGGTGTTGTTGCCAAAAAGGCCAAGGGCATTGGCAGAGTAACTGTTGACAAAGAGCTTGAATTTGAGGATTACAAAAATTGTCTCAAATCATGTGGCACAATCAGAACATCAGAAAATAGAATTCAGAGTGTGGATCACTTATTGACTAGCAATATTGTAAGAAAAGTGGCTCTGGACCCACATGATGATAAGAGATGTATTTTATCATGTGGCATACATACTCTACCATGGGGGCATTGTGATTTGAAAAATGGCAATCAATGCCCGATTACAGAGCATGATTTGAAATAAATAAACATGCCTATGAACTTATTTGGGTTCAAAAAACAGGCTATTATGGACCTGCCGACACCACAACCCTCTTCTGATATGATATCTAAACTAAGTGCTTTGTTAATTATTCATCTGAACAGCATACTTACAGATGTTGATGATAAAACAGGTAAAACATTGTACATATTTAACAATAATTTAAATCATTACCAATTACCTGTAGGTGGTCAATTACAATTTATTACAACCCCTGAGGGTGATGTCAAGATTTCAATAGGGAAAAATATTTATAGAATTAAGCACTCAAACATGATTTCTGGCACTGTATATACTGTTTCTGCTGGTGACTGCTTATATATTGAGGTCCCTGGATCCTATGACAAGCTTATACCTTTTTTATTGAATTAAGAATTAGATATTCAATAATAAATAACCACTAAAACAAAAATGCCTAATGATATATTTGGCCATACAAGGCATGAAGATCACAGTGATGAGATTCTGATGCTTGATGTCAGAGTCAAAAAATTAAGAAGTGATTTACAAGCTTTACAAACCACACTCAATGCCAGTCTTCAATTAGAAATTACAAATTTACAATCAAAATGCATGGACCCTCTTCTTAAAATTGATTCTGAACTCAAATTGCTGCTTCAAAAATATACTGACTTGGCCACATTGGATAATTTTCAAAGTTTAGAAGAAGCTGTAGCAGCTCTTCAAGCCAAATTTAAGACCCAGGCTAAAAACTCTGAGCAATTGAAACAACAATTAGAAGAGCAGATTAATAATGTCCAGACACAGCTCCAAACAATTGTCAAAAGCATAAAATCACAAGAAGATTTTGATCTAGTGATTTACACTCTAAAAGAACAGATTCAATCACTGGAGATACCTAATCTAGGCTCTCTGAACAATGCCATAGCCGAGGTTAAAGAAAAAATTGAGACACTTGAAAATTTTATGAACAACTTGCCATCTTCTGATGCTTTGAGTGCAATAACTCGGAGTGTTGCCAATATTAAGCTGCAACTTGAAACATATGAAGATTTTGGAAAAATTCAAAGTACCATAACCCATCTTGAGGGTACAATAGCAGCAGATCAAAGTGATTTGACAAATATACAAGAATCTCTAGAATCCCGCCTGCCCGGTATTGTAGATACCCATTTAACTTGCCAGGCACCTTTTTGTTGTGGGGTTTAATTTTTGAATGTTCAGTGGTATCAAAATATTTAAACAATTCAGGCTGTGCTATATCTTGATAAACATCTTCTGTTTGAATATCAAGAACAAAACTATGTGTGTCCATGTACATCAATTTTACACAATCACCATAAAAAGGTTTCAACACATTATAATACAATTTTAACATGTGTAATTTGGCCAATTAAAATATCACAACCCCTACATAAATAGGCTTATCAAATTTAATTTTTGTTTTTTTCATGTTGAAGAGTGCCATATTTTCATCATAAATTATTCTATAATTGAAATTAGGCTTTGCAAGCAATTTTTTGATCCGGCTGGGGTCAGTAATTATTTTAACATCAATATGTTTTCTGACATTTTCAATTGTTTTGCCATACACTGAATTGACCATCAATTTAAACAAGGTCTTATCAAATTGGCTCAATGCAGATGTTCGAAGCTCTGTGTTTGTATCAATATATGGTTTGAACCATCTTGAGTGCCTGAACCTCAAAACTTTTCCAACTTTGGTCACTTGAACACCATGATTCATCAGGAACTGGAGATTTTTGTAATATATGTCATAATCCTGTTTCGGCTCTAGAGTCATCATCAATTTCTTCTGTTTAGGGCTCGGTGAGCAATTAACCTCTGGAATTGGGGGCAGATCAGAAAATGTGTTGTGTAAATTATCAGGAATTGTCAGATCAACCTCTAAGAACAGGCCATAGTTACTGTCATCAAAATCTTTAAGATCTTCAATATTGAAATTTTCAACCCACTCAAGCCCTGCATATGGCAGTATATCCATCATGGCATAACCATAGAGGCTTTTTGCATCTACATACAGTATATAATTTGATGGCAATGCTGGAACATAATCAGGAATATATTTGTTATTTGCTCTGGCATATCTCTGAGAACATTGCACCATCCCTCCTCTTATACATTGCTCCATAAACAAGTACATATCTTGATCCTGGATCAGATCCAATAGCATTTTAGTGTTTAAAAACATTGCAGACCATGCTAGGCCCGGAGCACTGTAAAAATACATTGGATCCAGAGTGACATCAAGTTTTAAATAAGCCTTGTGATAATCACCAAATGTCTGGCATTTTAAATTGTTCCGCATCCACTGGGCATGGTGATAATCTTCATCAGTGATTCCAGATACTCTGATTTTGCTGTAAAACTGTTGTTTTGGTGGCAGAGAACACTCATCAAATTTAGAAAAATCTGTAACTTAATAATATGGATATACACCCTTTCGCCTATATAACCGATGTGCCAATTACAAATCCCCATCGGTCTTTCTACGCTTTCCCCCAAGATCTTAATTTTCTGCTCTCTGAGAAGAAACCCAGCTGCCTCGAGAAACCACCGTTCGTTCCCATGAAGCCTCCCATATATCACCACCCCTACTTCAAGGTGAAGGAAACAGTGTGTCCGGCAATAAACTCCCATATCTGTCCCGTACAAATTCATCTAAACTCTGGTTCACGTCAAGATAATTTCAGCCCAGATGGAGCCTATCGAGATAATTTCTGCCGAGAATCAGCTAATCACCTGGAACTTCAGGCATTTAAAATTTAAAAACTTTCTTACCCGTTTTAAACAAACGAACCTCTGTTCGCGTGAGACTCTGCAGGTGGCCAGGCTCGGATTCTAGACAATCACATGGTGTTCTCCACGAGACGCATAACTTCCACGATCGCCGCCAGCCCGTCTGGCTCACTGACGTCGAATTGACAAGAGTAAATAGCAGAGAATCTTGAACTACAACCCTGCCAGAACATTTCTCTTAGTATCTCCTCGCTTCTACGAGATTTCGACAGCAAAGGAAGGAATAACTTTACCGAAGTGTCCCGAAGTGTCCAAGTTGCGAGCAATAAAAATTGAGTTGTGAGCATTAAAATTAATTAGAACAAAATACTTTTATTTCTCGAGATCAGCTCTCAAACAAGGTGCTATTGTGTTTTTATGTTAAGGGATTCTCACCCTTATCACCCCCGTGTGTTACGATTATCGCCCCTACATGCAGAAGTGACCACGTGTGGGCGGAGCAAAAAGTTCAACGACTAATAGAGAAGAGGAACAATTCTTCCGAGAACGAAGAGAAAAGAGGAAGTAAGAACTTAACAGACGCAGTTGGATAGGCAGTTCGATAGACACACTAGGATTAAGCAGTTCGATAGGCAGTTCGATAGACACACTAGGATTAAGCAGTTGGATAGGCAGTTCGATAGACACACTTCGATTTGGCAGTTCGACATTCACATTTTAGAGAGACAGTCTTAGAACATTCATTCACAGTTAAAAGTTTCAGATAGAAACTTTGTTTTTCAGCACCTTTGTACGTCAGAGAGAAACTGTTTTCTCTCTCTAGACCATGACTAAATTCCTAGCTTTGGGTGCTCGAATGTAGTGTTAACGTATGAAACCGACCATCAGCGGTCTGCGTTGCTCACTTGTTTAGACCCGGTGCATTGTGGGTCCGTGACAGTGTTTTTTTATGGTGCCTCAGTAGGCGAGCGGAATTGTAAGTATGTATACAGTGGTGTATTAAATATTATGTCGTAATTTATTTCAGTGTCCAGATTTCTGATTTCCGGTTCCTGATTCTTAAATTCATGATAGATTCATGATAAATTTGGCTAGTAAACGAAGACCATTGTAGAAGGAACATCATCGTCCTCCTCCAATGGCCGAACCAGTGACCGTTCACGCAATGTACATTTCTAATCATATCTAATTCAAATTGTGTTCGTACATTTTGATTTCTCCTTACATTAGAACATCCATGCCTTAAGTAACGTAGCCTAGGTTCGAACCCTAAACGCCTCTTTTTTTATTATTTTTATTTTTTTTAATTATTGTTATAAATGGCTTTTCCCGAACAGGGACTTGTTTACAAAGCCAAGTTGTCATTTGTTATGTACTGCTAAAATTGTTCTAAATATTCTAAATTTGCCCTAAATTTTATAAATTTCATAAGGAAATCAGGACACTACAGTAGTTTTTGCATGCCTCGCGAGTGAACTAACTTCCGAGTAGCATAAGTTAATAATGTGGAAACAACGAGTTGACAATATTATTGAAATGAAGGTACGTAAAAAGTGAAAGTACAAGTAAAGGGGAACTATGGAGCAAAAAGCTAATTTTGAGGGCGAGATAACTTAAACGCTACCATGAAAATGAAGTATGATAAATAAATAGAGGACCATGCATTAAGAATTTCTAGTGTTTGTTTTTTATTTTTTTTTGTTTGTTTTGTCAGGGGGCAGAGATAGGTTTGTTTCACAAATAAGTAAGGTGAAATTGTAACACCAATAATGGGGATGACGATTGAGGAATTTAACAAATCCGTGCTAGAAGCAATTGGGCTATTAAGAGCAGACCTAACCGAAAAGCTAGACTTGTTTAGTGAAAAGTTAGACTCCTTAATTAAGGAAGTGAAAGTAACTAGGGAGGAAGTGAGTGCTAAATTTGATGTATCCCCAGATTGTCACGATGAGGGGCTAGTTGTAAACAAAGTGGATGATGATGATGAATTAATTGTTATCGAGGTACAGCAGGCGGAAGTTAGGCCTAATGAAGACAATGTTATTGTTGTGGATATTAGTACAGCTAAGAAGCATAAGTTTGCCAGTAGCAGTAGAGTAACTTTTGAGCTAGGAGTGAGGGGGGATATGACCCACTTTAAGAAGTTTATTGCTGATGAATTAAGGCTAATTGAGTATGGTGAAATAGGATGGATGTACCGTAATGGAAAGGTTAGGAGTAGGCTGCGTAGCTTTGAAAGTTGGAGGATTAACGAGCGAAGGGGAATAAGGGGGAAAGTAGAGAGTAATGGCAAGAATAATGCATCTACGTTAATGAAAGCTCAAGGTAGCAAGTACATAAATAAAGTAATGGAACCCCTCTATGATTTGCTTGCCAGCAAGGAACTGGTCAAGGGCAGTGAATGGTCCGAAGCTAGCGTTAACCTAACCAGCAATGAAAGTATGTCACTACTCATGAAACTTAACTGTAGCCAAGACACTAAAGCATATCTTTTTAGCATTCTAGTAGACGAAGCTAATGTAGCATTGAGAAACACCTGTACGGCTCTGCGTAATGTCAGAGGTAAAGGACGGCACAACGTTTCCGCCTCGTTCCGTAACCATGTAGGCCAGACAACACCCAACATGCATAAAATATTTCAAGTATGGAAGGGTAACAGAAAAAAGAAGAGAGGTAAAGTACACAAATGTACCAGTAGGTAAGAGACCAGATTTTTATGATGACTAGGCCCCCCCTATGGCGCAGTGGTAGCGTCGTTACCTTGTAATCAAGGGGTCCCGGGTTCGATACCCGGTGGAGGCACAAGTGGTTCGGATTCCACTTTAAACTGTAGGTCCAGTCCCGATTAGCCTTACTGTGCATAAAGTGGACTTAAAACAACAAAATCAATCAATCAATTTTATGATGACTGTGCAATGTACAAACTTATTACACCAATATGAGTGTAAATAATGAGCAACTTCTTCCAAAATTAACTTTTTCAGTAATTTCGTAGCTGCGGAACAGCAGAAACACCCCATACTTCTTACCAACATACAGTTTTTGAGTTGTTTACAAAACAAAAGCTAAATTAAATCACAAATTAGCTGTATTTTACAAAATTTTTGCAAGATGGCATAGCGGCCACTATGATTATAATTTTTTGAACGAATAGAAACTTTGCATACCAGAATTATTGGTAGCAGTAGTGTTTTAGACTACCAAGATATTCTAATACATTTATAGAGTAGATAAAATGATGAGAAGGATTTTAAAACTGTATAATTGGAGAAATATGAGGAAAGATGTCAGATCTTATGTTGCAGACTGCATTACATGTCAAAGTACTAAAGATAACACACATCCACCTAGACAAACGCTATTAATGCACAGTATGGAAGGTAGAGATATTGTTTTGTTCATAGATATTCAGGGCCCATTACCAAGGGGTAAGTGAGGTGAAAGATTCTTACTAACTATTCAAAATGCAAAAACTAGGTTTCTAACCGCATACACGTTACGTAACAGTACTACTGACAGCATACTACGGAAGCTAATTGATGTCTATTTTTTACACTTCGGGATCCCAAATTTAATAGTAAGTGACAATGGAGTTCAGTTCAAGTCGAATAAATATGTACAGTCATTAGCCTCTCTAGGCATAAAGGTTGCTTACACCCCGGTATACAAACCGAGCAGTAACCCAGTAGGGAGGATACACAAAGATTTGAACCAGCTTATGCGAGTGGTCTGTGAGGGCGCGCATAATGCTTGGCCAGAGCATGTCACCAAATTTGTTAACTTGTTGAATGGAAGTGTCAACCATTCCACTGGTTTTGCACCCATAGAGCTTCAATTAAATTATCCCATTGACAATGCAGTAAAAACACACTTTGATTTGCCAGCTGGTGAAGAGATGAACTGGGAACATAAGCTGTACATGGCTAATATTAATACAACGGGTGAAAGGAACAAAAGAAATACCAGGATAAATGCACAATTGTCCCAAAGGCAAAATGTCTCTGTAAGTAACTTAATCTTTTTGAAAACACACTTTCTTAGTAGCTTATTGGATGCCATAACCAGGAAATACTGCAATACCTTCTCCGGTCCTTATTACTGCTACCAGGAGGAGAGAGTTGATGTGTTCACGCTGTTGGACTGCTGTACCGGCCAGATGGTAACCAATCAGCATGTGGAGAACATGAAGCTATTGCACTGTACCGAAGGTAAAAGGACATTGTACCTCAGGATGTTGAAGGGTAAGAGACCAGATCTTTTTCCACAGGATGTTAATGATACACATGTTACATAACACACATACTTTGCAAAAGGGAAGTCCTCTTAAAGGACTGGAGGCTGGGAGACTCTTTTACACTTGATTCTCAGGATGGCGTAAATAGAATCTTGTTCTGTATTTCTCCTTCAACCTAAAAATTGGTTCTTAAAAACAATATTTGGCATATCTTTCATTTTCCAAACTAAAAGCATTACGCTGTTAAATAAAGCACTTAAAATGAATGTTCAGCATAAAAGCTACAATTTTTGTAACAAATTCTTACATTCAGAACTTAATAATAACAATTAAGCTACAAATTACTTAAATATAAAGAGTTAATCTTGTATTGTTTCATAAGATTGAGCTACTGTGACGTAGAAATCCAAATTTTGTCTGAACTAATACCTTTGCGGAGAACTTGAATTTTAAATCAGCCATAAAATGCTTAATTACAGTCGGATCTTTATGAAAACTAATTACTGAAGTCATAAACAGACTACCCTTGAGGGAAATTACAAAAAATCAATCAGGACTTGCATAATTTTATTTTTAATTATCCAGTTTTTATACGAAGGTGTCGTATCGGAGGCTCGTAAACCGAGAAACTTCGAATTTATGTAAAATTTTTACTTTTATTTCATAATATCTACTTCAGACTTGTTTAATTATTTAATATAAGTGTTCAAGAAGTTTTGCAACCAACTTCCATTTAAAGTTAGTGAAAATCAGTGTTGCCAGCTAATTTTTTTGAAAATTTTTGACGTTCCGAGGAATTATTTTCCGAAATCACCTTTCTTCGATGTACTGATTTAACCAGCATACCTGTGACTTGTGTAATCATACAGTATAATAGTTACTAGGTAACAATTCATTATAAATGGTTTTGCAACCATCAACTTGAATATTTTTCTCAGCAAGCGTGCTTACCTGTACCTGCTGAATGCGACGGATGACCTGATGATAGATAAGAATTTATAATGAAAGGGAGACCAACTTCTTCGTTTTATATATCTCCCTAGGGTTAATTTCTTACTATAGAGAACCTCAAAGATCAAAATTTCTATTCTCAAAGGAGACTAGAACCCAAAATTGATTTTTGCCACCATTTTGGAATACTTTTGACATACCCCGGGTAACTTGGAAAGATTTTTTTTGGTGTGGAAGTTAAGGAGTTAGGAAGAGGAAGACTGGAGCAAACCGCGTGTCACCTGTCCTCCCAACAGCTCATAAGACGCTATGGCAGCGTGAGCTAAATATGATTTTAAATATGGATTAGACCTAATCATTGCGGAATTCGACAGTTTTCATGCGCGGAGCATATTTTATTTTACACTTTGCCTTCTTTAGGCTTTAAAGGATTTTTTTTATCAACATATCATCTTGCTGTCGGATTCAAGGGGGGGGACTCTTTTATATATACATGCGGGTTGGGTTTGGACGTGTTCGGTTCCTGGATTCTATCAGCCACGTGAAAGGTCGACATTTGGCTGCTAGAAGTTTGGGCCTAACTACGTAGTCCTCATAAAATTGCCCTTTGCGGCTAAAACATTGCAACAATTGCTTAAAAATAAGTAAGACAAAAATTACACTCGACCGAAAAGCAAAAATTCGTACACATGCGTACACTTGTAATATGAATGTATTTTAATCTTTTGATTTGTGTTTTATGATGTAACTAACACAAGGTGGCATTAAGTCATCTGTTTGTACTCATCTCATGCATTTGCTCATATTAACTTCTTCATTATATCTAAACAATAATATTCTCTTAATAATTTTGATGTGTTTAAATTTTATGTTTTTATCATCTTGTAATCCTAATTTTTGTAAACTTGTGTGATCAGGTGCAACAATATATGTGCACACACGTGACTCAGTAAGTCACCTTATCGTTTTATTAATGTCTAGTTAGTGGTGAAACTTATAATTTTGTTTACTAAGGATAATTAGCACAATTATAGTGCCATGTAATCTTTTTATTTACTTGGAAGAAGAAGTAGTTTTCTTTGGTTTTTTTTTTGTCATTTGTTTGTCAATATTTACAGAAAAATGTTAATATCAATGGATTATTATCTGATTATCTACTTTTATCTAAATGTGTATTTTGGTTTATTATAGTTGATATTTGATAGGCTAGACACACCAGACCAACCAAGGCATGGGACGGCCAGTGATGTATGATGAAGAAAATAAGTTGGGTCTGCATAGTAAAATAAGGATTAAGTTTGTATAACAACTAGATTCATGCACCATTTAGCTTTGATCAGGAGAAAATGGAGGCTAGATCTGCATAATGATTATTCACTGTTTGTTTTTATGTTGATAAGGAGAGTATTTAAACTTTGGCATTTTAACTGGCTCAAGTTGCATAATTTTACTTAATGTAAGGTATAAGACACAGAATAAATACATCTACCACATACACTTACCAAAAACACATAACAAGAATGGTATTGTTATAAGAAGTTTGTAATTTTTAATTTGCCCAAGGAGGCCTATGCTTTACATAGCATAATGACGGTGCCTATGATGCACACATAATTCCTGCCATAGAGCAGAAGGTTTGCCCATAGTGGCCATTATAGTTTTAAGTATGCACATATAAGGGGCTGAATGCCCATGCAGCAAATACTGTCTAACCTATGAAGTGTGTTAGTGGAATAGACTTGTGTTGGTAAAGCCTTGAGCCCAGTAATGAAATATGAAATAAGCTAAAAACGATGAGATAATGTTGAAGAGAAGGGTGCATGAAGAAAAAAAAATAAAGGGAATTTTCTTATTCTAATATGTGTATCAGTAATTTTTCAATTTTAATTTCAAAAACTAGCCAACAATTTTTTATATAATATCTTATTAAATCATGTATTGATTTTCATAATTATACTATCTATGTAGAAGCTACAAAATTTCTGTGTAATTTTCTTTGCTCGTAAAAATGTAATCAAGAGACATAGTGGTCAAGTACAAGAAGACAAGGAACTTAAAGTGGTAAAGAGACTTGAAGTTGTGACATGTGAAGAAAGTGCATGAAGATAGGTTAAGACTTTCAACTAAGCATATTCTAATGCCTTTAAAAACTTTCACAGAACAAGATACTACAGCCAAAGAGATGGCAGGAGAAGAGGCACCAAGGAGATTCCGGACACATTTTTCCAGCCGATACGGGAGCTCCAGCCAAGCAGACCAGATGGCAGAAGAGAAGGCCAGGACAGGCTACTACTCCAAGATGACTATGCAATGAGGGCATCCCACCATTATTACCGACCGTATACCTGAGCCACTCGACACCAGAGTCAGCAGTTAGAAGGAAGAAGATGCCATGGACCCCAAATGAAGCAGCAAGGGCACAACTCACTTGCCCAGAGCCAATCCAGGCAGGAGGAGAAGCAGCCGAAGAGAACTACAGCAATGGAAAGAAGAAAGAGACAGGCAGACTTGCCCATAAGAGGCAGATATGACCCGAACACTTAAGTCTACGGGTGCTAGGGTTATATTCTGACCTAAGTTAACATCGTGAGGCAAGATACATCAGAAGTCCTGCAGGAGGCAACGCAACAGATAGCTGAAAAATTTGCTTCCCTACAGTTCAGCAAATTTTATTCGGGAGCAGGGGGGTGTATAACCGATGTGCCAATTACAAATCCCCATCGGTCTTTCTACGCTTTCCCCCAAGATCTTAATTTTCTGCTCTCTGAGAAGAAACCAAACTGCCTCGAGAAACCAGCGTTCGTTCCCATGAAGCCTCCCATATATCAACACCCCTACTTCAAGGTGAAGGAAACAGTGTGTCCGGCAATAAACTCCCATATCTGTCCCGTACAAATTCATCTAAACTCTGGTTCACGTCAAGATAATTTCAGCCCAGATGTAGCCTATCGAGATAATTTCTGCCGAGAAGGAGCTAATCACCTGGAACTTCAGGCATTTAAAATTTAAAACTTTCTTACCCGTTTTAAACAAACGAACCTCTGTTCGCGTGAGACTCTGCAGGTGGCCAGGCTCGGATTCTAGACAATCACATGGTGTTCTCCACGAGACGCATAACTTCCACGATCGCCGCCAGCCCGTCTGGCTCACTGACGTCGAATTGACAAGAGTAAATAGCAGAGAATCTTGAACTCCAACCCTGCCAGAACATTTCTCTTAGTATCTCCTCGCTTCGACGAGATTTCGACAGCAAAGGAAGGAATAACTTTACCGAAGTGTCCCGAAGTGTCCAAGTAGCGAGCAATAAAAATTGAGTTGTGAGCATTAAAATTAATTAGAACAAAATACTTTTCTTTCTCGAGATCAGCTCTCAAACAAGGTGCTATTGTGATTTTATGTTAAGGCATTCTCACCCTTATCACCCCCGTGTGTTACGATTATCGCCCCTACATGCAGAAGTGACCACGTGTGGGCGGAGCAAAAAGTTCAACGACCAATAGAGAAGAGGAACAATTCTTCCGAGAACGAAGAGAAAAGAGGAAGTAAGAACTTAACAGACGCAGTTGGATAGGCAGTTCGATAGACACACTAGGATTAAGCAGTTCGATAGGCAGTTCGATAGACACACTAGGATTAAGCAGTTGGATAGGCAGTTCGATAGACACACTTCGATTTGGCAGTTCGACATTCACATTTTAGAGAGACAGTCTTAGAACATTCATTCACAGTTAAAAGTTTCAGATAGAAACTTTGTTTTTCAGCACCTTTGTAGGTCAGAGAGAAACTGTTTTCTCTCTCTAGACCATGACTAAATTAATAGCTTTGGGTGCTCGAATGTAGTGTTTACGTATAAGACCGACCATCAGCGGTCTGCGTTGTTCACTTGTTTAGACCCGGTGCATTGTGGGTCCGTGACAGTGTTTTTTTATGGTGCCATAGTAGGCGAGCGGAATTGTAAGTATTTCTACAGAAATGTATTAAACATTATTTCGTAACATATTTCAGTGTCCAGTGTTCAGATTTCTGATTTTTTGCATTTTTGATTCCTACATGTAAAAACAACGTTTGGCTTGTAAACGAAGACCGATGAAAAAGGAACTTCATCGTCTTTTTCCATTTTGGACCGTGACTAATTTTAATGGTACATTTTAATTGCTCATTACATGAAAGAATCCATGCCTTAAATAACGTAACCTTGGTTCGAACCCTAAACGCCACCCCCATCTTTTATTAAAATTTTAATTATTGTTATACCTAATTAATTTCAGGTCCTGATTTGGAAACAAAGCACATGTAATTTTGAATTGATCATCAGATAATTGAGTGGCCAGTGTAGCCAGGCTAGCCGATAAAATTCTGTAAGAATCAAGAAATCTTAAGTGAATAGGAACACCATTAACTTTAATTATTTTGCTAATGGCAATATATTTCTCATCATTTTCAGCTAAAATATTTAAATTCTGCTTGTCAAACCCATCGTACCTGATCAAATGATGAAAATGATAATTGGATGCACCGTGGCAAAATATAGGGATAAATTTTGGTCTCTGGATCTTAATATTACAGCTATTACACAGGGCCATTAAAAATTTACCATCCGTATGGGAATGGTGATGTACCTTGATATTTGTATCTGAAAATTCAGAATCACATACCAGGCATTTTTCTGCATTGTTGAAATCTTCAATCTGTTCCTCTGTTAAAGGCAACATGGGTTTTGATTTTAATAAGACATTAGATGCTATGTAACGCACTTATTTTCTATTCTATTTCTATTTGCAAATTCTTTGATGGCATCTGCTCCCATGTATAAATATTCTTTACTAACAACACCATCCTGTACAACTACATAATAAAAACTAGAAGGTTCATGTAACTGGTATGGTGTAATTGAAGGTTCATCAGGATCTGGGCTGCAGAATGCAAGAGGTTTGAGATTTGATTCAAAATCACAGACTATATATGCTGGGTGTTCCAACATGGCTTCAAATTTTTTGAATTTGGCATTTACACTTGGAATTGGCATCACCATATGAACAGGTTTATGATTGCCACAGTATTTTAAATGTTCAATTAACTTGTTTTTAGCAATTTCTGTATTCACTTTACAAACCTCTTTTATTACTTTTTTACCATCAAATACAGTCAAACATCTTCTGCACAACTTGAATATTTTATGAGTTTTGTCTAGTTGTGTTCTGACTAAAGCTTCAAGATTTTGTATCAAAGTGTAATGGCATGTGCCATCCTCTTCAATTAAGAGCAGATAAATCGGAATAGCAGATTCATCATCAAGTGTACTGATTCTGAGAGGTTCTATCAAGCAATTGCCACGGCCAGTAAAACAAGTAAATACATTAATAGATAATTGTTTGCCATTGATGTGCCTGGCCTTTTTTTCAAATTTATCAATATTCTGAACAAGCATTGGATATTCTAAACCCTCCATTGCTTCATTAAAAATGTGTTCATGCTGTTTATAATAACTTATTCTCTGAGAATTCCTTGAAACTGGATACAAAGCAGCTAAAATACACCACAAAAAACATTTCTGGTCATTATTTTTTATATTGACCACGGCTGTTTTGTTTTTGATATTGGCAGGTAATGGCAGATATGTAGATCCTTGTAATGGGCTGAATTCAGAAATATTAACATATAACTTGTGTGGAGATCCGCATAGGCTACATCCAGACTCTTTTGCTGCAAATTCAGAGTGTTTAATATTCAATTGATCTCTCAAACTGCTTATTATTTTGTCTGAATTTGCATTTGAATATACCGGTACAGTTTCTGTTATGTGGGGCTGTGTAAATTTTGTGCCATTTGGCTTCTTAAATTGTGTAAACAATTTGAGAGACAGCTTATAAGAGCCATTTTGTGCATTTAGAATTGCCTGCACATCTGGATTTATACTATTCAAAAAAATCTTAATGTCACATCTTGGCTCTGATACAAAACGGTGATCCCTTAATTGGCCATTAAAACTGCTATGGATGGGTTCATAGCATGGCTGCTTTGCCGGTCTAGCATTAACAGGTGTTTCATGCTTCCTTTTCAGACCAGATGTAGATGGTTGTGGGGGCAATGTTGATGACTGTACAGAACAAGAACCCACATATCTATTGAAATATGCCTTGCTAAATATTTTATTGCATTTAGGACATATTTTAGTGGGAGTTCTGAATTTGCCTGGGTTACAATTCTTTTGGTGTCTGGCCAAATTGGTGCTGGATATATTCTTATTACACTGATTGCAATATTTTTGATTTGGCATTTTTGTTGTTGGTTTATTATATAAGATTTCCTGGGGTTCAATTCCAAATTTTGTATTTAATATATATATATATATATATTGTTCAGCTGTGTGCTTTGTTTATTTCTTGTGTATATTTAATATGTTAATATTATTAAGTTTTATTCTCAGTTTATTATATAAAATATTTTGGGTTTTAAACCAAAACTCTATGCTTATTATGACAGGTTGTAAAGCTAATAGCCTACAAGTGGAAAAAGAGAATAAATATTGATCTACACTGACCTTCCGCAAATGCCAGCACAGACATTCATGTCCTAGAACGGCAATGACCTAGCGCTGAGTGTTATGTATTGATTTTTGTATAACAGGCTGGGACTGATATAAGCCTGACCCTAAATAAGAGTGGATTACAACAAACAAGCTGGATGCAACAAATATCAGATTTTTTATACAAAATATAAGCTCTTTTGTTCAATATACCAGAAATATATTTAATATTAATAATATATTAAACCAAACAGGCCTGTAAGTATGAGAAGCACTGTAACAACACATCTATACTCCTCAGCCATTCTCACAATACTGGCCGAGGAGTAATGCAAAATCACTTTATATACCCTAAGCACGGATTAAAACATCTGAAACAATAAAGCAATCAGAATATAACACATCATCACATTATGTCATAATTAACCAATTAGAAAACAATATTTGCCTAATAATTTGCTTCATAATATTAGATAATAATTTGTTGCACAGCATGATGTAATAGCTCTTGCATCATAATTTGTTGCATAATATTGGATAATAATTTGTTGCACAGCATGATGCAATGGAAATAAACCAGAAGTAACTATGTGTGGGTATGAGTGTGGGTGGGTGAGAGTGGCATTTTGCCTTAGTTTTTAAGTGTATCCAAAACAAAATCAAAAAGGGGCATATTTTTAACAAGCTTATGGACAACAATCTGGCTGATGCAACTTTTGTAAATATGGGCAAATTAATCTGAGGGGGCTCATCATTTGTACACTACAATTCAAGATTCTTGGGATTTTGTCAGAATAACACACTATAAACAATAAAATCATATGGGTACTTGACATAATTTTAAGTGTGGGCAAATCAATCTGAGGGGGCTCATCATTTGTACACTAGGATTCAAAATTCTTGGAATTATGAGCATATCACACTTGAAGAATTGGGGAATAAGGGCATCTTGGCATAATTTTAAGTGTAGGCAAATCGGGCTGTTTAATCAAATGAGCTCATCATTTGTACGCTATAAGTGTGCTGGTTGTATATACTTTTATACTACTCATATTATTATTACAAGTTTATTATAAGCAACGTTTATTACTAGTATTTTTACAATTTTCTTAATTTGTTACTGTAATTGTCAACGCAAGAAACCTATTACTTATGACCATGAGTTTACATACGAATTAGCCTTAATTGAGCTTAAAAATGATCCACCTCCTGTGGAATAGCTTTTTAATGATGTTACATCACTTGTTGAAATGGTACCGTTAAATGTTATTTACCGCCAATACCTCCATCCCTTCCTCAATCCCGTATTATTCAGCAAAGTGTAAAAGAAGAAGTTCAAGATCCGTCCCGAAATATTTTAGCTATCAAAGACGACGATTTAGATTTGCCTAAAAATATTGTATCTGTCAAAGATAAAGTTCAGAATTTTGCCGTAAGCAATGGTCAAAATTTTGTTCAAAACAGCCACAAAGTTGAAAGTGAATGGAGTAATTTGCCCTGTGTACAGCCACTTGCAAGAGTTAAAGATATATATGAAAGTCACCAACTGTAAAAGTTGAAAATGCTTCGAGTTTTACTCAAAAAGCCGAAAGTAAGCCAAATTCTCAGGTTCCCGAACCTGTTGTATCTTTTACTGATCATATTTTTTATGACTACATGTTTGCTTAAGAATGTTATTATATACATACATTACGTATAATTTTTTTTAAGTTAGAATCCATTTTAGGAGTCCTATTGTATTTTATGTAAAGTTCATTACTCCTTAATTTTGCTTGCACCTTCCCAAGTCGTCGTTATTATGCGATCACGGAAGTGTTCTAGTTTTGCAGCCACGCGTTGACAGTGCGACAATTTTCCTTTTCCCCGCCTCCTTACGACCTCATTTCAAAGTCCTTGACTTTCTTTAGACTCATCCAGCTCTTTCTAAACTTTGTTCGTAGTAATTTAAAGTTCTATCAACATTAACGCGTCACGCAGCGCCTCAGCGAATCCTAGCGCTCTATTTCTTTCTTACTTCCCTCCTTCCGTCGTATTTTTAGCGTCCAAGCGGGAGAATTTTCTTTTTACTCGATGCGATATGTAAATGCAATATTTTATTTCATTTTGTTTTTACTTTCACTTTATTTATTTCTTTGCCATCTACAGAGATACAATTTTCAAATTACAGATGTATTGATACAATAAAATCAATGTAAATATGAATATAAATGGAAATAAATATCATACTTACATATTACGAGGATATAACTACAACATAAATATATTTACACAAAGTATTGAAAACTGGACACATGAGGGAACTCGAACACACTAGGGAATCTGGACAAAAAAGAGGACCAGAAGATAGCCATCCTGCTATTCATCGGAAACATCTCCGGAATTACAAGCCGTATTCTTAGTAATCGCAAAATCAAGACCATCCATAAACCACCTTCGAAAATTAGGAATCTACTACGCAATCCCAAGGAGAATTTAGATCTTAAAACACATGAAGGTTACTGAATTGCTGGCACCTGTGGGAAAACATATATTGAATATACATACAAGAGAATTAAACAACGCTGTAGAGAAAATCAGAGTTACATCAAAAATTTCCAGCCGGAGAAGTCAAGACACTAGCTGAACATTCTATCAACAAAGGCGACATAATAGATTTTTAACAACACAGAAAGTATCTCTAAATCATCAAACTATTGGGACAGAATTATCAAACAAGCAATAGACATATGGGTTAAAGCAGAATCTGAATCCAGACACTGCTCAAATTGGATCCACTCTGGCTAGCGATAGTCAGCCGGCGGCAGGAACATAGCAGACACGGCTACGATTGGTCCTCCATCAACACCGGAAACTGGCACATGCACATAATATATACGGGGTTGACGCTTATCTCTACGCAAGACAATAAACCAGTTTGTATGATGTCCTATATCCTGTAGCTAGTTACCTGCTAGTGCATGCCTGCATGAATGGAGGTCGGCTCAATGTGGCCACGTCAAGCTAAACCTTGATTTGAATCTCAGAGGAGGGATAGCCCCTGGCTGCAACCAAACCCGGCCGCCTCAATCACCGTTACGAGGCAAAGATGAGACACTAGGCGAGGTTAAAAGCTAGAGAGGGGTAGTTGCCGGTTGACTCAGGTCGGGCATCACTCACCCACGCGAGCTACTTTGGGGGCGGGGTTTTTCCTTCCTTTCTTTTTTCCGCTGCATACTTAGCCTAATTTACGTATTTCTCAATCTCCCGAACCATGCAGGTATTTGTAATCTAAGAAATCATTCAAAATTGCAACGTAACTCCAGCGTAAAATTCATCCAGCAGTGCTGTGATGATATTCTTCATTTTACCATGATGTTCTCGTAGATTTACCATATTGGATGAAACTAAATATAACTATATTGAAACCATTATAGGAGTACTGTCTTTCTTATTTCCCGTTTAATGAGTACACTTATGTCCGTAACTTCTGCTTTCTGAGGAATTGCGATCGACAAGTAAGTAAGTAATTGCTTGCCTTCTTCTGTGGTATGTTGTTATGGATATAAATAGTACAACTTGCTGGTTAATAATACACAACATTACAAAACCCCTCGAAACTGATTTCATAAATATTGACACCGCTTTCGGTTGCAACCTTATATTATGACATGGTTATACTATTAACATTAATGTATATTAAATATACCGTTTGCGACAGATCTTGTAATACACCTTCCAAAAATTATACGCCTTCTTAACTTTTTAAGGAACTTCCATCTTCGAGATTTTTGAAAAACTCTTAATTTTCCTTTATCAGCAGTCTCATTCTACATCTCATGATTTTCTAAAAAAAATCTATGCTTTAATATGAATCTAGTAAATTCCAGCCATTATATTACTTTAAAAAAAATATTACCAATAAGTATCACTCACCTTGGCCATCTGTCATACGTACTATCTACTATATGTCTGAGACCATGCATTGTTGTGTTTTTGAGAAATTCATGAATTGTTGGGATGACTGTATTACATGAGGTTAAATAAAATATGCGAGCCTGAATAATCTTTCTACGGAATCTGGAAAGAAAACACATGTGTATTTTTGTTGTAAAAGTAAAAATCATAAGTAACTTCCGTTATTTTCTTTAAGACTTATTTTACTATTTATTTCAATTTTATCGATTTCATGATTTTTGTCAACATGAGCTTATTAGAAATTAAAATGAAAGCAAGAATATAGGAAAACAAATTAAATATTTTACAAAGATTTCGAATATTTAAGAAACGTATTTGACAGTATTGTGGTTGGAATTTTCTCATATGGGCAAAATTCACTAAAAAATGTTACATCTCTCTTTTTACATGTCTAGCCACTAGAACAATTCATCTCGAGATAGTAACATACCTTCCTGGGACACATTCACAGCAGCATTTCGATTCTACACAGCAAGGTGAGATAAGTGTTCCTGTATCATCAACGATAATGCTACAATGTTGCAAAGAGTGACGAAGGAACTATGAAGCCGTTAATTACTACTTGAATCACAAAAAATCAACGAAAACCTCCAAATGTACTTAAACCAAGAAAGCGTTCCATGGAAAAATTCAACTTCGTTTAATCATTCGGTGGTGACTAAAAAGGCACTATTATATAATAGATTTTCGTATGGTTGTTAAAATTGCTGTACTGACATACTACTATAAACGCTTCTGTGCTACATTAAAGTTTGCTTAAACTCTCATCATGTTACATCCTTACCAGACTCTCGTGAAGGATATAGCTACCTCAGAACCGTCCAATAACTCACCCAGACTAAACTACTTCCAACGAAAATAGACTTTCCAGATGTAAACGAGTTCAATAGTTTCAAGAAAGGATATGAAGAATAGCTACGCCCTATGAAATAGCGACATTTGTCAACCATGCCACCTACAAGCTGGCATACTTGTGCTCCTGAAGACAACGTACCCTCATCATCCTGGAAAATATGTGTTACGGAATTGTTCATATGAAGATCAATTTAATTCGTGTGGCTGCACTTCGCACCAAGGTGAAATATACCGTAACACTCTCAGCAAAATTGTATCTTCTCCAGAGGGGAAGATTAATTGAACTTTCATCATTTATATGGATTTTGCGCATTCCAACGTGAGGAAGTTGGGAGAGCAATTCTTTAACATTATGTGTGATTCGCATTCACCTCTCCATTTCTTTTTGCTTGAATTACTCTGAGATCTTCTACTTAGTGAGAGCACAGGTGAAATTAGGTGTGCGAAGTGTGCAACGTGAAACTTAATTTGTATTACCATATTTCAAATATTTCACTGGAAAGATATAATATTCAAGTGCTCAATTTATTATAAGGGTAATACTAAAAACACAGAATACTATGCTGTGAATGTGATTTCTTGAGAATCAGGCCTATTCTTCAGGTAATTATGTCCAATAATTAACCAAGAAAAACTACATTGATATTCACTACCCAATCTTCTTGCACGAAAGGTTTATGAGAATATCCCTAAAATATTGGCTGCACTGAATCTTCTCCGGACCTAATGGGAGAACTGAAAATGTAATTTCTTACCTTGTACAGAAGGTTTACTATTGAAAGGTGGGAGTATAGCTTGTTTATTGCTTTCAATATGTCAGTATTCCAATTTAGATATTGCATGAACTGAGAGAGACTGAAGAAAACTTCATTAAAAGTTATTCACAAGGAGAGAAATTACTTGTAGACAATGAAGAAGAATTCTAAAAGTGTCAATACACACACAAACACACAAGCAGCAAACACATGGTAAATCTGCAATCTGCAAAATCTGGAAAGGTATCTCTCATTCGCTGGGACAATTAGTAAATGTATGTGACAGACTGGTTTGGAACTATTACATTTCAAAATCTGATTGACAATTGTGGTAAATAGGCAGAAAGTATTTCCAAGGACTGCATTAGAGACAGCAGAAAATATTTACCAACTCTTTACCCAAACATACAGAAATCGTGTGTAATCTTACCAACACTGCCAGTTTCAACTGAAACGCTCGAGAGAATGTTCTCAAAACTAAACAAGTTGGAATCATGGTTTCTAAATCCAACAGGACATATAAACGACTAGCACGCTGTCAATTGTAGTACGTAGGCACATTAAAATCAATGCCGATATTGTAATTTTTCATTTTGTATCAAGGAGGAAAATGCTAACTACAGATTTGTAAATCTTACTGATAGAGGAGGTAAATATAGCTTTTAAAAAGTACGTTTCTGTTCATTTCATGTTAAGAAGTTATAATTTAATTTTTTTTCCCTTCAGTGGCAGATTGTAGATTGGAATTTGATAGCCTGATCATACCAAAAGATGAACCCTCCTCCGCCTTACATGACATTATTTACTCCCGTGCTTCTGGTTTGTATTCACAGCATTCTTGTTCATAATGTATGTGAGATTATATTTTTCGTATTGCATGCAAGTAGAGGGAAAAAGATATAGCTGAGACGACCAGGCGAGTCGATCCCTATTAGGTTGTGTATTTTTGTATCGTTTTACGGTGTGTGTTAACCTCAGTAGCAGTGTTGCCAACTTGGCAGCCATCGAATCGATCCCCCAGGTCACGTGACCGGAAGTGGACGAGCAAATCGGACGAGTCGTTTCCTTTTACGCTCTTATTTTTTACAGTTTTCTTGCGCATGCGTGTACGCTCGAAGCCTTTCATGAGCCTCTGCATTCCATTCCCCTGCCGGTCCCGGCACTACATTCGTGTTACTGCCTTCATGTTTCTTTCCCCTTTACAGTAAAGGGGGTTGCATACCTTTGTGGCCGTTTCCACAACACAAAAAGTGCGAGAAAAGTAACATTGAAGATTGTCCTCTACCGAGGCTCAGGAGCCCTTTTCACCATCCGGCTCTTTTCTTGCATTATTAATAGTGAAAGTGATAACTGAATGCACACAAAAAAAGGATTTTGATATTGTTTGCTTTGCAGGAAATGCTTTACTGCGTTATCCATAAGCTAAATTTGTGAGGCGAGCTTTGCCCTTCAGGGTTGTGGATTATTGCACTGCAACATGCCGTGGTGATTTAAATGTATTACATCCTCTCGTTCGGCCCATTTTTAGTATCTTAGTATCTTGACCAAAATAAATAAAAAATAATGCTGGTCGAGTGTGTTTACTAACCCTGCTGATTTTTTCACAAAACGACAGTTGGATTTGGTAACTCCTCTGTGTTTGCATATGTTACCACAGAAAGGTGAAAAACTGCAAAAGGATCAATACCATCATCCCGTGACGCCACGCGAGCAAGCGAGGGGCGCCACCAAGTGCGGGAAGATAGAAACACAAAACAGCAGCTGGATCAATAACTCCATCTGTGATTGACTCCATTCTTTGGATTTCGCCATTGACAAAGTAAGCTCGGAGTACTGCTGTTTGTATCTCCAAAAGTACGAAGATGTACGTACATGTGCGAGCTTGTGTAGTATTAGCCAGTTAAACTGCCTGTGAGTCAACTCAATTTGTTGTTGCAATACTTCGGGTAAGTTCATCAGTTATGTTAAACTTTGAACTTTTTTGTTTCATTATACCTAACTTACTAAAAGTGACAACAACAAAATCCCTGATAAGGAGAGAGGATATGTGGGCAAAGAATGGGGAAAAATAAAAGAATGGGGGAAGGATTAGGGGTTAGGAAAACATACTTTTCTTCATATTTTGTTACTTCTTGTTTTAGATGATGCATTGCGAGTTCCTGAAAAAAGGAAGGGAAGGAGGGAAATGCTAAAATAACAGACATTAGTGATAAAACCATATTTTCTGGGGCTTTTAAGATGAATAATTGCATGCTCGATTCCAAGTATGTTCAATTTCATATCCCTTTGAAAGGGGAGGGGTTGGAATGCGGCGAAATGAAAACATAATTTTAAAAAGAAATAATATAAGAAAGCCAAATCCATGACTTTTTTGGTTGTCGACAAAAGTGTTGACATTTGAACTTCTTCGGCGAGAACGAGATGGGGAGAGGTTGAAATATTAAAAATAATCCATAAGTAGTACAAGAAGGCAGATTCTGTATCTTACTTAGTAGTCTGCCGTGCTAGTCGGAGCAAAAGATAAGCGAGATATACCGGTGTGGGTCGAAGGACGTAATGTCTCAGACACTGGCATAGTGCAGCTTTGATTGCCTAGGTGGCAGCATCTTACACAACATCCCCCTTCTTTATTTAAACTAGGTTTGTTTGCATATGCTACATAAATCTTACATCTTATTACAAAACATTTTAAACGAAGTTACTGACACTTAATTCAAATTGAAGATAAGTAATATTTCAACCAAAACATGAAAATTGTACATTTAACACCTTCATCTATAACCACCATACTCATTAACAAATGAAAAAATAATATCTTAACCTACGTAATCTTTCATCCATCCTGGAGGATTTATTTCCCTGTGAGGATGCATATACACCAAACTCTCAGCCTCTAACTTATTTTCTTTATTATTATCTCGTCCTGATGTAGTTGGAGTTACTCTGGGCTGAGCCCTTTCAGGAAATGTAATATCATCTCTGTTCATTACCTGAGGAGCGGGGATGAAAAGCCATCTGTTTCGACGATAAGTACCTGTATTCGTTTGTGTTAAGTATGATTTAGGATATTTCAACTGAGGTTTAACTGTAACATGTTGTTTAATATCCTTCACCCAGATCTTCTCACCTGCCTTTAAGTCTCTTAAATGTCTAACTCTGTGCCTTTTGTTGTAATTGTCAGCTTGTTTGTTTTTTAAATTCTTATTCTTGTACAAAATTTAGCTACGATTCAACATTTTAGATAGTGATTTTACAGGTAACATCTGTAAATCTGATCTTAATTTCCAAATCAGGAATAATTCTGCAGGAGAATAAACATTCGCCAATGAAGTATTTCTATAGGCAATCAAACCTTTATATATGTCATCATTCTTCATTAACAAATGTTTAGCAAGTTTAACAATAGCTTCTACTTGTACTTGAGACTGACTGACTATAATATAGCGAACCTGTCTGGTGAATATAGTTATACTCCTTAGCAAAACAGCAAAATTTGTACTGAAACTGCAGTCCATTATCCGATTTACTTACATTACAAACACCATATCTCGCAAATATTTGCTTCATTTTTGTGATTATCACATCTTCGGTCATTTGTTTCAACGCAAATATCTCAAAAACTTTGAATAGTAATCTGTGACAATAAGGTACAATACACCTTCATATTTAAACAAATCTACTCCCACCTGTTGCCATGATCCATCAGGTAAACTTTCCATTAAAAATTGTTCTTTACAGTTACCTCTCATTTCAATACATTGAGAGCAGTATTTCAATAAAGCATCAAGTTGTGAACTAAGTCCCATCCACCATACTGACATCTGGGCTCGACGTCTACATTTCGCTATACCCTGATGACCTTGATGTATAAATGTTAAAACCTCCTCTTGCAGCAAACCTGGTATTAGAATACGAGATCCTTTTAACAAGATATCAAGTATTATTGAGAAATCTAATTTATAGTGATAGTAAGGTAACAGTTCAACTGCAATTTTACTTTTCTCAGGCCAACCATTCAAATTATAGTACTTAAGTGTCTTGCATATGTTATCATTTACTTGGCACTGTTTAATCTTGTCTAAGTAATAATCTTTCAGAGGACAGTGTTGAATAACAAAATTTACAAAAGCATGCACTTCTTCACCTAATTCCTCTCTCTACCAGCTAACAATAGGATTTCTGGACAGGAAATCTACTAATATAAGTTCACGGCATGGTACATAAGTAACTGTATAGTCATACCTATATTCTGTAGGTGTTAATTTTCTAGAAACATAAGCAACGATTTCTGTTTTTGTACCTTTCATTTGAAATAAAACAGTACCTATGCCATATGAAGATTAATCTGCACTAACAATGCACTGTTTACTAGAAATCAAAATATGCTAATGTTGGGATTGTAGTTAGAGTTTGCTGTAGCATTTTGTAACTACATTCTTGTTCCACATCCCAAGTAAATTCTACCCCATTTTAAGCAAACCAGTTAAAATTACCAAAATATCAGATTTATTTGGAATACATTTTCCTGCATAGTTAACCATACACAATAATGTTTGAAGCTCTGATTTGCAAGTAGGCCTTTTCTTGTTTACAATAGATTTTACCCTCTCCGGATCTATATCTCATACAGGATATGACCCAAATACTTAACTTTAATTACACCAAAAATTCTTTTGCTTTTGTTAATACCTTCTGCTTTCAATTTATTTAAGACTCTTTTAAGACCTTCATCATGTTCTTCTATAGTACTCCCAAAGCAAAATATGTCATCTACATGAAAAATTACATATTTTCACCTTGCAATAACATGGAAATTTATGTTGTGAAACACTCCGGAGCACAGGAAATCCCAAATGGCTTACGCAAAAATTTTAATCTTCAAAATGGACAGACAAAGGTAGTTAACACTAACTTTTTTAATTTAATTTTACTTGATAAGACGAATTATTTAAATTAATTTTACTGAAATACTTTGCTCCTTTTAATTGTGCAAGAGTTTTTCTAATTTTGGCATAGGTAAATGTGGCGTTAACACCCACTCATTTAACTTTGTATAATCACAACATAGAGTAACCTCATTAATTTTAGGCACACACATAATAGGACTAACCCAGTCTCTTATTATTTCTACTGGTTCAATTATTTTCAGTTTTTTTTTGGAACGGTTAATCTCTACTTCTAATTTTGTCAACATTGGTATGGGTAATACTCTTGGTAAAACTTGTATATATGGTTTTGCATTAGGTTTCATAGCAATATAAAATGTTTTCTTAAATTCCCCAAAGATTTGAAACAATTTACAATATTCTGATGAATTAATATCAACTATTGTGAAAGGTCGTTGGTCTTTTTGCAGATTATGTACAACCTTGGTGACAATGAAGTTCGGCCAGAAAGGAATACTTGATTAAATGCACAGAGGCATAGGCGGTGGAATGGGTGACCCGCAGAAGTTACGCATGTGTGTAACAGGAGGCGTGTGAGCAGGCAAGAATCGTGATCCCAGCATGTTGCACCCAAGGTCACGTAAAGAACGAAAACGGGGAACAATACGCGTGACATTGAACTTCGACCAGGCATCAGACCCATACGGGAAATACCAGATAGTGGCGCATTCGACGGAAGCATGACGTCACTGACACGATAAGGGAGTCCACCGTATATAAGCGCGTGTTGTGCACCAAGGAACCGCAGTGCATCATCACCATGGCCAGGGACAAATCTATTGACAAGACCGTGAGGAGAAGAGTGGTGCAGTTACAACGGGATGGACTCAGTGAACGGGAAATAGGGCGCCAACTGAACTTACCCAAGTCAACCGTTCACTGCATCATCAAACACCACCAAAATACGGGTACTTCAGAGCCAGGTAAGGCCCCCCGGTCGAAAACGCCTGCTGAGCGTGCGTGACGTACGGATATTAGGCGCTATATCCAGACCAACAATCATGTTTCTGTGGCCGAATTACGACTGTGGACTCGAGAACTCTTTCACATTGAAGTGTCAACTAGAACCATTCGCCGTTACCTACAGCGATGCGGTTACCGAGTGTAGAAGGCGAAACGTAAACCCTTCCTTTCCATGTTGAACAAAGGCAATCGACTACGGTGGGCACGAATGTACCGGGGATGGATATTTCGGCAGTGGAACAGGGTTTTGTGGACGGACGAATCCATTTTCAATGTTGTGTACGGGAAAATACGGAAAACAGTCATTTGTCGGAAGGAGGTAGAGAATGAAGCAAGATGTTATGCACGTCGGGTACAGAAACCTGCGTCAGTGATGGTATGGGGATGCATGACGGCATCTGGGGTTGGCTCACTACCCGTCTGTGAGGGCATTGTGAATGCACACGCCTATACACTCATACTGGAGCGGCATCTTTCCACAGTGCGAAGGCACCTGTTCCACAGGGACGTCTCATCTTACAACACGACAATTCCAGGCCTCATACAGCACGGCTGACAAGAGAATGGTTGACTTGCCATCACGTGCGAACTCTGATATGGCCACCATCGAGTCCCGACCTCTCGCCCATTGAGAATGTGTGGCGTGTTCTTAAGCGACGTGTGCAACAGAGGTGACCCACGACAGTGGCTGCTCTTATCGCCTGCCTGCAGGAGGAATGGCACCGCATCGATGTGGAATACCTTGAACGACTCGTCCGCAGCATGCCCCGATGCATTGCCACAGTTATTCGCCGACGGGGCGGCGTCACACAATGGTAAACAGGATCCCCTCTAACAGTGGTCGAACTTCAATGTGACGTGTAGATGGACGAAAAAGATTTTTTTGGTGTGGACACCATACATTGCTCCGTTGCAACTGAAATTTATGTTTTTCTTTTTTCCATGTAGCCTGCTGAATAAAATGTGTTCAGCATATGCATGTGTTCTCCTTCTTTCACAACGCACTCCTATATTTGTGAATGGTCGTACTTCATTGTCACTAAGGTTGTACATTTAGCATTTCTAAAGCAGTGACTGCATTTCGACCAAGCAATAGTTTTTGCATCCCTTCTACTACATATACCATTTTACAAAATTCCTTGCATTTAAAGCATAATGTAAAATTCGTAGTACCTAACACCTTTAACTGTGTACCATCGGGTCCTTTCAGGCCCGATTGACTTGAATTTAAATTACTCAACATGTTTGGAAATAACGTTCTATCAGGTACACACACACAATCAGTACCTGTATCTATCAAAAAAATTAACTATATTGCCAAGTTCCTTAATGAAAATTGAACGATACCAAGTAAATTCTTAATTAGAATGAGATGTTTTAATATTTCCTATCAAATTATCTTCCACACTCGATTGTTCGTTAGGGTTTTGTTCACTCACATTACCAAATTCAAAATGATTGATTGTTTTCGTGTTTTTCTTCTTACAAATTCGAACAATATGTCCTAATTTTTTACAGTGCCTGCACGCCACTGTTCTAGCTGAGCAATCCTTAATTTTGGGTGGTATATTCCTCCACAGAAGGGACAATAGTTCGATTTTTCTAAGTTTGTGTTGTCGTTACTCCGAGCTGGTGGTCGAGAATTACTTCCTCTGTTCGTTGCAGTCTGGTCTCGGTTGTACTACATAGTGTAGAACTTCCCGGTCGTCTGTTCGCGTCGTCTGTTTACTTGTTGTACCTGTCCTTGGTAGGCAATTTCACGTGAATTCTTCCGTTGTTGTTCGTATTGCTAAACATAATTAACTGCCTCAGCAAGCCTCAGCAAGCCTCAGCAAGACACGTTTATCAGCTACGCCGACAATGATCCTGTCCCGAATCATATCGTCCCTGAGATTACCAAACTCGCAATGTTCAGCCAGTCTATGCAGATCCGTGATAAACACATCAGCTGGTTCCCTCACATTTTGCACTCTTGTATTAAACTTTTATCGTTCAAAACTTACATTACGATATAGCAGAAACACAGAATCGAACTTGTTTATCAAGTCACTCACTGAACGTGCTTCCGGGAAACGCAACAAGTATTCCTCACTTTGTGAACCCATTACGTATAGAAGTAGGTTGATTTTTTCGTCCTTAGTTTTGTTAACCAAGCTCCAAACACTTAGATATCGTTCGAACCTTTTTCTCAATAATCGCCACAGTTCTAGTCGAAGAAAGTCAAATTGTTCAGGAGAATTCACATTCACTAACGAATGCAAAACGTTGCCGTTACCGACAAATCACCACTATTAGGAATGTTTAAGACTCGCGTACCTTGTTTTTTGTTCTCAAAAAAGCCTAGTGGAGCCACTATATCGGGATCCCATGTTCGCTAGTCAACTCTTCAGTTCGACCAAATGTGGATCCCACCTCTGTCACCATTTAGTGTTTGAAATGCTAGCCGGAGCAAGAGATAAGCGAGGAATACCGATCTGGGTCGGAGGACGTACTATTCCAGGCACTGGCATAGTGCAGCTTGGATTGCCTAGGTGGCAGCACCTTACAAAACACTTATTACGAGCTCAGACTATTTCGTTTCAAAAGGCAAACAAATCATCATTTTCTATACAAACACTCATAGTCTTTCATATATAAATATATATATGCATCCAATATTAATGTCGAATCCATAGTTTGTTTGGTATCTAAGATGAATATTGACACCATTGATGCTGTTTATATTCAATTTTAGTCCTACAGTCAGGAGGATGGGAAAATGTATGAAATGTAAAAATAATATCCTCAATGCACATAGAGACATTTATTTCCAGCTTCTTTGTTTAGATAGCAGAGTAAAAATTTACTGTTATATGATTTATAAAAAAATCTTATTAGTCTGTCTTTCATTACTAGATATTATGCAAGAAAAGAATCACAATGACTATAGGATTTTGTGCCGGGGAGAATGTAGGGTTTTCCATGTACAGTTTGTAGCACATTTCGATGTCTTTGGGTAGCGTTGCATTCTCGGCAAATACAGTTTTTTTGATTTCAGGATGTGTAAAATCGACCAATTCCATACCTCTGACTTTCGGTTGGTTGCCGATGTCGGTTACCGTCATGGTTGGATAGTGTAGAACTCGTGGTAGTAACCAGTACGAAACCTTGAGAGCGATGTTTTCTCGAGTTTGAGCAATTTCCTCTTGGATGTTTTTTATGTGCTTGGATTTGAGTATTCGGTTCACGGTTCGCTTGACATCCTTCAATTCCTCCGATGTTGGTAAATTGGCCGCGGTATATTGCAGTGTGGCTAAGGCATTCTTCACGGCTTCGAACTCTGTGGCGTCGGCCACGGTACTCGGGGCATCCTGGAGTCGCGTCATGTCATCCTGCGTGGACGTCGATTGCTGCAGGATTTGCAACTTGCTCTGTATGTCATCGATCAGATTTGTGGAAGTGGATGTAGTGCTGCCTCCTAGAGGAAGAAGAAACAAGCTACTGTTGCGAGACAAGAGTCTGTGCAAACAGGACCTGGAATGGTGAACGTAGTTTCGTTATAATGTAAAGTATTACTTTGTTTGTGAGTTTGTGTAATAAATGCAGTTAATCTTGTTAACATATGTGTTAGTAGACCCAAATGGAGAGTTCAACGCCCGAAAGTGAGGCTCGGTGAGGCTCGAAAAAACTTCAAAAACTCACTTTCTCTCCCCGTTCCGCGCCTTATTTATTGCGCTGATGATGTTTCACAGCGAAGAAAACAGCACCAAAACCTCAAAAAAAACAAAAACAAAAAAAAACACATCTTCTCTCCACGTTCCGCGCCTCATTTATTACGCTGACACAGCGTGATGAGTAAATGTACTTTTTCATCCTTGAAGGATGAATGCATCTTATCGTAATTTTCCAAGTCCCGGTCAAATGTTTATATATATATCGTGACCTTTGTAAACCTCTCTCTCGGGAACGATGTGCCACACACACACACACGAGCGTGCGTGCCTGTATTGTGTGACGCAAGCAAACAAACAAAATAATATTTTTTTCTTTTTTTAAGGATCCTCTGGCCCCTATATAACCTCGCCAGGGGTGCGTGGTGCCCAACCAAAAAAAAAAAAGTAAAAGGTTCTCTAACGGCTGCGGTTATAGATAACCACACCTCTGTAGAGTTTCACGTGTTTTTTTTTTCTCAAACTTCTCGACAGAAAAGTAACCAGAGAAGCACAAGCTGGGGATTCTTCGAAACGAACGACCCTCCAACGTTTTCCCCTACGGCCTTCGAACGTAGAATTGATTGACGTGAGGGCGAATCTCTTCCGGAATGTTTTTCAATTCGTACATCTGACCGTACATGCTATTCATCATCAATTTAGCCGTGTTCTGTTTGGCGTCCATTTCGAGCAGTTTGCCCGGCGGTAAAGTCTTATTATTTTTATATTCTTTGATTTTTTTACGCAAAGCCATAATCTTGCGTATACACGTGGCGTTGAGCGTGTCCCGTGAGAAATACACGTGAAGATCAGCTTCCGTGCAGCCGGTTGGATTCGTAACGCCGTGATAAACATCAACTTCCGTGCCGGGCGGAACGGACGTTCCGGCGTGGAAAGCGCGCCATTCCAAGTTCACGTTGAAAGGGGAGAGGCCAGCTGCCACCATGACGCTCGGGTAGAGAGACGTAAAATCCAGTACCAAAATAATCTCGTCCTCCGTTCTGTTTTTGAGCGCCACGTTCATGTGAGGGTTACGGTGTACGTAACCCCGGACCAGCTTGTGGTGGTACTCGAGATGCTGCCGTGGGAAACACAAACATCGCTTGTTCTGCAACGCTTCGCTGAAATAGTAATGAGAGAGATGCAAGTTGAGTTGATGTCCTCGAACCTGGTCCGCTCGCAACACGCTCTGGCAGCACGTTGAGACGATCGTTTGCACCAGTCCGTTTTTTAGAAATACGTCCCTCACAAGCATCGAATCCTGTAAGTTGTACTGCAACAGATCGTCTATCTTGTTTTTTCTCGTAGAGCGTCTGCACGGTTTCACCCTCGGGCATCATCTTCTCTCCCAGGTTGAAGTACAACGAAACGTACTTCAGCGTGTACGAGGAGAGGTTCCCGAAAAGGTAACGCACCACTTCGATGCCGTCCAATTCGAGTTGATGGTGGTCGGCCTCGGTGTTCGGCTGCACCCATCGCTCGCACAATTCAGGTCGCCCTAAACTCAAGAGGCCTAGTGAGTTGCCAATACTGACACGACCTAGTTTTGCTTATATTGTCATCGCAACCGGATGCGACGACGGGTGGGGGAGAGATGATTTTCGTTCTGTGGTGTGGATGTAGGTCAGATCAAACACAGTACTGTGAAAGTTTCTGTAGAGAAGAGTAACATTTTTTGCAACTGTACGCGATTATACAACCGTTTTGTGTGTGTTAAATTGCTAGCAGCTTTTTGTAGGTAAGTTTTGTTTCTTGTTATTTCTCTTGCATGTGTGTGTTAATAATAATAATTGCGAGTGGCGTTAGTGAACAGGAAGTGGTGTTTTGATTAAGCATCAAAATTTACGTTAAACAAAAAATATGAGCATGCATAACGTGCGCTTGAAAAAAAAACTATTCTTCATCGCGAATAACATAAAAGCGAGGTAACAATCGGAGGGACGATGATAGTAGGTGGAATGCTTCGTCCTGGACACGTCCTTTGACCTACTTTTGAAATGACTTACGACATTTTCCTGTAAGGCTGTCTCCCCTTACGATGTTTTCCTGTAAGGCGGCGATTCCTTTGACCTACTTTGAAATGACTTACGACATTTTCCTGTAAGGCTGTCTCCCCTTACGATGTTTTCCTGTAAGGCGGCGATTCCTTTGACCTACTTTTGAAATGACTTACGACATTTTCCTATAAGGCTGTCTCCCCTTACGATGTTTTCCTGTAAGGCGGCGATTTTACGATTTACGACGTTTTACGCGCTAAACTAACCTACAATGAGAGAAAAATGGACAGAAAAAGCTCTGGCATCACTTTTTAAGCTATTTTTTTTACCTTGTGCAAATTTTGCTCTTATGCTACCTCCCCCTTTGACCTACTTTTGAAATGACTTACGACATTTTCCTATAAGGGTGTCTCCTTACACTGTAAGGTCCCCCTCAGTGTAATCTACTACGACCTGCTAATAGGCTTCTGCTCTGCTGGACGCATCCTTTGACCTACTTTTGAAATGACTTACGACATTTTCCTATAAGGCTGTCTCCCCTTACGATGTTTTCCTGTAAGGGGGCGATTTTACGATTTACGACGTTTTACACACTAAACTAACCTACAATGAGAGAAAAATGGACAGAAAAAGCTCTGGCATCACTTTTTAAGCTATTTTTTTATCTCCTGCAAATCTTGCTCTTATGCTACCTCCCCTTTTGACCTACTTTTGAAATGACTTACGACATTTTCCTATAAGGCTGCTGTAAGGTCCCCCTCAGTGTAATCTACTACGACCTGCTAATAGGCTTCTGCTCTCAGCGAAATCCGTTTTTTTACGCACTAAACTAACCTACAATGAGAGAAAAATGGACAGAAGAAAAGCTCTGGCATCACTTTTTAAGCTATTTTTTTATCTCCTGCAAATTTTTGCTCTCGCCCTTTGACCTATTTTTGAAATGACTTACGACATTTTCCTATAAGGCTGCTGTCTCCTCTTACTGTAAGATCCCTCAGTGTAATCTAGCACGACCTTGCTCTCAGCGTAATCTGCCAGGATGTTTTTTTTTATTTTTTTAAAACTCTCAGGTGTGATCTTCTACGATGTGTGTGTGTGATAATCAAAATTTATTTTTGTTAAGGAAATCCCTGGCCCCTGCTACGACCTAACAGGGGACCTCTCCTATGATGTTTTGGGCTCCTGTTACGATATTTTTCTGTAAATTGCTCCTCATGATGTAAAAAATTGGTATTGTAGCAGTATTTGAAATCGAGTGTGCTGCGTGAAGGGGGAACAATCTCTTCATGTTCACTGAACAATAGGAGAGCGGAAGAGTAGTTCCGGGCTTTTCATCGAAATCGTGGGGTGCGATGAAAAGCCCGGAAGAGTACTTCCGGGCTTTTCATCGAAAGCGTGGCGCGCGATGATGTTCAGTTCACACAATGGGATTGAGGGACTATTTTGTGATGCGGATTACGCCACTTTACTCAACATATCACTCCTCGAATCCTCTTATAATCCGAAGATGTGCCATGGAAACTTCCATATCATCTAGAGCGACTGTTCTTGCGAGTTGATTCTTGAAACTAACCAAAACAGACGTTAAGGGATTGTGGATGGGATTCCCATGAAACAAGCCAAACAGCCCTTAACGTATTGTTGAAGGAAAATATACTCGCAGAACACAAAGTATAGAAAGTTTTTTTGTTCCTGTTGAGTGTGTGTTCCAGAGAAAAGTAAGTACCTTGCATGATATGTTTTCTTATTGGTGTTCTGTTCTGCGAGTTGATTCTTGAAACGAGCCAAACAGACGTGAAAGGGATTGTGGATGCGACTCGCATGAAAGAAACCAAACAGCCCTTAACGTATTGTGGAAGAAAATACACTCGCAGAACACAAAATATAAAAGTTTTTATTTCTTCTCTCTCTCTTTTTTTTTCTCTCCTCTCTCTCTCTCTTTGTTGCCAGATAAAAAGTTTGTATCTTGCATGTTCCTGCGAGTTGATTCTTGAAACTAACCAAAACAGACGTGAAAGGGATTGTGGATGCGACTCGCATGAAACAAGCCAAACAGCCCTTAACGTATTGTTGAAGAAAATACAGTCGCAGAACTACACATACATTTTAGCATGCATTTTTTTTGTTTGTGTACCGTTTGTTGATAGGAAAAAATGTGTGTGCGGGACACATTATTAGGCCATTTTTTATTGCGTTTGATATCAAGTGGAAAGTGTGGTTCGGATTTTAACTGTTTTAACTTTTTATGCTCAGAAAAAAAAATCAGCTCAAAGGCTATGACTATGATTGCAGGGGCTGTCTGCTGTGTCTTGAGTTGCTATTTTAAGTCCACTTTATGCACAGTGAGGCTAATCGGGAGTGGACCTACAGTTTAAAGTGGGATCCGAACCAATATGTGCCTCCACCGGGTATCGAACCCGGGACCCACCGATTACAAAAATGACGCTATTACTGCGCCATGGGGGAGGCCCTGTCTGCTGTGTTTTTCTTGGCTAATGACCGGTTGCGTGGTGCTAACCACATCACATATGCGAGTTGTTCTGAATCCAAAAGGCGAGAGAGTTAGGGGAGATCCGTGAAGGCACTAGACCAAAAAGTTACATTGTTGTAGGTCCCACAGGAGCCGAGAAAATCAATGTCTTGGAAAACGTCTTAAGACAATTATCTTAATCTTTAAGAAAGTCGACTTCCGGTCTGTCAAGATGTTACTTCCGGTCTATCAAGAAAATTTTCTTAAGATAATTGTCTTAAGACGTTTTCCAAGACATTGATTTTCTCGGCTCCTAATTGAGCTAGGGTGATGATTGTGGGTTTGTTGGATAGGTTTTGATGATAACTACTCAACTACAAGCAAGCGCCCCCTCAAGTTTTTTTTTTTTTTTTTTTACGAAATTCTAGTTTTGTTACTGAATCCTATTGGAGTGCTTTGGACGTTTTTAGATTAAAAATTTTGTAATTTGGATTGTAGAAAAGCCATTCTTGCTCGACGAAGGCGATATTTTGAAACTGCTCTGTGACCCTCTCGTTCTTCACGTCGTACGCGAAAGACTTCTCTGCAATCAGGATGACACTGCATAGGGTATCCTCGGGCAAGGCATCGTGGAACTCGCAGACGACCTTGATGTTGGTGCGATCGTTGACCACGACCTGCTTTCTCTTAGATGTGTTAATGACAGTCATGGGTCTCTGTGCTTTGAATTCGCTGGGCGTGTAGTACATATCCACGCTTCCCTCGGTCACGCGTTTGTAAGCCGAGAACGCTTCGTAAAGTTTGAGATAATCGTCTTTGGTCATGTCGAGGTTGTAATTCTCGCGCGGGAACACTTCGTTCCTCCCGTTCTTGAGATAAACGTTCTTGATCTTGCAGTCGTCGAACTTGCTGGAATCTTTTTCCTGATTCTTATCGCGCCCGGTCTGAAAGAGCACCACGACGAAATCTGGCATGTCGAACTGTATGTTGTTGAACTGCGTCGTCACGTCGAATTCCATGTGACTTCCCGACGCCAATTTCTGCACGCACTGGTAACCGTGAAAGTGAATCGGCACCTGCGGACTTTTCAAGATCTCCGCTTTGTACTTGAGGGCGTAAATCGTTTCGTATTCCACCACCGGCATTCTCAATTCCATGCTCCGGATGACGCATTTCGCTGCTTCGGGTAAAGTGTTGGCTATCGGCGTGGTGCCGTCCGGACCCAAAGTAGCGTATCGCATCAGTGCGTCGTTGTCGTTGGCCGCTCTTCGAAACGTGATCCTCAGTCCTCCCTTCCACATGATCTCCTTGTAGTCCGAGAAGAATCCCGGCAGCAGACGCATGGGAAAGAGCACTGTGTGACTTGTCGTCGATATTTTGGTTCCCGCTTCGAATCCTCCCGCCTGATAGTACGCCGCATCCGTTTTGGATAATTTCAACGTTCCCACTGCCGTCGACGTGATGCCTGGATAATCTATTCTGTCGATGACGGTGTTGTGTTTCCTCACCTCCACCTGCGAGAACAGGTGAGGCACGAAGTTGTCCACGAGTATCAAGTTTGCTGCTGCGGGAAACGTGTCTCCGCTTTCCTTCTTCACCACGTCGAATTGAAGGTAGAGGTCCGCTCTGTGAGGATGAACGAACCCGTCGCCTACGTCCACGTCGTATTCGATCTCCCTGTTCGCTTCGTTCAGATTGGCGAACGTGCGACGGTTGGGGGGGAAAGATTGCAATTCGTAACTTTCGATTTACTCCATTTTACATGTATGGTTATTTATTATACGTTGATCTCCACAATGGCCGTCGTAGTGGCACCTGCGAAATCCACCACGTCTTCTTTCTCGTTCGTCACCACCAACTCTATGTCGTCTATGCGGTTGCGACATACTGGAAAATAAATCGGCGAAGAGGGCGTGTAGATGATTGGTTCCATGAACTCGGAACTTGGTTTGAAATTGACTATGATTCCCGTCTGCTTGTGACTTCCTAATAATCCGTCCGTAGATTTCGTGATCATGCCTTCCGCCACGTTGCAGTGTACGTCCAGAGTCTCTATGGCCAAGAATTTATGAATGTTGGTTGTTACGTGCTTGATGCCAGCTTCGAGTTTTGGGTGGTTGTTCTCGAAACCTAAAAGTTCTCCCATGGTGCCCAGGTCCACGGTCTCCGTCGCGGATAGGATTTCCACTCTGTGCGTGACCGAATTTTGAGAAAGGTATGTGCCTTTGGGTAATTGAGCTTGCAAAGTGGAAAGATTGTATTGTCCTGGCGTGACGACGATGTGTTCGCTTCCGACGCTAATTTTGTTGTTGTGCTGCGTGACGTTAGGTATGAGGTACATGCTGTAGAATGCACGCAGAGCCACGGATTTAGGATAGACGATGTCGTCGTGCAGCGTGAGTTTCAAGATTGAAGATTCGCTCGTGAGATGGAACACGCCCATCCTAGTGATGCTGTTTGAGGTTCCACAATGCTTTCTGGAAATCCTCGATCGTAGGGTTATTTATTTTAGAGAGAAACGCGAGTGCGGAGAGGCAGAGATGACCGCAGTTCACGTCTCCGGAATTTTGAATGCGTTCGTCGTTGTAGTATATAGAGGTTTTGTTTGTTTTCAGATAATGAATTAAATTTGTAGGTGGAACACCTCCGAAAGAATCGAAAACGAATGCTTTATCATTATTTTTGTGGTAACATATCCAATGCGTGCCTGGATTTTCTTGACCGTCCAAGTTGACTACTCCGCATTCTCTTCTTTTAACGCTTGAAGGTAACGAGTCGGACATGAAAACTCCTCTGAAGTGTTTGATTTGTAATGGTTCGATCAGAGATTCAATGTCTCGGTTGGTGAGTGCTGTTGTTTCTTTTTTTTAAACTTCTTCATCACGCCCTTCCCCCCTTTCTTCTCCATGGCCAGGTTGTGACGTTTCTGTTCTTCCAATTCCGCCTTGTTCTTCTTCGAATCGATGACGGTTTTCGCGATGGCGGCACTTCCGCCAGCCAAACTTCCAACGGCCCCCAATGCTGCTAGGATGGCCGGGATGCTGAATATGAAACCTCCGATCTTTTGCTGTTTCCGCGAACGCTGCAAGCGTCTCAATTGAGGTTTGCTGAGAAGTAATTTCATTCCGTGTCCTTTCGACAAGCAAGAACGTTTCTTCTCGCGTTGTTTCTTGGTGAGTAACCCATCGAGGGCACCTAGATTTTTAAGATTGGAGTATGTAATCTGGTACACGACACCCTTGGGCTTCATGTTGATGCTCTATGTGTTATTTTCACGGTATGTTATTTATATATATATTCTGAGATTTTTTCTTGTGTAGTTTTTTTACGGTATGTTATTTATATATAAATGTTCTGAGATTTTTCTTGTGTAGTTTTTTTACGGTATGTTATTTATATATAAATGTTCTGAGATTTTTTTTCACGGCCTCGCAGTCGTTACACAAATTCTATTACGTGCTTCATTTTTTTGCCAAGAAGTTCCTTTGTCCCCTTGTACACGATTCGAGTTTTGTTCTCGATTAAAATAGATAGCTTCTCGTCGGATAACATGTTAGCGTATCGATCTGGTAAAAATAGACTGTACTGTGCGTTGAGCAACAGGCGTACCTTGGGACCATACTGGGTAGAAACGATTGAACCGGAAGTTATCGTGTAAGGTTTGTCGACTTCCAATTCCTGAATTTTTACATACTCGACTGACAAATTTAGCATTTGTTTTAATGCTTGGAGATCACTCATTTTTTCAGTTGTCATATCGAAGAGAAAAATTTCAAAGTGTTAGAGAGAAATTTAATTGTTTTTTTCACGATGTGTGTTATTTATATATACCGAAGATTATTTTTTTTACGATGTGTGTTATTTATATATCAAGTTTTTTTTTGACACGTATATATATTATTATTTTTTTAACAGAGGAAGAAAGTCCGTGCTTCGGAAAACGCGATGATGTGCGTAATGATATCTTCCGTCTCCTGCTTAGACTTGCGCCAATCTACTGTGTACCGTCTTCTTCCCTGCCTTGCCTCGTGCAATTCATCTAACCTATTGTTTAATTTTTCCCCCTGCAGCCGAAAGCAGAATGTTGAGATCACCGCATCTCAGGCCGCTGATCTCCCGAAGATGGTCCTTGAGAACCATTTCACAAGGGATACGAAATTCCGGCGTCGTTCTTGCTATGATTACAAGTTTCCCTACATCCTCACAATCTCCGTTTACTACGTGTTTAAATATTTTACATAGTAGCACGGGCGGCAAATTAGTTATACGAGACATGTTGTTATTATTATTATTTTTTACTCTATGTTATTTATATACCCCACCCCAATTTTTGTTTCGTGTTCATGGCGATGGTGGTACCCAGTGCGGCAACCCGTTCACCCAGAGATGCGTCTCTGCTGACGAACCTTTCGAAAGCTGCGTGCTATAACTTTCTGTCTGCTTCGTGACGTGCATCCAGATCCGTCTGCGTGGTGTTGTAGGCGATGTCGTGATCTTTGCATGCGGCGTCCAACAGATTCACACCCTTGTCTCCTCTCTCCAATCTTTTCTCGAGTTTGGTACCCGGTCCGCAGTACTGGTAGCCAGGTAAATGCATCTCGAAAGGTAACTTGTTGATGATGTCGTTCACGACTCCTTTTCCTTCGGCTACGTTCCAGAATCTCGGAGGCAGCGTGTTGATGATTTTGATCAGGTAACCTATGCCCTTGTCGTCGTTCACGATGAAGTTGGAAAGTTTCGTACTGATCATGTCCACGATGCCAACCTTCTCGTTGTAGAAATTACGGTTGCCTGCATTCTCTTCGCCGGCTATCACCAACAATCGGTCCACGAGCTTCCTAACGTCGTTCACCCAAACGAATTCTTTGGGTAACGTGTTGTAGCGTTTGACGCCGCTGAGTGTTTTGACCTGGTTCCAAATCGGTTTGATGAGATTCCTGTACTTCTCGCCGCTGCTCGATTTCACCCTATTCTGCGAGGCATCGTTGTTTTGGTACAAGGCGTCCGTCATGATCAACTTTTACTTGTAACTCTGGTAATCTTCGTCGGTGTAATCTTTCGGCTGCTTTTTGGCAACGAGTTCCCACAGTCCCACCGTACCCGGATACCTGGTCCAACTATCCTTCTCGCCTAAATTAACTTTAATGTCGTTGCCTTCGAAGGTCACCTTCGATTTCCCAATCTTCCACACCACACCACCGCCTTCATTGGTTTCCATGCTGGGATACAATCCGAACACTTCATCCTTGTCGAATTTCCCCGTGCTCAGGTAGTCTCGTGCCAAAGGTCCCAACTCGATCTTATCCGAAGACGACGACGTGCTACCTATGGCTCGACGTCGTGCCGGTGCTTAATTCAGTTCGAACGGCGTCGAAGGAATGCTCGAAATGGGCGTGGGTACGGCGTAACTTTTAGCTGCGAGCGGTACGAGTTCGTTCATCAAATTTTTATTTTGTTCCGTGACGCTTTTAATTTCTTTACCTAGACCGCTGATGGCGTCGATCACAGGTTGATCTTGACGTTTCTTCTCTTCGTAGAATCCGCGATTCTCGGATTTCCAACCTTTGAAGCGTTTCGCGAGGTAATCGCGAAGCTTGAGATTTTCGTCTTCGATTTTTCGTTTCGTCATAACGTTATTTTATACACGTCGTTTCTCACAACGTTGCAACGTTTAGAAAGTCGTTGATTTTGTTTCTGTATTTTCCGTCGTTGGGTTTCCTCGTCATGTCGATCGTCGCGAATCCGAAATCGTCACCGTTCCAGCAACTAGAGCAGCAGCATTCCGAAAATTGATTGTAGTTCATGTCTCCGCCTACGTAGTCATCGTACGCGTGCTTGAGGTTGGTGTGATCTTGACGAAACAAACATATGAAATTAGCATTGTCGCGTACTAACTGTTTTGGAATTTTGGAAAACGTTTGAGCTAAGTAGAAGCAATCCATTCCTTTGTGACGACCTTGCGTGAAAAAGTTGCGAATTTCATTTTGATTTTCCAGGATGGCGTCGTCGAACACAACGACTGAATTTTCACGACAATCGTCGAGTGGTTTTATTTCCGAGGGGAACGTTGCAATGTCCAGACCATCGTACAGTTTCATCAGTTGCTGGTATTTGGATTGCTCCAAACTTTTCGAGAACACGTACAGGTGCCTGTTCTTCCAATCTAACCATTTCGGTGCGAGAAGAAAATTGTCCACGAGCAGTGTCGTTTTCCCACACCCCGAAGGACCTACGATCAGACAGCGGATGCTGTCGGGAAGCAACTCACCGTTCTTTTTCTTCGTTTGACTTTCCGGATCCGGTAGACGCTTCACCACGTTCCACGTACTCACAAGATCACTTCGTTCGCGTCGATCCAACTCTTTTCCGGAAGTCCCAGCCATTTGACAAACAGTTTGTCACCTTTCCTACGCAATACTTTCTCGATGAGGTACGTGTCGAGGTGTTTCGTTTTAGAGAGTTCCTCTTCGTAAAATCTTCCTTTCAAAATCTCGCCGCTACTATCTTTTATTATATACGTGTGTCGGTTTCCGGGTAAAACTCGAACCACCGTAAAGAGTTCCGTGCTCCAATTTTTTGTGAATCCCTTCTCGTAGGTGCGTTTGAATTTGCTGATCCTCCCCTGGTCTCCAATTTTGTATTTAGCTTTTTTTGTCGTGGGTGTGTACTTTGGACAGTAAACGGTAGAAATTAAACGCTGCTCGTCAGACTTGGTAACGTCAACTGGCTTCATGCCTATCGTTCTGTGTACCGTATCATTATAGGTGTCGACGAGTTCCGGCAGGATGTCGACCCATTTGTAATTTCCCCGAAGCGTGAATCGTTTCCACATGTGTGTTTTCAAGGTTCGATTAAATCTTTCCACGATGCTGGCTTTGATGTGACTGAAGGTCGAATAATGTCGAATGTCATGTTTTTGAATAAACTTTTGGAATACTGCGTTGTAAAATTCTTTACCGTTGTCCGTGTGCAGAAATCGAGGTCGTCTGCCGCCGCTTTCGCGAAAAATTAATTTGAATGCTTCCGTGACGCACGACCCCGTTTTCGCCTTCAAAGGTAGAGCCCATGCGAATTTCGAAAATGTGTCTATGACAGTGAGGAGGTACTTGTTGCCCTTGTTCCATTTATGTACGTTTTTCAAATTGCCGCTACTCATCTCCACGAGATCGCTTTGCCAGAGGTCGTCGATGCCCTTGGTTACCACAGCCAAACGTTCGCAGTTGCGGCGTGCAGGTTTATGCAATTCTTCGACGATGGCTTGCCTAGACATTTTTTTTTTAGAGATTACGTTTGAAGAGAAGCACCAGCGTGATGGGATTCAAAGAGGGTGGCACCTCGCTCGTGTTTTGAATGATCAGCTTATCGCCGGCACTCACGTCGAAAACGGTAAGATCTTCGTCTTCGTGTATTTCATATATGTTGCGCGTTTCGTTCCAACGTGCCAGAGGAATGTTTCCTGCTTTCTATACACCACGATTCGATATTAAGGTCATGGTGGAAACGCTAGCTTTACTGCCGTGAGACCAGTACGAAAATTCGTTTATCTGAATTGTGCCATCGAGGAGAAACTTGTAGTACGGATGATAAGGATGTAACATGTACAGTTTGTTACCTTCGACGAACGTGGAGATTCTCTGTTGATTGGGTACGCTGTTGATTTCGATGGCTTGCAAGGTGAACAATTTGGCGAATTTAGTGTCGACGCCGAGCAGATTACTGTGAACGTGTCCGAGTTTATTTTCGATGGGCAGCAAATGCTCGACTATGGTATCCGTTACGGTAGAAAATGACGGTTTGATTTTCACTTCCACGTTCAACTGCTTGTAGTTTTCGTTGAGTTCTTGCAACTTGGCACCGAAAGAGGCCAGCGTCGATTCCTGCGTGGATTCCAACACTCCAACTTGATCTCTGACGTTGACGACAATGTTCTGAAGGTTCTCGACTTGATTCAATTTCGAGCTCTTCTCGGTAAGATCGTTCACGATGCTTCGCATCTCTGTAAACTGCGTGTGAAGGTCGGCGACGCTCTGCGAAGTGGGCAGCGTCGACACCAGCGAACTAATTTCATGTCGAATCTGTTCCACGTTCGCCGTTTCCGTTTCCAGTCGCTTCAGCATACGTGATATGTTTCTTTTCAAAGCGTGCAATTCTTTGGAGGTTGGGAGATTGGCCACCCTACTCTCGAGATCGCTCAATGAAGTTTTGATGTCGCTCGAATCGGATAGTGCCGTCACCGCCGTTTTCAATTTTTCCAAATCTTCGCTCGAAGGCACGCTCGTCCGTAACGATTCCAAGTCACCCTGTATGTTGTCGAGTACGTGATGAAAATGAGCAAAATTGGATTCGACGTTCAAATTTTCTAAATATTCGATCTTCTGCTGAACCGTGCTCAACGTGTCTTGAATGCTCGTCAACGCTCTTGCTTCAGCGTGAATATTATTAATTTCTTCGTTGATCAACTCCAGAGACGCCTGAAGCGTAGCGATGGTGGTTTTAATGTGTTCGAAATCTCGATACGCCTCCAATTGAATTTTTATGTTCGCTACGCTCTTACCGATGACCTGCAGTTCGTCTGACGATGGTAGGTTCGTCATGGTATCTTCCAAAGTCTGCAACTTGGATTTAATTTCTTCCAACGTGCCGGTGAATTCTTCTTGTAATTTGGAAACGACGACATGCAAGCGTTCTACATCAATATCTTTCACGACGGTTTGAAGTTCAGAGAAATTCTTTTCTATTGCGGAAGTTCGTTCTTCGATTTCGAGTTTCAATTTTTCCAAATCTTCATTTTTCGATTGAAATTGCTGTAATTTGGCCAAATCATTTTGAAGCGAATCCACGCTCAACTGTATATTTTGAACGTTGTCGTAAGAAGGTACGTCGACATAATTTTTTATCAGCGTCTTCAGTTCGGAATCGATTTTCAGAATGGGGTCGAGACATTGCGTTTGGAGCGTAGCGATTTCCGACTCTAAACTTTTGTTTAAGGTCTCCTGCAAAGCAATCAAATCGCTCCTCAACTTTTAACTCGAACGTCCAACATGAGAATCTCTTCTGCATCGTCTACACGCTTGGTGTTGCCGAAAATGTCGTTAGGCATTTTTGGTTAACGGTTATTTATAATAGGATAGACGATTCGTAATTCTACGAAGAGAGGAACGAGTTTGTCATAATCTCCGAGGAGTTCCACGTATAGACAATCTCCTGCTGAAACATCGTACGCCATGTCAGAAAGCATCTTGTCGTGCTTGATTCGAAAAATATTCTTGCCGATAGAAATTTTGATTTCCCCTTCGTTTTCCGGATTCACGGTTATCCGAAGTTTCCCGTCGATCGGAATTTCGTAGAAATGTAAATTGTTATTAAAAACATAAAAAATCTTGCCCACATCATCATCCAATTTCGTCCATATGCTGTTAAGGTGAACGATCAGTAGACCGTTGAGTTTAGTTAACACGGAAGGTAGATCTGTCGTCGTGCGGTGTACAGTCTCCATGTTGGTTTGCTTTCGAAAACCAAAGAGATTCATGTTGGTTATTTAAGAAAAATTTGAGATCGTATCTAATATAAACAACACCACAAATAGTAACTTCATCTTTGGTAGATCATTTATACTTGGGGGTCTAATATAAATAACACCTCAAATAGCAACTTCATCTATGGTAGATTATTTATGCTTGGAGGTCTAATATAAATAACACCACAAAAAATGTGCAATTTTTAGTAACTTCATCTTTTTTTTCTTAGCAAAAAATGGAGAAGAAGGAAGCGAAACGTGCATGCGACCAATGTGGGAAATATATATCCATTTCTAACATGAGTAGACATCGGAAGAATGTGCATGGGGAAGGATCAAGTAAGAGAGAGCTCGATGTTGACGATCAAGCGCCACGAAAGAAGCAGAAGAGTGCCGGCGAAAGTATTCGAAATATTTTAACCGAGGAGACTTTCCGATCTGAAGAAACATCTGATCTAAACAACTTTTTTCGCTCGGTCAAAAGCAAGTTAATTTCGTCTATCACCGAAGCTTTGTCGCAATGCTCGTTGAAAATCCACCTCATCGTTTCCGTCATTTACGAAAACATGAAAAAAGAGCGAGAAACTTTCCATCATTACACTGGTGTAAAGAGCCTCCACGCCGCTGACGTCGATGAGGTGGATGCCATTTGCAACCAGATGTTTGACGCTTTGTTGAACAAGCACGATACTTTCCAAAAACGTGGATCGGGTTGGACACTTTGCTGTTCGCCTCACACTTTAACTTTGAAGGTGGCACGATACAACCCGTTGGGAGCATCCAGCTACATAAATTTGCCTCCGGAAATAGCCAGTAAGAAAGCCGTCATCAACATTCAAAATGAAGATAACAGATGCTTTTTGTGGTGCGTCATTGCCGATCATCACCCAGCCAATAATCATAAGCATCGTTTATACCACTACAACAAGCCAGAATATCTCTCAGAATTTGAAAAACCTATGGCTGGCATTAATTACCCTGTAAATCTACGAGACATTAGTAAATTTGAGACACAGTACAAGACAGATAAAAACGAAAGTATAGCAGTACACATATTCGGATTAGACAAAAACAACACCATCTACGTTCTCAGACATAGCAACATTAAAAGTAATCGTGTCATCAGATTACTCCTGATCGAAGATGATGATAATTATCATTATTGTCTAATTCAGAATCTTCCAAAATTAACAAGAAGTCAAATTACCACAGATCACCATAAAATTCGAGTATGCGACAGATGCCTGAGTATATTCTACGGTCGAGGAAAAAAGAACGCTGATGAAGAACTCCGAGATCATCATAAAATGTGTAGTAAACATCCGGCTACGGCTATCAAAGTGCCCTCTCGAGACATGACATTTTCCAACTACAAGGCATTACTCTGGCATCCCGTGGTGATATGCGCCGACTTTGAAAGTTTCCAACTTCCAATCGCCATATGCGAACCGAATCCCAGCGTATCGAGCACTACCGAAATTCTACATCACGAAGCCTGCGCTTTTGGATTGATGGTCAACAACACAGGCAATGTTATTTTACATCGTGGCAATGATGCTCCACAAAAATTCGTTCAAACCTTGAAACAGATGGCCATACAATTCGCTCCTCTACTAAGAGAAGACAAAGATATGGAGTCTCTTACCCAGGAAGAGAAGGAAGCATACGACCTTGCCTCTCAGTGTGGTGTGTGCGAAAGTAACTTCACCTTCGAAAATATCAAAATTCGCCACCATAATCATCACACGGGAAAATATGTGGCCCCCGTGTGTAACAACTGTAATCTTCAAATCAAAAAACCAAATTTTATTCCTGTATTCATTCACAATTTGGAGGGCTACGACGCCAAAATCTTCATAAAGGAGATGGGATGCGACGCTCAACCCATTAGCGTCATAGCTCGCACCAACGAGAAATTCATTTCATTCAGCAAGAAGGTGGACGTTGGAAATGGCAATCACGTAGAAATTCGCTTCTTGGACTCCTACAACTTTCTGTCTTCGAGTTTGGCGACACTCGCGTCTCAACTCACCGACGATGATTTGGTCGCCACCAGGAAATGTTTCGGCGACCAACATTTAGCACTGTTAAGACGCAAGGGTGTTTACCCCTACGAATACATGACGGATGCTTCCAAATTCTCAGAAACATCGTTACCACCGAGAGAAGCATTCTACAGTCGTCTTAGCGACACCTGTTGCACCGAAGAGGACTACCATCATGCTCAGCTCGTCTGGTCTACATTATCTTGTCAAACCATGGCCGACTATCACGATCTGTATCTGAAACTGGATGTTACGCTATTGAGCGACCGTTTTCATCTCCATCGCTCGAGAGGAATGGCAGCATATGGTTTGGACCCCGCTTTCAGCTACACCACACCGGGTTATTCTAAGCAGGCGATGTTAAAATCCACGAAGGTGGAGATAGAACTCATCAAAGACGTCAATCAACTTTTGTTTGTCGAAGAAGCAAAACGTGGTGGAATCGTCCAGTGTCCCCTTCGATACGTCAAGGCAAACAATCCATATGTCGCCGATTTCGATGCGGGGAAACCGACAAACTTCTTGGCATACTGGGACATGAACAACCTGTATGGTTATGCCATGTCCGAGCCTCTGCCCATCGGAGAATACGAATGGATGAGCGAGCAGGTACTTCAAGATTGTTTGGAGTGGAGCGAAGATCATGAAAATGGATGTTTCCTGAAAGTAGATTTGCAATATCCTGCATCGCTTCATCGAGAACACCATGGATTTGCGATGGCACCTGTGATGGAATCGGCTCCGGAGAAGAAGCTGATGCTCACCTTCAAGAGCAAAGAGAATTACGTGGTGCATTATCGTCTCCTACAATTCTACCTCCAGCATAGATTGGTTTTGAAGCACGTGCACTCGGGATTGAAGTTTAGACAGACCAGGTGGCTAGCACCCTATATCGACGGCAACACTCAACGTCGAGCATCAGCTTCTTCTTCCGCAGACAAAGACCTATACAAACTAATGAATAACAGCATCTACGGCAAGAGCATGGAAGATGCGAGGAAAAGAAAAAATATCAACTTGGTCTCCAACCCGAAGAAAATAAACAAGCTCGTCGCTCAGCCCACGTACAAGAACTTCACGATACTGAGCGACACGTTGGTATTGATCGAACGTGCTCTCCGCCACACAACATTCGACAAACCAATCGCCGTGGGAGTCGCGATCCTCGAGTTGTCGAAGCTGGCCATGTACAAGTTTCACTACGACATCATGAAACCACGCTATGGAGAGGCGATCGAGGTGGCGTACACCGACACGGACAGCTTCGTGTACAACATCCGCACCGATGATCTATACGAAGATCTGAAAAACATGAGCCAGCATTTCGACTTCTCGAACTATCCAAAAGATCACGCTCTCTTCGACGACAGCCAGAAAATGACGATCGGGAAGATGAAGGATGAAGTCAACGGCCGCATCATCACAGAGTTTGCGGGTCTTCGAGCGAAAATGTATGCCATCAAAGTTCAGGATGAGACCGAAATAAAGAAGGCAAAAGGGGTGGGGCGTTCGAGCACAAACAAACTAACCGTAGAAGATTACAAGTCGTGCTTGTTCATCAAAAAAATCAAACGCATGACCGAACATCGGATCACGAGCACCATCGACCAGTTGCATACATCCACGATCAAAAAAGTGGCGCTTGATCCCCACGACACCAAATTGAGGCTACTAGACTGCAACATCCACACCCGAGAATGGGGATACCATGACGAGGAAGAAATCTGCTCGCACCATTAGACTTTCGCATCAAAAAAGTACGTATTATTTCTTGCACCACTTTTTATTTTTTTTTAAAAAAATCATTCACACTAATTTTTGCATTCACACTCTTTTTTTTGTATTTTTCTATCATATTATGTACACTATTTGACTATATTTTTTTATTTTTTTTTCAGATGCTGCACCCCCACGGAAACTTTTTTAGTTCTTACACATTCCATTCTTAACCAAAATTTTTTCTTCTCTTCAATCATAAAACACACACATTACACACGGAGGTCCTCTGTAGGGAGTCATGGGGGGGTTTAAAAAAAAAACCATGAAACTCTACAGAGGCATGGCTTTGTTAGCCGTGGCCATTAGAACTGTGTTGGGCACCACGCACCCCTGGCGGGATATTTTCTTTTTTTGGGGGCCAGGGATTTCCTTAACAAAAATAAATTTTGATTATCACACACACACATCGTAGAAGATCACACCTGAGAGTTTTAAAAAATAAAAAAACATCCTGGCAGATTACGCTGAGAGCAAGGTCGTGCTAGATTACACTGAGGGATCTTACAGTAAGAGGAGACAGCAGCCTTATAGGAAAATGTCGTAAGTCATTTCAAAAGTAGGTCAAAGGGCGAGAGCAAAAATTTGCAGGAGATAAAAAAATAGCTTAAAAAGTGATGCCAGAGCTTTTCTTCTGTCCATTTTTCTCTCATTGTAGTTTAGTTTAGTGCGTAAAAAAACGGATTACGCTGAGAGCAGAAGCCTATTAGCAGGTCGTAGTAGATTACACTGAGGGGGACCTTACAGCAGCCTTATAGGAAAATGTCGTAAGTCATTTCAAAAGTAGGTCAAAAGGGGAGGTAGCATAAGAGCAAGATTTGCAGGAGATAAAAAAATAGCTTAAAAAGTGATGCCAGAGCTTTTTCTGTCCATTTTTCTCTCATTGTAGGTTAGTTTAGTGCGTAAAACGTCGTAAATCGTAAAATCGCCCCCTTACAGGAAAACGTCGTAAGGGGAGACAGCCTTATAGGAAAATGTCGTAAGTCATTTCAAAAGTAGGTCAAAGGATGCGTCCAGCAGAGCAGAAGCCTATTAGCAGGTCGTAGTAGATTACACTGAGAGGGACCTTACAGTGTAAGGAGACACCCTTATAGGAAAATGTCGTAAGTCATTTCAAAAGTAGGTCAAAGGGGGAGGTAGCATAAGAGCAAAATTTGCACCAGGTAAAAAAAATAGCTTAAAAAGTGATGCCAGAGCTTTTTCTGTCCATTTTTCTCTCATTGTAGGTTAGTTTAGCGCGTAAAACGTCGTAAATCGTAAAATCGCCGCCTTACAGGAAAACATCGTAAGGGGAGACAGCCTTATAGGAAAATGTCGTAAGTCATTTCAAAAGTAGGTCAAAGGAATCGCCGCCTTACAGGAAAACATCGTAAGGGGAGGCAGCCTTACAGGAAAATGTCGTAAGTCATTTCAAAAGTAGGTCAAAGGACGTGTCCAGGACGAAGCATTCCACCTACTGATGATTATGATCATGTTAGTTTACTCATGGTGGATGGTATTGACGCGTGTACTCTGGGTTGGATTTGTTTTGTTTTAAGTCTGCTTTATGCACAGTAAGGCTAATCGAAACTGGACCTACAGTGGGATCCGCCGGGTATCGAACTTGGAGTTTAAAATTATACAAGTGTACAGGGGAAACTTTATCTTTTTGAATTTGTTGATACTCTGGGTTGGATTTGTTGTTTTAAGTCTACTTTATGCACAGTAAGGCTAATCGAAACTGGACCTACAGTGGGATTCGAATTATACATGTACACAGAGGGAAACTTTATATTTTTGTCTGTGAAGGTTCTAAGGTTTTGTGAACATGTTGGAAAAGCACTAGTATATACATAGAGCAAAGTTACAATGTTCTACGTCCCATAGGAGTCCTATTGGAAACATAATGATTAGTGCTTAAACAAGAACATTTTCATAGTTTCATACCTCTACTAGATTGGTAGAAAAAATATACTAGTAGGCAATAAAATCTGAAGAAGATTCGTGTGTAGCAAAAATAAGCTAAATAGAATTACACATGCATACAATATTTATTGTGCTTTTTCTATCTACAATCATATTTTTTTTATATATATTTTTTTTAATTTTTTTATAGGGTTGATTAAAGCACATATTTGAGGAAGACAACACCACCCATATATAAATAAACCCCTCAAACTAACGCTAATTAGAATTAGCTTACAAAATTTTTCTCATAAGGCATATTTTTGTTTTGTAAACACTCTACCACCAATAGATCACATATAAATAAACATACCCCGAAAAAGAAAAAAATGCGCTCCATGAAAAGTTGCCCTGTGTGCAAAAGAACCATATCAAGCAAAAATTTTGCAAGACATTGTCGCACCTGCGTGCCAGACAAGCATTTGGCTGCCACCGAACTATGTTCCGGATGCAATAAACACATCACAATTGCGTATGCCAAGAAGCATAAGCTTACTTGTCTAAGCGAAAGTACATCTGGGGCTCAGCCTTCGACCTCCACCAAGAGAAAGGCAGAAGCAGCCCCCATCAATGCACCACCCACCAAACGCGTCAAGCCTGCGATGAAAGCAGACCAGTCTGCTTTCGGAGGAATATTAGAAGATTATGTCCGATTGTCGGACGGCTCTTGCGATGTTCGTAGCTTTTTAGAGGAGAAGCGAGCAGAGATAGTTTCTATTCTTAGTAATGCACTGGCTACGCACTCCTCCACTAAATTCTACGGTACGCTATGTTGCACATACAAGAAACCGACCGATGAAAGATACACTTTCTTTCATGCAACGAAAGCAAAAACGCTGCATCTGGCGGATGGTGACAGCATTGGGGAAATTTACGACAAGTTTACCGAAGAGCTGCTTGTTAAACAGGAGGAGCACGAGGCCACAGGCTCGGGCGGTTCGCTGTGCGGAGAACCCCATAAATTGTGTGTTACTTTTAGTCAGTTTGCACCAATGTCCGGGTCAAGTTACGTCCCTCTACCACCAGATGTTGCAGCAAAGAAGGCTGTTCTGAATATTCCGAACAAGGATAACAAGTGCTTCGTATGGTCGGTGCTGGCAGCAATGCACCCCGTCGACTGGAAAAATCATCCGCATCGTGTTGGCCACTACGAGCAGTACGAGTCGGAGTTGGAGGATGCAATGGTGGGAATCGACTACCCGGTGGCGCTTTCGGATGTTGGCAAGTTTGAGGCACGTGCTCGCAACTTGCAATTAGCCATAAACGTTTACGGTCTCACCGAAAACAAAAATGAGGTCCACCCCATCCGGGTGAGCAACGTGAGCAACAACAACGAGGCACGAGAAATCAACCTCTTGCTCATCAAGAACGAGACACAACACCACTACACCCTTATTCGCTCGCTCTCCCGGTTGGTGTCGAATCAGAAAAGCAAGCATCATGGTAGCATAGAAGTTTGTCGAAGGTGTCTGATCACTTTTGACAACCGACAACAAAAACACCAGAGCTTACAAGGAGAAAACATCGCTGCCGAGAAGCTCGCTCGTCACATGCGTTACTGCAGTACCAACAGACCTGCACGAACTATTCTACCCAATCCTGGTGCGACAGAAAAATTTAGCATGCACAGCGCCATGGTAAAGCATCCTGCCATCATTGTAGCTGACTTCGAAGCCTTCCTCGAACCCCTCTCCACCTGCTATCCCGATCCCGAAGTTTCTTCCACCACCCCTTTCCAACTCCACGAGGCCTCTAGTTACGCCTACGTTGTGGTGCGGCGAGACCAACATGTTGCCCCCGAGCCGTATGTCTATCGCGGTCCCGACCCGGTCAAGCACTTCTTGCAGAGGATGGTAGAGGAGGCCCAAAAAATAGGAAAAATGTTGCTGTCCCCCAAGCGCATGCGACGACTTTCTCCTAATAATAAACGTAGGCACGAGGAGGCAACCAACTGCCCTGTTTGCAACTTGGTCTTCACCGACGATAACAGTAAAGTGCACCACCACGACCATTATGGTACTGGTAGCTACATCGGTCCGTGGTGCAACACGTGCAACTTAAAAGCTAGGGACCCGCGCTTTATTCCCATCTTCTTTCACAACGGCTCCGGATACGATTTTCATCACTTGGTACCCCATCTCGGCTACGATGATAGTCGTATCAGGGTCTTAGCACAGAACGAGGAGCGCTACACTAGCGTGAGTAAGTGGGTGTCTATCCCCGAATTGGAAGCAACTATCGAGCTACGGTTTCTTGACTCGCTGCGTTTCCTCCATGCAAGCCTTGATGCTCTTGCAGGCAAGCTTAGGGACGAGCAGCTGACTATCACTGCAGCTAGTTTTCCAAACTTGGATGTTGGGCTCATCAGACGTAAGGGGGTCTACCCCTACGAGTACGTCACGGACCCCGACAAGTTCAAGGAAACGTCGCTCCCTCCACATAATAAATTCTACAGTCGGCTGAGAGGCTCTAACATAACAGATGAGGAATACCAGCACGCCCAGTCCATGTAGAAAGAGTTACGTTGTCGAAATTTTGGGGATTATCACGACGCATATTTAAAGCTTGACGTGACGCTTCTCGCGGACGTTTTGCAGGCGTTTCGCGCAACAGCAATAAACATCTACCACCTAGACCCTGCCTACTTCTACAGCCTCCCCGGACTGGCATGGTCGGCCATGCTGCTCATGACCAGGATTAAACTCCAGCTTCTTAATGATGTGGAAAAGTTACTTTTTTTGGAACGAGGCATCCGAGGCGGTATGGTCCAAGTGACGCAACGCTATGCACGTGCTAACAATCAATACATGGCCACCGGTTACGATCCCTCTACAACAACAAGCTACATCCTCCACACAGATGTAAACAACCTGTATGGATTTTCCATGATGCAGAAACTTCCGTACAAGGGATTCGAGTGGGTTAATCCTTCGCATTTCGACATAAAAAATTTCGAAGATAGAACATACGGATTTTTTGCCGAGGTGGACATTAAATTCCCCGAGAAGCTCCATGATGTATTCAGCGAGTTACCACCTGCTCCAGAATTTAAGCGTTTACCTAACTCGAATCAACCCAAGCTCATCATGGATGTTGAGCCCAAAGAGAGGTATGTGGTACATTACCTAAATCTTGCTTGGTTGATGAGGCAAGGTGTTACAATTGGTAAAATTCATCGCATCCTCAAGTTCGAGCACAGTAACTGGTTAGTACCCTACATCAAAGCCAATACCGAACACCGCATCGCTGCAACCTCGGAGCTTGACAAAAACTTCTTCAAGCTGATGAACAATGCTGTGTTCGGTAAAACGATGGAGAACGTAAGAAATCGCGTGGACGTTAGGCTGGTTACCAATGCGAAGCGATGTCGTAAGCTGATTGCAAGCCCGTTGTTTAAATCAAGGACTATTTTTAATGAGCAATTGGCTCTGGTCCACATGGATAAACCTGTGGTGCACCTAAACAAGCCAATTTATGTTGGTGCCACGATTCTGGACTTGAGCAAATTGCATATGTTTCAGACACATTATGGTACACTGTGCAAACATTATGATCGTGTCATTTCTCTTTTATATACAGATACGGACAGCTTGGTCTACCATGTTCGCACAGTTGATGCATATAAGGATATAGCGTCGATTCCAGCTCTCATCGAGCTTTTCGACACATCAGGCTATCCCCAGCCGAACCAGTACGGCATCCTGCCCCGAAACAAGAAGGTGCCCGGTAAACTCAAGGACGAGAAGGACGGAGATGTTATTCTTGAGTTTGCTGGACTTCGGGCCAAAGCCTATGCAATTCGGGCCGAGGGGTCTGTCACCAAGAAGGCCAAGGGTGTAGGTAGGCAGGTTGTACAAAAGCATCTCGCATTCGAAGATTATGTTGAATGCCTGAAAACTCGCTCACCTGTTCTACGAAAAGAGTATCGAATCCAGAGCGTCAACCATAAATTGACAACCAACATTGTCAGGAAGATTGCTTTGGATGCGCACGATGATAAGAGGTGCATCCTGAAGTGCGGAATTCACACACTGCCGTGGGGGCACTATCGCTTAGCAGAAAGCAAAACCTGCAACATATGCCCATCTTCAACAGAAGATTCATAAAAACAAAACAAAAAAAAAATATAAAAAAAATCATTTTGTTAGTCATTACAAAAAAAAAACAACAACAAAAAAAACACTTTGACTGTCATTACAAAAAACTTTGACCGTATCCTTAAATAACCAGCATGCCTATGAACTTGTTCGGATACAGAAAGCAAACCATCATGGAAACTGCACCACCAAATTCCAATAACCTCTTACCTTCCGTGTTATCTAAACTCAATGGTCTACTAATTGTACTTCTCAACAGCATTTGGACGAAAGTGAATGACGATGTGGGCAAGATGTTTTACGTCTTCAATAACAATTTACATTTCTACGAAATTCCGATCGACGGGAAACTTCAAATCACCGTGAATCCGGAGAACGAAGGACGAAATATTAAAATATCTACCGGCAAAAACATTTTTCGAATGAAGCACGACAAGGTACTTTCTAACATGGCGTACGATGTTTCTGCAGGAGATTATCTTTACGTGGAACTCCTAGGAGATTACGACAAACTCGTTCATCTCTTCGTAGAATTACGAATCGTCTATCCTATTATAAATAACCGTTAACCAAAAATGCCTAACGACATTTTCGGCAACACCAAGCGTGTAGACCACGCAGAAGAGATTCTCATGCTGGACGTTCGAGTTAAGAAGCTGAGGAGCGATTTGATTGCTTTGCAGGAGACCTTAAACAAAAGTTTAGAGTCGGAGATCGCTACGCTCCAAACGCAATGTCTCGACCCCATTCTGAAAATCGATTCCGAACTGAAGACGCTGATAAAAAATTATGTCGACGTACCTTCTTACGACAACGTTCAAAATATACAGTTGAGCGTGGATTCGCTTCAAAATGATTTGGCCAAATTACAGCAATTTCAATCGAAATATTTGGAAAAATTGAAACTCGAAATCGAAGAACGAACTTCCGCAATCGAAAAGAATTTCTCCGAACTTCAAACCGTGGTGAACGATATTGATGTAGAACGCTTGCACGTCGTCGTTTCCAAATTAAAAGAAGAATTCACCGGCACGTTGGAAGAAATTAAATCCAAGTTGCAGACTTTGGATGATACAATGACGAACCTACCATCGTCAGACGAACTGCAGGTCATCGGTAAAAGTGTCGCGAACATAAAAATTCAATTGGAGGCGTATCAAGATTTCGAACACATTCAAACCACCATCGCTACCCTTCAGGCGTCTCTGGAGTTGATCAACGAAGAAATTAAAAATATTCACGCTGAAGCAAGAGCGTTGACGAGCATACAAGACACGTTAAGCACGGTTCAGCATAAAATCGAATATTTAGAAAATTTGAACGTCGAATCTAATCTTGCTCATTTTCATCACGTACTGGACAACATACAGGGTGACTTGGAATTGTTACGGACGAGCGTGCCTTCGAGCGAAGATTTGGAAAAATTGAAAACGGCGGTGACGGCACTATCCGATTCGAGCAACGACAAAAGTTCGTTGAGCGATCTCGAGAGTAGGGTGGCCAATCTCCCCACCTCCAAAGAATTGCACGCTTTGAAAAGGAACATATCACGTATGCTGAAACGACTGGAAACTGAAACGGCGAACGTGGAACAGATTCGAGATGAAATTAGTTCGCTGGTGTCGACGCTGCCCACTTCGCAGAGCGTCGCCGACCTTCACACGCAGCTTACAGAGATGCGAAGCATCGTGAACGATCTTACCGAGAAGAGTTCGAAATTGAATCAAGTCGAGAACCTTCAGAACATCGTGGTCAACGTCAGAGATCAAGTAGGAGTGCTGGAATCCACGCAGGAATCGACGCTGGCCTCTTTCGGTGCCAAGTTGCAAGAACTCAACGAAAACTACAAGCAGTTGAACGTGGAAGTGAAAATCAAACCGTCGTTTTCTACAGTAACGGATACCATAGTCGAGCATTTGCTGCCCATCGAAAATAAACTCGGACACGTTCACAGTAATCTGCTCGGCGTCGACACTAAATTCGCCAAATTGTTCACCTTGCAAGCCATCGAAATCAACAGCGTTCCCAATCAGCAGAGAATCTCCACGTTCGTCGAAGGTAACAAACTGTACATGTTTGCTCCTTATCATCCGTACTACAAGTTTATCCTCGATGGCACGATTCAGATAAACGAATTTTCGTACTGGTCTCACGGCAGAAAAGCTAGCGTTCCCACCATGACCTTGATATCGAAACGTGGTGTCCAGAAAGCAGGAAACATTCCTCTGGCACGTTGGAACGAAACGTGCAACATATATGAAATACACGAAGACGAAGACCTTACCGTTTTCGACGTGAGTGCCGGCGATAAACTGATCGTTCAAAACACGAGCGAAGTGCCACCCTCTTTGAATCCCATCACGCTCGTGCTTCTCTTCAGACGTAATCTCTAAAAAAAATGTCTAGGCAAGCCATCGTCGAAGAATTGCATAAACCTGCACGCCGCAACTACGAACGTTTGGCGGTGGTAACCAAGGGCATCGACGACCTCTGGGAAAGCGACCTCGTCGAGATGAGTAGCGGAAAGTTAAAAAACGTACATAAATTGAACAAGGGCAACAAGTACCTCCTCACCGTCATAGACACATTTTCGAAATTCGCGTGGGCTCTACCTTTGAAGGCGAAAACGGGAACTTGCGTCACGGAAGCATTCAAGACAATTTTTCGCGAAAGCGGCGGCAGACGACCACGGTTTTTGCAAACAGACAACGGTAAAGAATTTTACAACGCTTTATTCCAAAAGTTAATTCAAAAACATGACATTCGACATTATTCGACCTTCAGTCACATCAAAGCCAGCATCGTGGAAAGATTTAATCGAACCTTGAAAACACACATGTGGAAACGATTCACGCTTCGGGGAAATTACAAATGGATCGACATCCTGCCGGAACTCGTCGATACCTATAATGATACGGTACACAGAACGATAGGCATGAAGCCAGCTGACGTTACCAAGTCTGACGAGCAGCGTTTAATTTCTACAGTTTACTGTCCAAAGTACAATCCCACGACAAAAAAAGCTAAATTCAAAGTTGGAGACCAGGTGAGGATCAGCAAATTCAAACGCACCTTCGAGAAGGGATTCACAAAAAATTGGAGCACGGAACTTTTTACGGTGGTTCGAGTTTTACCCGGAAACCGAGACACGTATATAATAAAAGATAGTAGCGGCGAGATTTTGAAAGTAAGATTTTACGAAGAGGAACTCTCTAAAACGAAACACCCCGACAACGTACCTCATCGAGAAAGTATTGCGTAGGAAAGGTGACAAACTGTTTGTCAAATGGCTGGGACTTCCGGAAAAGAGTTGGATCGACGCGAACGAGGTAATCTTGTGAGTACGTGGAACGTGGTGAAGCGTCTACCGGATTCGGAAAGTCAAACTAGAAAAAAAAAGAATGGCGAGTTGCTCCTCGACAGCATCCGCTGTCTGATCGTAGGTCCTTCGGGATGTGGGAAAACGACACTGCTCGTGGACAATTTTCTCCTCGCACCCAATTGGTTAGATTGGAAGAACAGGCACCTGTACGTGTTCTCGAAAAGTTTGGAGCAATCCAAATACCAGCAACTGATGAAACTGTACGATGGTCTGGACATTGCAACGTTCGCTTCGGAAATAAAACCACTCGACGATTGTCGTGAAAATTCAGTCGTTGTGTTCGACGACGTCATCCTGGAAAATCAAAATGAAATTCGCAACTTTTTCACGCAAGGTCGTCACAAAGGAATGGATTGCTTCTACCTAGCTCAAACGATTTCCAAAATTCCAAAACAGTTACTACGCGACAACGCTAATTTCATATGTTTGTTTCGTCAAGATCACACCAACCTCAAGCACGCGTACGATGACTACGTAGGCGGAGACATGAACTACAATCAATTTTCGGAACGCTGCTCTTCTTGCTGGAACAGTGACGATTTCGGATTCGCGACGATCGACATGACGAGGAAACCCAACGACGGAAAATACAGAAACAAAATAAACCACTTTCTAAACGTTGCAACGTTGTGAGAAACGACGTGTATAAAATAACGTTATGACGAAACGAAAAATCGAAGACGAAAATCTTAAGCTTCGCGATTACCTCGCGAAGAGATTCAAAGGTTGGAAATCCGAGAATCGCGGATCCTACGAAGAGAAGAAACGTCAAGATCAACCCGTGATCGATGCCATCAGCGGTCTAGGTAAAGAAATTAAAAGTGTCACGGAACAAAATAAAAATTTGATCAACGAACTCGTGCCACTCGCTGCAAAAAGTTACGCTCTACCCACGCCCATTTCGAGCATTCCTTCGACGCCGTTCGAACTGAAGGATGTACGGGCACGACGTCGAGCCATAGGCAGCACGTCGTCGTCTTCGGATAAGATCGAGTTGAGACCTTTGGCACGAGACTACCTGAGCACGGGGAAATTCGACAAGGATGAAGTGTTCGGATTGTATCCCAGCATGGAGAGCAACGAAGGCGGCGGTGTGGTTTGGAAGATTGGAAAATCGAAGGTGACCTTCGAAGGCAACGACATTAAAGTCAATTTAGGCGAGATGGATAGTTGGACCAGGTATCCGGGTACGGTGGGACTGTGGGAACTCGTTGCCAAAAAGCAGCCGAAAGATTACACCGACGAAGATTACCAGAGTTACAAGGAAATTCTGATCATGACGGATGCCATGTACCAGAACAACGACGCCTCGCAGAATAGGGTGAAATCGAGCAGCGGCGAGAAGTACAGGAATCTCATCAAACCGATTTGGAACGAAGTCAAAACACTCAGCGGCGTCAAACGCTACAACACGTTACCCAAAGAATTCGTTTGGGTGGACGACGTTAGGAAACTCGTGGACCGATTGTTGGTGATAGCCGGCGAAGAGAATGCAGGCAATCGTAATTTCTACAACGAGAAGGTTGGCATCGTGGACATGATCAGCACCAAACCTTCCAACTTCATCGTGAACGACGACAAGGGCATAGTTTACCTGATCAAAATCATCAACACGCTGCCTCCGAGATTCTGGAACGTGGCCGAAGGAAAGGGACTCGTGAACGACATCATCAACAAGTTACCTTTCGAGATGCATCTACCTGGCTACCAGTACTGCGGACCGGGTACCAAACTCGAGAAAAGATTGGAGAGAGGAGACAAGGGTGTGAATCCGTTGGACGCCGCACGCAAAGATCACGACATCGCCTACAACACCACGCAGACGGATCTGGACGCACGTCACGAAGCAGACAGAAAGTTAGAGCACGCAGCTTTCGAAAGTTTCATCAGCAGAGACGCATCGTTGGGTGAACGGGTCGCCGCACTGGGTACCACCATCGCCATGAACACGAAACAAAAATTGGGGTGGGGTATATAAATAACATAGATTAAAAAAAAAACATGTCTCGTATAACCAACTTGCCGCCCGAGCTGCTATCTAAAATATTCAAACATGCAGTAAACGGAGATTGTGAGGATGTACATAAACTTGTAATCATAGCAAGAACGACGCCGGAATTTCGCATCCCTTGTGAAATGGTTCTCAAGGACCATCTTCGGGAGATCAGCGGCCTGAGGTGCGGTGATCTCGACACTCTTCTTTCGGCCGCAGCCAAAAAATTAAACGAAAGGATGGACACGGACGATTGGTGCAAGTCTGAACAGAAGGCGGCAGATATTGTAACGCACATCATCTCGTTTTCCGAAGCACAAGCTTTCTTCCTCTTACACACACTGTGAAAAAAGAAATAATAATATACACGTCAAAAAAATGTAGGTGTCAAAAAAAATATGACAAAAAAATATACGTCAAAAAAATTTATATGTCCAAAAAAATTGCCATGGAAAAAAATTTTTATCATCAAAAAAATTTTATCGTAAAAAAAAAAGTTGACGTGGCATCGTCAGAAAAAAAAATTGTCTCATCAAAATAAGTTGACGTGGACATCGTCAGAAAAAAAAGTTGCCTTATCGTAAAAAAATTTTATCGTCAAAAAAAATTTGTCGTCAAAAAAAAAGTTGACGTGGACATCGTCAGAAAAAATTGCCTTATCGTAAAAAAATTTTATCGTCAAAAAAATTCTCTTCAAAAAAAAAAAGTTGACGTGGAAAAATTATCATCGTGAGAAAAAGTTGCCTTGCCTTATCGTAAAAAATTTTATCGTCAAAAAAAAAATTGTGGTCAAAAAAAAGTTGACGTGGAAAAATTATCATCGTCAAAAAAAAAATTGCCTTAACGTACGTGTCAAAAAAATATACGAGACAAAAAAATGTACGTGTCAAAAAAAAGTTGACGTGGAAAATTATCATCGTCAGAAAAAAAAGTTGCCTTAACGTACGTGTCAAAAAATGTACAAGACAAAAAAATGTACGTGCCAAAAAAATGTACAAGTCAAAACAAAAAAAGCTTGATATATAAATAACACACATCGTGAAAAAAAAATCTACGACATCTCAAAAAAAAAATTCTTCGGTATATATAAATAACACACATTGTGAAAAATTAAAATTCTCTAACACCCTGAAATTTCTCTCTTCGATATGACGACTGAAAAAATGAGTGATCTCCAAGCATTAAAACAAATGCTAAATTTGTCAGTCGAATATGTAAAAATTCAGGAATTGGAAGTCGGCAAACCTTACACGATAACTTCCGGTTCAATCGTTTCTACGCAGTATGGTCCCAAGGTGCGTCTGTTGATCAACAGACAATACAGTCTATTTTTACCAGATCGATACGCTAACATGTTATCCGACGAGAAGCTAGCTATTTTAATCGAGAACAAAACTCGAATCGTGTACAAGGGGACAAAGGAACTTCTTGGTAAGAAAACGAAGCACGTAATAGAATTTGTTTAATCACAGACACCCCAAACCCTCCGGAAAATATATATATATAAATAACATACCATGAAAAATATGTCAACTTGTATAACTCAACTTCCTCCCGAAGTGTTGCACAAAATATTTACGTTCACGTTCGACGGGGATGTAACAAAACTCATAGACTTGTGTAAAGTAACGCCAGAATTTCGTTCACCGTGCAAAATGATTTTCATGGATCACCTCCGAGAAATAAGCGGAATGAAAAAATGTTCCGATCCCCAGAGACTCAAACAAAAAAATTGACGATAAATTAGACGAGCTGAAGGGGAAAAGAAGATTTACCGTAGACTGGTACGCGTCGAACATTGAAACTGACGATCTTGTAAAACACATGATAGCATTAGGCGAAGCAAAAATTTTTTTTCTTTCCCAGAATACATATATATAAATAACACATCGCCACAGTTTGTTTTGAGTGAGACGATAGTAGTAGACCCAAATGGAGAATTCAACGCCCGAAAATGGAGCTCGGTGGAGCTCGCCTTAATGGATTTCTCTCGTAAGGCATGAGCTCCATTTTCAGGCAGTGTTGCCAGCTGCTTACTCGAAAAAATCACCAAGGTTTTTTTTTGGGTCTAACGTGGCCTAAAGCAAGGAGCTGGCAATCTTGCTTGAGGCTCGCCTTAATAGATTGTTTTTGTAAGGCATGAGCTCTATTTTCTCGCAGTGTTGCTAATATTTTACTCGAAAAAATCACCAAGGTTTTTTTGGGTCTAACCTAGCCTAAAATAAAAAACCAACAATCTTGCTTGAGGCTTGTTTTACAGTGCATAAAGCAAGAAGCTGGCAACCTTGCTTGAGGCTTGGAGAGAGAGAGAGAGGGAAGAGTTAAACAACCGACAGCTGCCAACACCCACCCTAACCTAACCTAACCTAACCTAACCTAACCTAACCTACTCTAACCTAACCTAACCTAACCTAACCTACTCTAACCTAACCTAACCTACTCTAACCTAACCTACTCTAACCTAACCTAACCTAACCTAACCTAACCTAACCTAGCCTAAAATAAAAAACCAACAATCTTGCTTGAGGCTTGTTTTACAGTGCATAAAGCAAGAAGCTGGCAACCTTGCTTGAGGCTTGGAGAGAGAGAGAGAGGGAAGAGTTAAACAACCGACAGCTGCCAACACCCACCCTAACCTAACCTAACCTAACCGAACCTAACCTAACCTACTCTAACCTAACCTAACCTAACCTACTCTAACCTAACCTAACCTACTCTAACCTAACCTACTCTAACCTAACCTAACCTAACCTAACCTAACCTAACCTAAAGCAAGGAGCTGGCAACCTTGCTTGAGGCTTGCCTTACAGTGCATAAAGCAATTTGCCAACCTACTGGTATTTTTGCCATGGCTTTTTACAAAAAAAAGAGAGAGAGAGGGGAGAGTTAAACAACCGACAGCCCACCTACAGATTTTTTTGTCTAACCTAACCTAAAGCAAGAAGCTGGCAACTTTGCTTGAGGCTTGCGTTACAGTGCATAAAGCAATTTGCCAACCTACATATACTAAACAAGAAGATAGGTTAGGTTAGGTTAGGTTAGGTTAGGTTAGGTTAGGTTAGGTTAGGCAACAAACATATATACTGCCGTAAAAGAGAGGGAGATGGATGGATGGATGGATGGTAATATAGTATGCGTGTGCGTGTGTGCGTATAATATGTAGCATTATTAACTAGAGTGTGTTGGCAATTTACTTACAACTAAAAAAAAATAGAGATGCCAAACGTTGCTGTAAGATAAAGAGAGAGAGATTTATGGCTGGCAACAGTGGTGAGCGATGTCCTCTCTCTCTTCTGTGCAAATATGACATTATGATGTTACTGTAGTTTTTGACGAGGATTACGAGTTAACTAAAAAACCTGCAACTAGAGAGAGTTGCCAGCACATACACGCTATTGTAAGAGAGATGGATGACTGGGAGGGGGGCAGCATTTCTGGCATTTCAGCAGGTCTGGCAACCGTTGAGAAATAGTGACGTCAGTTAACAGCATTGGTAGCAGTGATGCGATGCGATGCATTAACTTGTGAATTTTCGAACTCGTAAAATGATGTGGCTGAAATATAGGGGGAAGAATGGCTATTCACAGTGGCGGATGTACTTCCTGTTTTTTCAAAAGCTAACAATAATGATGGAATTTCATGCTGACGTATTTATTTCGTTCAAAAATTCGTGTTCAGGACAGATAATGCTATGTAATTTTCACATCAGCTCAGCCAACTGTTGAGAAATAATGACGTCAGGTAACAGCATTGGTGGGGGTGACGTGATGAATTTACGAAAATAGGAAAAATGACAGTGCTAAAAATTGAAGTATAGAACTATTTTCTAGAGCATACACATGATGCTTAGGTTACAACAGCTGTTAACATCAGGTCTGACAACTGTTGAGAAATAGTGACGTCAGTTAACAGCATTGGTAGCAGTGATGCGATGCGATGTATTAACTTGTGAATTTTCGAACTCGTAAAATGATGTGGCAGAAATGTAGGGGGAGAATGTTCTAGACTGGATTTCTACTAGTCCACGTTGTTAACCTACATATTACTCCTCGACTAATAAACTAGAAGCTCGAGGGGCATCAGGTCTTATTTTTTATTGTGAGCTGCAAGAAGAACATTGTGATTGTGATTGAAATTAACTAACGTGAGTAAATTTGTTTGTTAGCTTGCATGAGTTGGTTTTGTGTTATATAAATAGGGTAGTGTTGCTTCAGTGAGTTGATTCTGTAATAACCAAACAAATGTAAAGAAATTGTAGATAAAAAGTAAACAATTCTTAAGCATATTGTGGAAGGAATATATACTCGCAAAGCACGCAAAAAGAAGAGAGATAGAGTATACGAGTTTTAAGTGTGTTGCACGTATCCCCCTTCTTTTTTTTCTTGTTTTTTTTTATATATATATTTATTACATATTACTATATACACCAAGCATATGCAAAATAGCAATATGCAGGGGTGTAAGAGAACGATTTTCTGGTAAGACGCCTAACAGTTAACCTCACTTCCACGTAGTGCACTCTGGACTGTAGAGTAACGAGGCTCTGGCGTCTGGCAGACCAGTATAATTTTGCGTGTGTTAGCCTGTTTTTTTTGTGCTTTTGATATTTAGTGGGGGTACATAGTGTTTCGAATTTTATTATTATTTAGTTTTATACACAGAAAAGATATTAAACATAAAATTAAATAAAATAATATCTAATTATGTTTTTTATCACAACAAGCATTCACAAAAAATAACAATAATGTGGTTTAAAGTTTTTTTAACGTAATTGCTACGTAAACAAAATGGCCGACTTGCAATGAGTGTGTCAAAGTTTTTTAAGCCTAATTGCTACGTAAACAAAATGGCCGACTTGCAATCACCGTGTCAAATATGAATAAATTGAGAGATGGAAAGAGAAGTTAAATATGCTTAAATAAAGTGCTCCTCTGTGCATAGCACCATACCATAAAAGCATATAGGAAAACTGCCATGTTTAATGCATGAAACTTAAATATACATATAAAATTAAATATTTGGTGCTGACCACATCACACATTGCTGATTTTGCATTGTACTTTCCTATATTCACATATGTACAGTAAAACTAATCGGGACTAGGCCCACAGTTTTTTTTTAAATAGGATCCGAACCACTATGTATTTTTATCGGGTTCGAACCTAGGACTTCTTGATTACAAGGCAACAACACAACCACCGCATTTTCGAGCCCTAGTGAATATGTAGGAAAAAAAACAACGGTATATACATAATCCAAAATTGCGTGGTTCTAGGCCCCATAGGAACCAAGAAAATCAATGTCTTGGAAAAACATCTTAAGATATTTGTCTTAATCTTTAAGAAAGTCGACTTCCGGTCTGTCAAGATGTTACTTCCGGTCTGTCAAGAAAATTTTCTTAAGATATTTGTCTTAAGACGTTTTCCAAGACATTGATTTTCTCGGCTCCTAAATAAGCTAGGATGATGATTTTAGGTTTGTTGGATAGGATTCGACGAGAACTATACGTCTAGCAAATAAAATCGATTCCACCCCCTCAAGTTTCGAAAATATAGACAATTTTTTTATTTTTTGAGAAACTTGATTTGCTGGCTTAGTTTTTACCCTATTTCGAAAATTTTAATGATATTTGATAAAAAAAATTGAATATACTCTACAACCTATTGGAAACATAATGATTAGTGCTTACTGTTTTCGAGTTATTTTAAATTTAAATTTCAAGATGTAATTTCTAAGTTGTTTTGTAACTCGTAAACTAGGGGTCGTAGAAAACCCATTCTTGTTTTATCTGCTATTGCCCGACAAATACTATAAACACAAATAATGTTTATTGTTTGATTTAAAAAAATCGAAAATAACTTTGTTTTCTGAAAATAACTTTGTTTTCTGAAAATAAAAAAATGTGTGTATGGAAAAAAAAATACGATTGTGCAATTTTTTATGATGTATGTTTGCATGTAAAAATAAGTATACCTGAAAGTTTTAGAATTTCAAAATAGCTATATATATTAGCCGAAACAATAGAATATATATAAACAAGTACATTTTCATAGTTTCATACCTCCACTAGATTGGTAGAAAAATATACTAATGGGCAATAAAATCTGAAGAAGATTCGTGTCTAGCAAAAATAAACTAAATAGAATTACACATGCATACAATATTTATTGTGTTTTTTCTATCTACAATCATATTTTTCTTATATATTTTTTTAAATTTTTTTACAGGGTTTATTAAAGCGCATATTTGAGGAAAACAAAATTTTTCTCGTAAGGCATTTTTTTGTAAACACTCTACCACCAACAGATCGCATATAAATAAACATACCCCCCCAAAAAAAATGCGCTCCATGAAAAGTTGCCCTGTGTGCAAAATAAGCATATCAAGCGCACATTTTGCAAGACATTGTCGCACCTGCGTGCCAGGCAAGCATTTGGCTGCCACTGAACTATGTTCCGGGTGCAATAAACAGTTCACAATTGCGTATGTCAAGAAGCATAAGCTTACTTGTCTAAGCAAAAATACATCTGGGGCCCAGCCTTCGACCTCCACCAAGAGAAAAGCAGAAGCAGCCCCCATCAATGCACCACCTACCAAACGCGTCAAGCCTGCGACGAAAGCAGACCGGTCTGCTTTTGGAGGAATATTAGAAGATTATGTCCGATTGTCGGACGGCTCTTGCGATGTTCGTAGCTTTTTAGAGGAGAAGCGAGCAGAGATAGTTTCTATTCTTAGTAATGCACTGGCTACGCACTCCTCCACTAAATTCTACGGTACGCTATGTTGCACATACAAGAAACCGACCGATGAAAGATACACTTTCTTTCATGCAACAAAAGCAAAAACGATGCATCTGGCGGATGGTGACAGCATTGGGGAAATTTACGACAAGTTTACCGAGGAGCTGCTTGTTAAACAGGAGGAGCACGAGGCCACAGGCTCGGGCGGTTCGCTGTGCGGAGAACCCCATAAATTGTGTGTTACTTTTAGTCAGTTTGCACCAATGTCCGGGTCTAGTTACGTCCCTCTACCACCAGATGTTGCAGCAAAGAAGGCTGTTCTGAATATTCAGAACAAGGATAACAAGTGCTTCGTATGGTCGGTGCTGGCAGCAATGCACCCCGTCGACTGGAAAAATCATCCGTATCGTGTTGGCCACTACGAGCAGTACGAGTCGGAGTTGGAGGATGCAATGGTGGGAATCGACTACCCGGTGGCGCTTTCGGATGTTGGCAAGTTTGAGGCACGTGCTCGCAACTTGCAATTAGCCATAAACGTTTACGGTCTCACCGAGAACAAAAATGAGGTCCACCCCATCCGGGTGAGCAACGTGAGCAACAACAACGAGGCACGAGAAATCAACCTCTTGCTCATCAAGAACGAGACGCAACACCACTACACCCTTATTCGCTCGCTCTCCCGGTTGGTGTCGAATCAGAAAAGCAAGCATCATGGTAGCATAGAAGTTTGTCGAAGGTGTCTGATCACTTTTGACAACCGACAACAAAAACACCAGAGCTTACAAGGAGAAAACATCGCTGCCGAGAAGCTCGCTCTTCACATGCGTTACTGCAGTACCAACAAACCTGCACGAACTATTCTACCCAATCCTGATGCGACAGAAAAATTTAGCATGCACAGCGCCATGGCAAAGCATCCTGCCATCACTGTAGCAGACTTCGAAGCCTTCCTCGAACCTCTCTCCACCTGCTATCCCGATCCCGAAGTTTCTTCCACCACCCCTTACCAACTCCACGAGGCCTCAAGTTACGCCTACGTTGTGGTACGGCGAGACCAACGTGTTGCCCCCGAGCCGTATGTCTATCGCGGTCCCGACCCGGTCAAGCACTTCTTGCAGAGGATGGTAGAGGAGGCCCAAAAAATAGGAAAGGTGTTGCTGTCCCCTAAGCGCATGCGACGACTTTCTCCTAAGAATAAGCGTAGGCACGAGGAGGCAACCAACTGCCCTGTTTGCAACTTGGCCTTCACCGACGATAACAGTAAAGTGCACCACCACGACCATTATGGTACTGGTAGCTACATCGGTCCGTGGTGCAACACGTGCAACTTAAAAGCTAGGGACCCGCGCTTTATTCCCATCTTCTTTCACAACGGCTCGGGATACGATTTTCATCACTTGGTACCCCATCTCGGCTACGATGATAGTCGTATCAGGGTCTTAGCACAGAACGAGGAGCGCTATATTAGCGTGAGTAAGTGGGTGTCTATCCCCGAATTGGAAGCAACTATCGAGCTTCGGTTTCTTGACTCGCTGCGTTTCCTCCATGCAAGCCTTGATGCTCTTGCAGGCAAGCTTAGGGACGAGCAGCTGACTATCACTGCAGCTAGTTTTCCAAACTTGGATGTTGGGCTCATCAGACGTAAGGGGGTCTACCCATACGAGTACGTAACGGACCCCGACAAGTTCGAGGAAACATCGCTTCCTCCACAGGATAAATTCTACAGTCGTCTGAGAGGCTCTAACATAACAAATGAGGAATACCAGCACGCCCAGTCCATGTGGCAAGAGTTACGTTGTCGAAATTTTGGGGATTATCACGACGCATATTTAAAGCTTGACGTGACGCTTCTCGCGGACGTTTTGCAGGCGTTTCGCGCGACAGCAATAAACATCTACCACCTAGACCCTGCCTACTTCTACAGCCTCCCCGGACTAGCATGGTCGGCCATGCTGCTCATGACCAGGATTAAACTCCAGCTTCTTAATGATGTGGAAAGGTTACTTTTTTTGGAACGAGGCATCCGAGGCGGTATGGTCCTGGTGACGCAACGCTATGCACGTGCTAACAATCAATACATGGCCACCGGTTACGATCCCTCTACAACAACAAGCTACATCCTCCACACAGATGTAAACAACCTGTATGGATTTTCCATGATGCAGAAACTTCCGTACAAGGGATTCGAGTGGGTTAATCCTTCGGATTTCGACATGAAAAATTTCGAAGATAGCACATACGGATTTTTTGCCGAGGTGGACATTAAATTCCCCGAGAAGCTCCATGATGTATTCAGCGAGTTACCACCTGCTCCAGAATTTAAGCGTTTACCTAACTCGAATCAACCCAAGCTCATCATGGATGTTGAGCCCAAAGAGAGGTATGTGCTACATTACCTGAATCTTGCTTGGTTGATGAGGCAGGGTGTTACAATTGTTAAAATTCATCGCATCCTCAGGTTCGAGCACAGTAACTGGTTAGTACCCTACATCAAAGCCAATACCGAACACCGCATCTCTGCAACCTCGGAGCTTGACAAAAACTTCTTCAAGCTGATGAACAATGCTGTGTTCGGTAAAACGATGGAGAACGTGAGAAATCGCGTGGACGTTAGGCTGGTTACCAATGCGAAGCGATGTCGTAAGCTGATTGCAAGCCCGTTGTTTAAATCAAGGACCATTTATAATGAGCAGTTGGCTCTGGTCCACATGGATAAACCTGAGGTGCACCTAAACAAGCCAATTTATGTTGGTGCCACGATTCTGGACTTGAGCAAGTTGCATATGTTTGAGACACATTATGGTACAATGTGCAAACATTATGATCGTGACATTTCTCTTTTATATACAGATACTGACAGCTTGGTCTACCATGTTCGCACAGTTGATGCATATAAGGATATAGCGTCGATTCCACCTTTCATCGAGCTTTTCGACACATCAGGCTATCCCCAACCGAACCAGTACGGCATCCTGCCCCGAAACAAAAAAATGCCTGGTAAACTCAAGGACGAGAAGGACGGGGATGTTATTTTTGAGTTTGCTGGACTTCGGGCCAAAGCCTATGCAATTCGGGCCGAGGGGTCTGTCACCAAGAAGGCCAAGGGTGTAGGTAGGCAGGTTGTACAAAAGCATCTCGCATTCGAGGATTATGTTGAATGCCTGAAAACTCGCTCACCTGTTCTACGAAAAGAGTATCGAATCCAGAGCGTCAACCATAAATTGACAACCAACATTGTCAGGAAGATTGCTTTGGATGCGCACGATGATAAGAGGTGCATCCTGAAGTGCGGAATTCACACACTGCCGTGGGGGCACTATCGCATAGCAGAAAGCAAAACCTGCAACATATGTCCATCTTCAACAGAAGATTCATAAAAAACAAAACAAAACAAAAAAAATCATTTTGTTAGTCATTACAAAAAAAACTTTGTCTGTTAATACAAAAAAAACTTTGACCGTATTCTTAAATAACCAGCATGCCTATGAATTTGTTCGGTTTCAAAAAACAGATCATTATGGAAACCATACCAGATTATGAAGTCTTACCTTCCGTGTTACCTAAACTCAACGGTCTGTTGATCATTCACCTCAACAGCATTTGGACGAAACTGAATGACGATGTGGGCAAGATGTTTTATGTTTTTAATAACAATTTACATTTCTATGAAATTCCGATCGACGGGAAACTTCAAATCACCGTGAATCCGGAAAACGCAGGCGAAATCAAAATTTCTACCGGCAAGAACATTTTTCGAATCAAGCACGACAAGATGCTTTCTAACATTACGTACGATGTGTCTGCAGGAGATTACCTGTACGTGGAACTCCTCGGAGATTACGACAAACTTATTCCTCTCTTCGTAGAATTACGAATCGTCTATCCTATTATAAATAACCGTTAACCAAAAATGCCTAACGACATTTTCGGCAACACCAAGCGTGTAGACCACGCAGAAGAGATTCTCATGTTGGACATTTGAGTTAAGAAGTTGAGGACCGATTTGATTGCTTTGCAGGAGACCTTAAACAAAAGTTTAGAGTCGGAAATCGCTACGCTCCAAACGCAATGTCTCGACCCCATTCTGAAAATCGATTCCGAACTAAAAACACTTATAAAAAATTATGTCGACGTACCTTCTTACGACAGCGTTCAAAATATACAGTTGAGCGTGGATTCGCTTCAAAATGATTTGGCCAAATTACAGCAATTTCAATCGAAAAATGAAGATTTGGAAAAATTGAAACTCGAAATCGAAGAACGAACTTCCGCAATAGAAAAGAATTTCTCTGAACTTCAAACCGTCGTGAACGATATAGATGCAGAACGCTTGCATGTCGCCGTTTCCAAATTACAAGAAGAATTCACCAGCACGTTGGAAGAAATTAAATCCAAGTTGCAGACTTTGGAAGATACCATGACGAACCTACCATCGTCGGACGAACTGCAGGTCATCGGTAAAAGCGTCGCGAACATAAAAATTCAATTGGAGGCCTATCAAGATTTCGAACACATTCAAACCACCATCGCCACGCTTCAGGCGTCCTTGGAATTGATCAACGAAGAAATTAAAAATATTCACGCTGAAGCGAGAGCGTTGACGAGCATTCAAGACACGTTGAGCACGGTTCAGCAGAAGATCGAATATTTAGAAAATTTAAACGTCGAATCCAATCTCGCTCATTTTCATCACGTACTCGACAACATACAGGGTGACTTGGAATCGTTACGGACAAGCGTACCTTCGAGCGAAGATTTGGAAAAATTGAAAACGGCGGTGACGGCACTATCCGAATCGAGCGACATCAAAAGTTCATTGAGCGATCTCGAGAGTAAAGTGGCCAATCTCCCCACCTCCAAAGAATTGCACGTTTTGAAAAGAAACATATCTCGAATGCTGAAACGACTGGAAACGGAAACGGCGAACGTGGAACAGATTCGAGACGAAATTAGTTCGCTGGTGTCGACGCTGCCCACTTCGCAGAGCGTAGCCGACCTTCACACGCAGCTTACAGAGATGCGAAGCATCGTGAACGATCTTACCGAGAAGAGCTCGAAATTGAATCAAGTCGAGAACCTTCAGAACATCGTCGTCAACATCAGAGATCAAGTCGGAGTGCTGGAATCCACGCAGGAATCGACGCTGGCCTCATTCGGTGCCAAGTTGCAAGAACTCAATGAAAACTACAAGCAGTTGAACGTGGAAGTGAAAATCAAACCGTCGTTTTCTACCGTAACGGATACCATAGTCGAGCATTTGCTGCCCATCGAAAATAAACTCGGACAAGTTCACAGCAACCTCGTTAGCGTCGATACTAAATTCGCTAAACTGCATTCTCTGCAAGCCATCGAAATCAACAGCGTTTCCAATCAACAGAGAATCTCCACGTTCGTCGAAGGTAACAAACTGTACATGTTGCATCCTTATCATCCGTACTACAAGTTTCTCCTCGATGGCACGATTCAGATAAACGAATTTTCGTACTGGTCTCACGGTAGAAAAGCTAGCGTTCCCACCATGACCTTGATATCGAATCGTGGTGTCCAGAAAGCAGGAAATATTCCTCTGGCACGTTGGAACGAAACGCGCAACATATATGAAATACACGAAGACGAAGATCTCACCGTTTTCGACGTGAGTGCCGGCGATAAGCTGATCATTCAAAACACGAGCGAAGTGCCACCCTCTTTAAATCCCATCACGCTTGTGCTTCTCTTGAAACGTAATCTCTAAGAAAAAATGTCTAGGCAAGCCATCGTCGAAGAATTGCATAAACCTGCACGCCGCAACTACGAACGTTTGGCTGTGGTAACCAAGGGCATCGACGACCTCTGGAAAAGTGACCTCGTGGAGATGAGTAGCGGCAATTTGAAAAACGTGCATAAATTGAACAAGGGCAACAAGTACCTTCTCACTGTCATAGACACGTTTTCGAAATTCGCATGGGCTCTACCTTTGAAGGCGAAAACGGGAACATGCGTCACGGAAGCATTCAAATTAATTTTTCGCGAAAGCGGTGGCAGACGACCACGGTTTCTGCAAACGGACAACGTTAAAGAAATTTACAACGCCGTATTCCAAAAGTTTATTCAAAAACACAAGATTCGACATTATTCGAGCTTCAGTCACATCAAAGCCAGCATCGTGGAAAGATTCAATCGAACCTTGAAAACACACATGTGGAAACGATTCACGCTTCGGGGAAATTACAAATGGGTCGACGTCCTGCCGGAACTCGTCGACACCTATAATGATACGGTACACAGTACGATAGGCATGAAGCCAGCCGACGTTACCAAGTCCGACGAGCAGCGTTTAATTTCTACCGTTTACTGTCCAAAGTACACACCCACGACAAAAAAAGCTAAATACAAAATTGGAGACCAGGTGAGGATCAGCAAATTCAAACGCACCTTCGAGAAGGGATTCACAAAAAATTGGAGCACGGAACTTTTTACGGTGGTTCGAGTTTTACCTGGAAACCGACACACGTATATAATAAAAGATAGTGGCGGCGAGATTTTGAAAGGAAGATTTTACGAAGAGGAACTCTCTAAAACGAAACACCCCGACACGTACCTCATCGAGAAAGTATTGCGTAGGAAAGGTGACAAACTGTTTGTCAAATGGCTGGGACTTCCGGAAAAGAGTTGGATCGACGCGAACGAAGTGATCTTGTGAGTACGTGGAACGTGGTGAAGCGTCTACCGGATCCGGAAAGTCAAACGAAGAAAAAGAACGGCGAGTTGCTTCCCGACAGCATCCGCTGTCTGATCGTAGGTCCATCGGGGTGTGGGAAAACGACACTGCTCGTGGACAATTTTCTCCTCGCACCGAATTGGTTAGATTGGAAGAACAGGCACCTGTACGTGTTCTCGAAAAGTTTGGAGCAATCCAAATACCAGCAACTGATGAAACTGTACGATGGTCTGGACATTGCAACGTTCGCCTCGGAAATAAAACCGCTCGACGATTGTCGTGAAAATTCAGTCGTTGTGTTCGACGACGCCATCCTGGAAAATCAAAATGAAATTCGCAACTTTTTCACGCAAGGTCGTCACAAAGGAATGGATTGTTTTTACCTAGCTCAAACGTTTTCCAAAATTCCAAAACAGTTAGTGCGCGACAACGCTAATTTCATATGTTTGTTTCGTCAAGATCACACCAACCTCAAGCATGCGTACGATGACTACGTAGGCGGAGACATGAACTACAATCAATTTTCGGAATGCTGCTGCTCTACTTGCTGGAACGGTGACGATTTCGGATTCGCGACGATCGACATGACGAGAAAACCCAACGATGGAAAATACAGAAACAAAATCAACGACTTTCTAAACGTTGCAACGTTGTGAGAAACGACGTATATAAATATCGTCATGACGAAACGAAAAATCGAAGACGAAAATCTCAAGCTTCGCGATTACCTCGCGAAACGCTTCAAAGGTTGGAAATCCGAGAATCGCGGATTCTACGAAGAGAAGAAACGTCAGGATCAACCTGTGATCGATGCCATCAGCAGTCTAGGTAAAGAAATTAAAAGTGTCACGGAACAAAATAAAAATTTGATTAATGAACTCGTACCGCTCGCAGCTAAAAGTTACGCCGTACCCACGCCTATTTCGAGCATTCCTTCGACGCCGTTCGAACTGAAGGATGCACCGGCACGACGTCGAGCCATAGGCAGCACGTCTTCGGATAAAATCGAGTTGGGGCCTTTGGCACGAGACTACCTGAGCACGGGGAAATTCGACAAGGATGAAGTGTTCGGATTGTATCCCAGCATGGAAACCAGCGAAGGCGGCGGTGTGGTGTGGAAGATTGGGAAATCGAAGGTGACCTTCGAAGGCAACGACATTAAAGTCAATTTAGGCGACAAGGATAGTTGGAACAGGTATCCGGGTACGGTGGGACTGTGGGAACTCGTCGCCAAAAAGCAGCCGATAGATTACACCGACGAAGATTACCAAAGTTACAAGGAAATTCTGATCATGACGGATGCCTTGTACCAGAACAACGACGCCTCGCAGAATAGGGTGAAATCGAGCAGCGGCGAGAAGTACAGGAATCTCATCAAACCGATTTGGAACCAGGTCAAAACGGGCAGCGGCGTCAAACGCTACAACACGTTACCCAAAGAATTCGTTTGGGTGGACGACGTTAGGAAACTCGTGGACCGATTGTTGGTGATAGCCGGCGAAGAGAATGCAGGTAACCGTAATTTCTACAACGAGAAGGTTGGCATCGTGGACATGATCAGCACGAAACTTTCCAACTTCATCGTGAACGACGACAAGGGCATAGGTTACCTCATCAAAATCATCAACACGCTGCCTCCGAAATTTTGGAACGTGGCCGAAGGAAAGGGACTCGTGAACGACATCATCAACAAGTTACCTTTCGAGATGCATCTACCTGGCTACCAGTACTGCGGACCGGGTACCAAACTCGAGAAAAGATTGGAGAGAGGAGACAAGGGTGTGAATCCGTTGGATGCCGCATGCAAAGATCACGACATCGCCTACAACACCACGCAGACGGATCTGGACGCACGTCACGAAGCAGACAGAAAGTTAGAGCATGCAGCTTTCGAAAGGTTCGTGAGCAGAGACGCATCGCTGGGTGAACGGGTCGCCGCACTGGGTACCACCATCGCCATGAACACGAAATAAAAATTGGGGTGGGGTATATAAATAACATACCGTAAAAAAAAACTTGATATATAAATAACACACATCGTAAAAAAAATAATCTTCGGTATATATAAATAACACACATCGTGAAAAAAAAAGCAATTAAATTTCTCTCTAACACTCTGACAACTGGAAAAATGAGCGATCTCCAAGCATTAAAACAAATGCTAAATTTGTCAGTCGAGTATGTAAAAATTCAGGAATTGGAAGTCGACAAACCTTACACGATAACTTCCGGTTCAATCGTTTCTACCCAGTATGGTCCCAAGGTACGCCTGTTGCTCAACGCACAATACAGTCTATTTTTACCAGATCGATACGCTAACATGTTATCCGACGAGAAGCTATCTATTTTAATCGAGAACAAAACTCGAATCGTGTACAAGGGGACAAAGGAACTTCTTGGCAAGAAAACGAAGCACGTAATAGAATTTGTGTAACGACTGCGAGGCCGTGAAAAAAAATCTCAGAACATTTATATATAAATAACATACCGTAAAAAAACTACACAAGAAAAAATCTCAGAATATATATATAAATAACATACCGTGAAAATAACACATAGAGCATCAACATGAAGCCCAAGGGTGTCGTGTACCAGATACCATACTCCAATCTTAAAAATCTAGGTGCCCTCGATGGGTTACTCACCAAGAAACAACGCGAGAAGAAACGTTCTTGCTTGTCGAAAGGACACGGAATGAAATTACTTCTCAGCACACCTCAATTGAGACGCTTGCAACGTTCGCGGAAACAGCAAAAGGTCGGAGGTTTCATATTCAGCATCCCGGCCATCCTGGCAGCATTGGGGGCCGTTGGAAGTTTAGCCGGCGGTAGCGCCGCCATCGCGAAAACCGTCATCGACTCGAAGAAGAACAAGGCCGAGTTGGAAGAACAGAAACGTCACAACCTGGCCATGGAGAAGAAAGGGAAGGGCGTGATGAGAAAGTTTAAAAAAAAGAAACAGAAGCACTCACCAACCGAGACATTGAATCTCTGATCGAACCGTTACAAATCAAACACTTCAGAGGAGTTTTCATGTCCGACTCGTTACCTTCAAGCGTCAAAAGAAGAGAATGCGGAGTAGTCAACTTGGACGGTCAAGAAAATCCAGGCACGCATTGGATATGTTCCCACAAAAACGACAATGATAAAGCATTCGTTTTCGATTCTTTCGGAGGTGTTCCACCTACAAATTTAATTCATTATCTGAAAACGAACAAAACCTCCATATACTACAACGACGAACGCATTCAAGATTTCGGAGACGTGAACTGCGGCCATCTCTGCCTTTCTGTACTCACGTTTCTCTCTAAAATAAATAACCCTACGATCGAGGATTTCCAGAAAGCATTGTGGAACCTCAAACAGCATCACTAGGATGGGCGTGTTCCATCTCACGAGCGAATCTTCAATCTTAAAACTCACGCTGCACGACGACATCGTCTATCCTAATTCCGTGGCTCTGCGTGCATTCTACAGCATGTACCTCATACCCAACGTTACGCAGCACAACAACAAAATTAGCGTCGGAAGCGAACACATCGTCGTCACGCCAGGACAATACAATCTTTCCACTTTGCAAGCTCAATTACCCAAAGGCACATACCTTTCTCAAAATTCGGTCACGCACAGAGTGGAAATCCTATCCGCTACGGAGACCGTGGACCTGGGCACCATGGGAGAACTTTTAGGTTTCGAGAACGACACCAAACTCGAAGCTGGCATCAAGCACGTGGCAACCAACATTCCTAAATTCTTGGCTATAGAGACTCTGAACGTACACTGTAACGTGGCCGAAGGTATGATCACGAAATCTTCGGACGGATTGTTAGGAAGTCACAAGCAGACGGGAATCATAGCCACTTTCAAACCAAGTTCCGAGTTCATGGAACCGATCATCTACACACCCTCTTCGCCGATCTATTTTCCAGTATGTCGCAACCGCATAGACGACATAGAGTTGGTGGTGATGAACGAGAAAGGAGACGTGGTGGATTTCGCAGGTGCCACTACGACGGCCATCGTGGAGATCAACGTATAATAAATAACCATACATGCAAAATGGAGCAAATCGAAAGTTACGAATTGCAATCTTTCCCTCCCAACCGTCGCACGTTCGCCAATCTGAACGAAGCGAACAGGGAGATCGAATACGACGTGGACGTAGGCGACGGGTTCGTTCATCCTCACAGAGCGGACCTCTACCTTCAATTCGACGTGGTGAAGAAAGAAAGCGGAGACGCGTTTCCCGCAGCAGCAAACTTGATACTCGTGGACAACTTCGTGCCTCACCTGTTCTCGCAGGTGGAGGTGAGGAAACACAACACCGTCATCGACAGAATAGATTATCCAGGCATCACGTCGACGGCAGTGGGAACTTTGAAATTATCCAAAACGGACGCAGCCTACTACCAGGCCGGGGGATTCGAAGCCGGGACCAAAATATCGACGAGAAGTCACACGGTGCTCTTTCCCATGCGTCTGCTGCCTGGTTTCTTCTCGGACTACAAGGAGATCATGTGGAAGGGAGGACTGAGGGTCACGTTTCGAAGAGCGGCCAACGACAACGACGCACTGATGCGATACGCTACTTTGGGTCCGGACGGCACCACGCCGATAGCCAACACTTTACCCGAAGCAGCCAAGTGCGTCATCCAAAGCATGGAATTGAGAATGCCGGTGGTGGAATACGAAACGAACTACGCCCTCAAGTACAAAGCGGAGATCTTGAAAAGTCCGCAGGTGCTGATTCACTTTCACGGTTACCAGTGCGTGCAGAAGATGGCGTCGGGAAGTCACATGGAATTCGACGTGACGACGCAGTTCAACAACATACAGTTCGACATGCCAGATTTCGTCGTGGTGCTTTTTCAGACCGGGAGGGACAAGAATCAGGAAAAAGATTCCAGCAAGTTCGACGACTGCAAGATCAAGAACGTTTATCTGAAGAATGGACGCAACGAAGTGTTCCCGCGCGAGAATTACAACCTCGACGTGACCAAAAACGATTACCTCAAACTTTACGAAGCGTTCTCGGCTTACAAACGCGTGACCGAGGGAAGCGTGGACATGTACTACACGCCCAGCGAGTTCAAAGCACGGAGACCCATGACCGTCATCAACACATCTAAGAGAAAGAAGGTTGTGGTCAACGATCGAACCAACATCAAGGTCGTCTGCGAGTTCCACGATGCCTTGCCCGAGGATACCCTATGCAGTGTCATCCTGATTGCAGAGAAGTCCTTCGCCTACGACGTGAAGAACGAGAGGGTCACAGAGCAGTTTTAACAAGTTTTTAACATCTATTTTCTTGCACAAAAAGGAATTTTTAGTAATAGCACAATCAGTTACAATGGCACAATACGAATTTCACTAGTTCAGATCAGTTACAATGTCAATTTCATCAGTTATCAGTTACAATATCTTTTTTTCATCACTATAGCACGAGACAATCAGAAAATTTGCACAAAAAAAATATTTTGTTATTTTTTTTTACACGAGAAAATTAAAAATAAAATTATTTTTTTTTATCGTTTCAGATGCTGTCGAACATAAAAAAAACACATATACACACACTAGAAAAAAAAAGCATGCAACTTTATTTTGTAACACACACACACACACATATTCTCCATCTTCATCAAGAAAATATTATAATAAACATAATTTTTTTATCTATCTCTCACAATAAAACTCTATATCCAAAAAAAATTACATCAAAATAACACTAGAGTCGTTAGTACACGTTGCATGCAATTACGGAGGTCCTCTGTAGAGTTTCATGGAAGTTTGAGAGAAAAAAAAAAAACACGTGAAACTCTATAGAGGTGTGGTAATCTATAACCGCAGCCGTTAGAACTTTTTTTTTTGGTTGGGCACCACGCACCCCTGGCGAGGTTATATAGGGGCCAGGGAATCCTAAAAAAAAAAACAATTATTATTTATTTGTTTGTTTGCTTGCGTCACACAATACGGAAATAATGAGAGGTACATCGTCGTTTCCCCCGAGAGAGAGGTAGGTTTACAAAGGTCACGATATATAAACATTTTTTGCTCCCCGGGACTTGGAAAATTACGATAAGGTGCACTCATCCTTCAAAAGGGTGAGAGGGTGAGAGAGTGAATTTCACTCATCACGGCTTTTCTGCGCCGTGAAACTTCGTTAGCGCAATCAATGAGGCGCGGAACGTGGAGAGAAGGTGAGTTTTTCAGGTTTTTGTGGTCGTTTGGTCAAGAAATCAGAGTTGGCCTCAAATGCACATTTTGACTACTACTTGTGTTTCCATCGCACAACATTATGGCGCAGTCGGTATAAAAGAACTTTACTCTTCATGGATTGCAGGATTTGCAAGAACCTTACATTTCCGTAAGTTTATTCTGTTCGGACTGACTGTCCTCATTCGTAGAACAAACTGTTGGAACAATCATATATTTGTCGGTTTGATGCAATTTGTCATAACACGGTAAGGATTACTGTCCACATTGTTTAAGTCTTACAAAAATAGTGTGATGTAAATATATATATCAAGATTCCTTCTAACGTAGAGCCAAGTTATAATCATGAAACGTACAAAGGCTTTGTCACGTTCATAGATACATTGTGATCCGATGCAGATCAAGTATAATTATAAGTGAAAATTCACTTTTCATAGTTGTTAGGTTAAACGTTTGGATTTACAGTCATAAATATGTATACAAACATGACATTTAACGCTTTCGACGAAGATTCAGAGGACATTGAAGATTTACTCTTACGTTTCGAACAGTTGTGTATCATTCAAAAGTTCAGTGATGATCAGAGAGTTCCTATACTCATCGCCTTTATAGGTGCAAAGGCATTTAAAGTCTTGAAAAATGTAGTCGCACCAGACCTTGTACAGAATCTGTCGTATTCTGGTCTAAAAGATAGTCTTTTGTCACACTACAAACCTGTAACTAATAAGTTTGTTGAACGATATAAGTTTCGACGTTGTGTGCAAGAGGCAGGTGAAACCGTTTCTGCTTATTTCATAAGGCTGAAGCAACAAGCCATAAAATGTAACTACGGCAATTATCTGGACGAAGCTATAGTTGAACAGATAGTATTGGGCATACGATCTGAAGTTACTAGAAGAAAGTTACTTTCATACAGTCACTAACCTTTCAGCGATGTCAGGAACTGACATTACAAAATGAAATGTTAGAGAAAGAAACCCGATTGTTAATACGATCAGAAAGTGTAAAGCAAGAGTCAGCGGTTTCACGCACCCCAACCCAATTTGCAAAAAGAACAGTGCAAGGGGACAAACATACAAAATAACATACTTATAGTTCGTCTAATCCAACGATTCACGGAATGAAATATACTGATTACAGCTGTCCTAACTGTACATACAAACATGATTCTAAAGACAACTGTCCAGCCAAGGATTCTGTTTGTTCATTCTGTAGGAAACGTGGTCACTGGCAAAAGCGGTGTAGGAAGAGAGAGAAGCTTAAACAGAAGCCCAATAGTAGTAATAACGTAGGACAAACTACTAAACACACAAATTTACAGATGTCAACATCTCAAAGTTCACTTGATGAGCAAACAACATGGTTACCTAGTGTCGTCTCATACAGTTGTGACTCACACATCATCGGGTCACCTACGTCCAATTACCCTTTATCGAAGAATCCAATGTTAAAGGATTTACTTATTAACGGCAAGTTTATTCAATGTGAGCTCGATACAGGATCTGCCGTGACTCTATTCCAAGCAGATTCATTCAGGAATTGGTTCCCAACGACACATATTATCCATTCCTGTATAAAATTATATGGCGTAGGGAAACATGCTCTTTCAGTGCAAGGACAAGCTGAACTGGAACTAACACACTCAGGATCGACTTACTCACTTCCTGTTATTTTGTGCAAGGAACATCTAAATTATCCACTCATCGGTCGTATCTGGTTAGATATCGTTACTCCGGATTGGAGAACGCTACTGTTACGCTCAGAGTCGGCAAGTTCTATGGTAGGGATATCTACAGAGATTGAGCAACTTCAACACTCGCAGTCGAATTCAGACCCAGTCATTTCTTCTAATACTGGTGTAGTCGTAATGAAGCCGATGTCGAACACCATACACGTGCCGTTAAGTGAAGATGCTGCACATACATCTGATAGCGGATTGTCTTCTATCAAGGAAAGATCAGTTGAAGAGGAAACTGGTCGATCCTCAAGTCCGAAAGTCAAGAAAGGTTCAGGTAATAGGTGGCCAGAAGCTAGATCCGTAGGACAGAGACTCCACGTAGACCATTTCTTCTTGGCTGGGAGGAAGTTTCTGTTGCTTGTGGATGCTTACAGTCACTGGGTAGATGTCTGGCCAGTATCTTCCTTAGATACACCGGAGACTATACGCTGTATTCTTCAGTCATGCTCGACTCTCGGAATTCCACAAACAATAGTTTCGGATAATGGTCCGGCATTTATCAGCCTAAAGTTCCGTTCCTTTTGCCAGCAGTTCGGAATCGAACACATCACAATACCGCCGTACCACAGTCCTAGCAACGGGCTTGCAGAGAGGTACGTACGCACGGTGAAGACTGGCATGTTGAAGGTGTTGCATGAACATCCACATCTGACTTCTTTACAGTTCGATGCAAAGTTAGCGGAGTACCTGCTGTTTTTGAGGAATTCCCGGTTGGGAGAGGAACGTAGTCTTCCTGCAGCCTCAGTCCTCACCTTCATTCCAAGAACATGGTGGAACTGTATACGTGGTGATCATAATAGAGATGACGAGAGGACAGAAGCTCCTCCTTTCTTGAAACCTAGGAGCAACCACAGCAAACCATACAGGACATTTTCACCTACCGAAACCATATGGGTTCAATCACCGAAGCACTTGTCACCTAACTTCAACGAGACAGATATTGTAGAAAGGTTGGGTGGAACTCACCTATACAAAGTGCGCTTTACCGATGGAACTCAAAGAGTGGTACATTCACGTTGGATTCGTCACAGGACACACAGACAACAAAACCATCCAGAAACCTGGGATGATGATAGTCCACCCGGACCAGAAGGCGCGGCGGAGAATCGAAATTCAGATTCCAAAATTACCCCACCTCAACCAGACGTTGATGTCCATCAACCCCAAGATGCTGACGCTGCTCCACGACCAACATCCACTCCTCATGTGCCTAGAAGATCGACCAGGATTAAGGTACCCCCTGACAGATACGGGTAGCCTTGTTAATTTTTTTTTGTAACTCTGGGAGGAATGTAGTGCTGCCTCCTAGAGGAAGAAGAAACAAGCTACTGTTGCGAGACAAGAGTCTGTGCAAACAGGACCTGGAATTGTGAACGTAGTTTCGTTATAATGTAAAGTATTACTTTGTTTGTGAGTTTGTGTAATAAATGCAGTTAATCTTGTTAACATATGTGTTTCCATCGCACAACAGTGGGAAAGTTCAGTTTTGATGTTCAGGCTTTCTAGCCTGGCAATCTGCTGCTGTACTATGCTTACGGTTTTGGTGATATCAGACAACTTCGATTCCAACGCTTCCTGAATATTTGCGAGGTCGGTTTTCATGGTTGCCAAAGTATCCTTAGTGTATGCCACGGTGCCTTGGATCTTCCCAAAATCCTCGTATGTTTCGAGCTGGAGTTTTATGTTGGTCACTGACTTCCCTATGACTTTGGGTTCCTCGGACGACGGAAGGTTGTTGATTGACTCTTCGACGATTTGCAGTTTTCCCTGATGGTTTGCACCGAGTTCTCCAGTTCAGCGGTTGATTCCAGTGAAACAAAACTATCTCTCAAGCTCCCGATTTCCTTTCGTAAGTCCACGCAGGATGACATGACGCGACTCCATGATGCCCCGAGTACCGTGGCCGACGCCACAGAGTTCGAAACCGTGAACCGAATACTCAAATCCGAGGACATAAAAAACATCCAAGAGGAAATTGCTCAAATTCGAGAAAACATCGCTGCCCTGGCCACCAACCAACACATCAATTATCTACATGCTCTGTGTGACGAAATCAAAAACCAAGTACACGATCTCGCAACGCAAAATTCAAAGTTGAGACTCGTAGAAAGCCTGCAGCAGATTATTACTAATGTAAAACTTCAAATCGGGAGTGATGAAAAATCGGCCTTGACGAGTTTCAGTACTCAGCTTCGCGACCTGAACGAGCCGCTTAAGTTAGATGTCAAGATCAAACCGTCGTACCACAACATCATCACCGAGCATCTGGAACACGTGCAGAACAAACTAGACGAACTTCGAACCAATATCAACAAATTGAACACAAACCTCGATAATTAGAAGTTGAATACAGGTATCGAGTTGTACAGCATCCCGAATTGAGAGTTCCCTTCCCTTTTAATCCTCGGAGCAAACCTTACATGCTGAATTCCGTCAAAACCTATAATCAATTTTAGAACAGGGGCAAACTTCAGTTTGTCAAGGTTTCGTACTTGTCGCTACCACGAGCTCTTCACTATCCAACCATGACGGTAAGCGACATCGGCAACCAACTGAAAGTCAGAGGTATGGAAATGTCGATTTTACACATCCTGAGATCAGGGAGATTGTTTTTGCCTAGAATGCAACGCAACACATAAACATAGAAGTCGGCTACAAACTGTACATAGAAAACCCTACATTCTCCCCGGCGCAAATTTCTATTGTCATAATATTTCTTTTCTTGCATAATATATAGTAATGGAAGACAGAATAATAGGATTTTGTTATAAATCAAATAATAGTCAAGTTTTTTACTCTGATATGTAAACAAAGAAGCTGGAAATAAATCTCTCTATGTGCATTGAGGATATTATTTTTATATTTCACCCTTTTCATTTTCGCAACCCCCTTTATTCTAAAGGGGAATCAACAATGGAGGCACTAACAAGAAGGTAGTGCCGGGACCGGCAAAGCGTGGAATTCAGAGGCTTATGAAAGGTTTCGAGGCACACGTACACCCATGCGCTTAAAAACCGTAAAAAAAAATAAGAGCGTAAAATTATTTGGCTCGTACGGATGATCCAGGGTTCTCCTCGACTAGCGGGAATTTTTTAAAGAAAAGTTAGTTTAGATCGTAATAGAGTGTAAAAAATAAAGGCGTAAAAGGGAACGACTAGCCCTATTAGTTCGTTCACTACCGGTCACGTGACCTGAGGGTACTGGGCTCGATTGGACGGTTTGAAAGCCTCAAAAAAGCAGATCTTAGAAGGGAACGACTCGCCCGATTGCTTCGTCCACTTCCGGTCACATATCCTGGAGCTCGATTCAACAGCTTGGAAGCCTAAAAAAGCAGATCGTAGAAGGGAACAACTCTCCCGATTGGTCCGTACACTTCCGGTCACGTGATCTGGGGCTCGATTAGACGGCTGCCAAGTTGGCAACACTGCTACTGAGGTTAACACACACCGTAAAAGCTACCAAAATACACACCGGAATAGGAAACGGCTCGCCCGGGCGAATCAGAGGTGGCAACACTGCTAGTGAGGTTAATTCACACCATAAAATGCTACAACACGTCAGAGGTGGCAACACCGCTAGTGAGGTTAACACACCGTAATAAGCTACAAAAATACACACCGTAATAGGGAACAGCCCGCCCGGGCGAGTCAGAGGTGGTAACACTGCTAGTGAGGTTAACACACACCGTAAAAGCTACAAGGCATCAGAGGTGGTAACACTGCTAGTGGGTTTAACATACACCGTAAAAGACTAAAAATAAAGGCGTAAAAGGGATCGACTCCCCCGGGCGTGTCAGCTCTCTCTTTTTCCCTCTACTAATGCTTTTGTCACGTATTGAGACACAATTTTACTAAGCGTGTGAACCTTAACGGTTCGGGGATCGAACCTGGAGCACTTTAGAGGAATGTAATTCCTACCAATTGGAGATAGCTATAGCCTGTAAGCTCTCACTTAGCTTCATCTGCTAACTGCGGGAGATATCTAAATAAACTTAAATTTACATAACCCTTTAAAGAATGGCAACTCTCTTGTATTTGGGCTATAATTACTTAAAGACTGCAAAGGCAAGGATGGCATTAGGAAAATATATTAACTGTCTCGCTCTTGAAGTGTGGATCGAAGAGTGTCTTAATTAACTCACACTCGCTTGCTCAAATTCGTCTCTGAAATTGTCTCTCAGCTTCGCAGTACTCCACTCCCAAACAAGTTTCTAAAACTATCGTTTACTGTTCATAAGCCAGCCTGAATCTCCTTCAATATCAGACTCACTCTCCTTTCTCCAAAACTCAAAACCCCTTCTCTTACTCCCAAACCACTCTCCTCTTCTCTTCCTTTCCAAACCCCAAGACCAGTGTCCCGAGCAAGATGCAACTTGCATCCCCCCTGATCAAAACTACTCTGTTTTTCTTTCTCATCCCATTTCCTTCTGCAAATACTGGCCAATGCATTTCGCTGAGCTGGCACTGAAATTAATACATTCCTTATATTTCCTGCCAGGGTAACTAGCTAAACGTAACTCCAATGTCAAAAGGAAGAATATGTAACGGCTGGGAGAGTTAGTAAATGTATGTAACAGACTGGTTTTGAACTATTTCATTTCAAAATCTGATTGACAAATATGATTTCTGCTGTAAGAGACAGCAGAAAATGTTTACCAAGTCTTTACCCAATTATACAGAAATCTTGTGTAATCTTAGCTACATTGCAAGTTTCAACTGAAACACCCGAGAGAATGTTCTCAAAATCAAAGAGGTTGGAATCATGGCTTCTTAATTCAAAGGGACGTATAAACGATTAGCAGGTTGTAAATTGTAGTTCGTAGGCACATTAAAATCAACACCAATATTGTAATTTTCCATTTTGTAACAAGGAGGAAAATACTAATTATAGATTTGTAAATCTTATTGAAAGAGGAGGTCGATATAGCTTTCCGAAAGTATGTCTCTGTTCATTTCATGTTAACAAGGTATAAGATCAAAGATATACCAAATATAATACAATTTTTGCCATGAGTGGCAGATTGCAGAATGGAATTTGATAGCCTGATTATACCAAAAGTTGAACCCTCCTCCGCCTTACATGACATTATATACCCCCGTGCTTCTAGTTTGTATTCACAGCAATCTTGTTCAAAATTTATGTTATTTTTTTCTCGTATCTATGTAACATTTGAGAATGCCTTTTTAATTTATTATCTGATTTAATGTAATTCTGGTTATACTGATTATATTTTATGTGCAATATATAACATAAATATGGCTCACCTGTCCTCTGCTTCACTTGGTACTTGCAATATTTTATTCGTATTTCTCACAAGTCTTTTTTTCTTCATGAGACGTCTGAAACAAACTTCTGTGCAGTCGTCCAGGGTTTTCCGCAACACTAGAAACCTACTCTTATTTGCTCGACATTTTGAAGAAAGTTTAGGTATTTTGTATTTGTGTATATAGTAGGCTGTGAGGTAACTTATATGGCGTACGAAAGCAGCAGTGGCAAAGTATAAAAACTCAAACAATGATATGATGCTCCCACCAGTAAACAGGGAAATTGTTCCTCCCAAGGAAGCTGAAATACCAAGAAGATATTCACATCACATATTAAAATATATTATTGTTCTATTTCTAATTTTGTATTTTGTTACTTATATGTATTTCAGCAAATTTGAGTATTGTTTTAAAATAAATGTTTTCCGAAAAACGTCTAAATATCGAATAATTTTACTCGACGCTCAAACATTCTGAGCAACAATTCTAGCAAAAAATCCCAAACATCAAATATTTACACGTTCTTAAACTGTTTTGTGTTTGAGTGTTTCTATGTGTGTGTTCATGATATATGTCATACTAAATAACAACGTACTAGATACACATTGCAATATTAAATATCACAGGAAATGTTCCTATGCAATGAAAATTAGGAAACTAAAGTTTGACTGGCGTTTATACTCGCTTACCGATTTGTGAAACGGGAAATACATTTTGAAAGTTGTTAAAATTTATTTAAAATCTGATTTCACAAATATAGGCTGAGACAGTTTTGAGAAATACGTAGACCTACGTAGGAAACATTTATGAGGTAAAGCCTCGACATCTTTCTCGAAATGAATCTAGTGTGCTGATACTGAATATTACTTTTGCTGCTCTCTATTTGAAAGATTAATCTCCTTGTCGCTAAAAGAAACAACATGACTGCAACATAAATTAAGTAATTATAATATTTCTAGTAAGAAGAATAAAGTAACGAATTAAGTGTTCTGTGATATAAATCCAAAATTTAAGAGTAGAGTTCGGAAACAGTGACGCATATCTAGGAATTCTCAAACAAATAAAATTGTAAACCAAAAAACTGGAAATGTAATTCCTGCTTTAACATTGCGTTAATCTGAAAATAACTTTGTTTTCCACAACTTACTAGATTTTTCCTAATTGAGTTATCATAATTTTTGCAAATTTCTGCTAATGTCTAAAATACCTGGAAATGCCATGACATAAAAATGACTTCCATTTTCAAACAAATATTTTACTACCTTTGCGTAAGGATTACAACTAAAATATAAGAAAAGCTGATAATTGTCAATTTACCATTTATAATATTGCGCATGATTATAACGCTTGCAATTCCTGCTGATCAGGTTAGTAGTGTAAGTGTATTGTTTCTAAGTAACACTTTGTAGGTATGCATTTGTAGCCTCTTTTTTATCAATTGAATATCACTTTTTGACATATTTTGACAATTTTTTGTCGATGTTTTAGCGTTTAGCGATGTTTTAGTAAAATGTCCCTTTTTTCTCACTCACACTTGGTAGGTATGCATTTGTAGCCTTTTTTTTATCAATTGAATATCAGTTTTTGATATATCTTGACAATTTTTTGTCGATGTTTTAGCGTTTAGCGATGTTTTAGTAAAATTTCCCTTTTTTTCCCACTCGCATTTGTAGGTATACCACGATCTTACGTGATATAACTTAACCTATACTTTTTTTTATTATTACGTGCTAAACTACACGAGAGCCTCTACGTGCTTTGACCTACTTTAGAGTAGTGTAATCAACCCGGTTGACAGCCATCCATTGGGGATCAAAAAAACCTCAAAAACTCACTTTCTCTCCACGTTCCGCGCCTCATTTATTGCGCTGACGATGTTTCACAGCGTAGAAAACAGCACCAAAACATCAAAAACTCACTTTACTCATTTGGGGTTCACCAAAACCTCAAAAAAACTCGCCTTCTCTCCACGTTCCGCGCCTCATTCATTGCGCTGACGATGTTTTACAGCGATGAAAACAGCATCAAAAAACTTAAAAAAAACTTATTTTCTTTCCACGTTCCGCGCCTCATTTATTGCGCTGACACAGCGTGATGAGTAAATGCACTCTCTCATCCTTGAAGGATGAATGCACCTTATCACAATTTTTTTCCAAGTCCGGGACCATGTTTATAAATCGTGACCTTTTGTAAACCTCTCTCTGTCGCACACACACATATGCGCGCGTGCCTGTATTGTGATGCAAGCAAACAAACAAAAATAATAATTGTTTTTTTTTAGTAGACCCAAATGGAGAGAGTTCACCAACCGAAAGAGAGGCTCGGTGAGGCTCGCCTTAATGCTTTTTTCTTGTAAGGCATAAGCCTCATTTTCTAGCAGTGTTGCCAACACCTCACTCGATCACGATCTTACGTGATATAACTTAACCTATCTTACGATTTTTTTTTACTATCTTCAGTGATATAACTTAACCTATCATTTATTATTTTTATTTGCACACCGAACTGTAGTAGACCCAAATGGAGAGAGAGTTCACCAACCGAAATTGGGCTCGACTTAATGCTTTGCTCTTGTAAGACACAAGCCTTATTTTCTCGCAGTGTTGCCAACATCTTACTCGATCACGATCTTACGTGATATAACTTAACCTATCTTACGACTTTTTTTACGATCTTCAGTGATCTATCATTTTTTTTATTTGCACACCGAACTAACTTACATTATATGTTATATATCCTTGTTGATTTTTTTTTAGTATGTGGCAATTTTTTTATGAATTTTAAAACTGTTCCGTCACCCTCTCGTTCTTCACGTCGTACGCGAAGGACTTCTCTGCAATCTGGATGACGCTGCACAGAGTATCGGCAGGCAGCGCGTCGTGGAACTCGCAGACGATCTTGATGTTGGTTAGATCGTTGACCACCACCTGTTTCCGATTCGTGGTATTGATGACGAACATCGGCCTGTGGGTTTTGAATTCGCCGGGCGTGTAGTACATGTCCACGTTTCCCTCTGTTACCCTTTTGTAAGCGGTGTAAGCTTCGTAAAGTTTGAGGTAATCGTCTTTGGTCATGTCGAGGTTGTAATTCTCGCGCGGGAACACTTCGTTCCTACCGTTCTTGAGATAAACGTTGTTGATCTTGCAGTCGTCGAACTTGCTGGAATCTTTTTCCTGATTGTTATCGCGCCCGGTCTGAAAGAGTACAATGTATGTTGAACTGTATGTTGTTGAACTGCGTCGTCACGTCGAATTCCATGTGACTTCCCAACGCAATCTTCTGCACGCACTGGTAACCGTGAAAGTGAATCGGCACCTGCGGACTTTTCAATATCTCGGCTTTGTACTTGAGGGCGTAGTTCGACTCGTATTCCACGATCGGCATTCTCAATTCCATGCTCCGGATGACGCACTTGGCTGCTTCGGGTAAAGTGTTGGCTATCGGCGTGCCGTAGGCGTTCAAGTTGGTGTATCGCATCAGTGCGTCGTAGTCGTTGGCCGCTCTTCGAAACGTGATCCTCAGTCCTCCCTTCCACATGATCTCCTTGTTGTCCGAGAAGAATCCCGGCAGCAGACGCATGGGAAAGAGCACCGTGTGACTTCTCGTCGGTATTTTGGTTCCCGCTTCGAACCCTCCCGCTTGATAGTACGCCGCATCCGTTTTGGATAATTTCAACGTTCCCACTGCCGTCGACGTGATGCCTGGATAATCGATTCTGTCGATGACGGTGTTGTGTTTCCTCACCTCCACCTGCGAGAACAGGTGAGGCACGAAGTTGTCCACGAGTATCAAATTTTGCTGCTGCGGGAAACGCGTCTCCGCTTTCCTTCTTCACCACGTCGAATTGAAGGTAGAGGTCCGCTTGTGAGGATGAACGAACCCGTCGCCTACGTCCACGTCGTATTCGATTTCCCGGTTCGCTTCGTTCAAATTGTCGAACGTGCGACGATTGGGAGGAAAAGATTGCAACTCGTAACTTTCGATTTGCTCCATTTCAGTATGTGTGTTATTTATTATACGTTGTTCTCCACGATGCCAGTGGTCGTTGCACCTGCGAAATCCACCACCTCTCCTTTCTCGTTCGTCACCACCAACTCTATGTCGTCTATGCGGTTGCGACATACTGGAAAATAGATCGGCGAAGAGGGTGTGTAGATGATCGGTTCCATGAATTCGGAACTGGGTTTGAACGTGGCTATGATTCCCGTCTGCTTGTGACTTCCCAGCAACCCCCCGTCCGAGGATTTCGTGATCATGCCTTCCGCTATGTTGCAGTGAACGTTCAAAGTTTCGATGGCTAGAAATTTAGGAATGTTGGTTGCTACGTGCTTGATGCCAGCTTCGAGTTTTGTGTCGTTCTCGAAACCTAAAAGTTCTCCCATGGTGCCCAGGTCCACGGTCTCCGTCGCGGACACGATTTCCACTCTGTGCGTGACCGAATTTTGAGAAAAGTACGTGCCTTTGGGTAACTGAACTTGCAAAGTGGAAAGATTGTATTGGCCTGGCGTGACGACGATATGTTCGCTTCCGACGCTAATTTTGTTGTTGTGCTGTGTGACGTTAGGTATGAGGTACATGCTGTAGAATGCACGCAGAGCTACGGATTTAGGATAGACGATGTCGTCGTGCAGCGTGAGTTTCAAGATCGAAGATTCGCTCGTGAGATGGAACACGCCCATCGTGGTGCTGTTTGAGGTTCCACAATGCTTTCTGGAAATCTTTGATCTTAGGCTTATTTATTTTAGAGAGAAACGCGAGCATGGAGAGGCAGAGATGCCCGCAGTTCTCGTCTCCGAAATCTTGAATGCGTTCGTCGTTGTAGTATATAGGTTTGTTCGTTTTCAGATAATGAACTAAATTTGTAGGTGGAACACCTCCGAAAGAATCGAAAATGAATGCTTTGTTGTTGTCGTTTTTGTGGTAACATATCCAATGCGTGCCTGGATTTTCTTGACTGTCCAAGTTGACTACGCCGCATTCTCTTCTTTTAACGTTTGAAGGTAACGAGTCGGACATGAAAACGCCTCTGAAGTGTTTGATTTGTAACGGTTCGATCAGAGATTCAATGTCTCGGTTGGTGAGTGCTGTTGTTTCTTTTTTTAAAACTTTTTCATTACGCCCACCCCCTTGCCCCCTTTCTTCTCCATGGCCAGGTTGTGACGTTTCTGTTCTTCCAATTCCGCCTTGTTGTTCTTCGAGTCGATGACGGTTTTTGCGATGGCGGCGCTACCACCAGCCAAACTTCCAACGGCCCCCAATGCTGCCAGGATGGCCGGGATGCTGAATATGAAACCTCCGATCTTTTGCTGTTTCCGCGAACGCTGCAACCGTCTCAATTGAGGTGTGCTGAGAAGTAATTTCATTCCGTGTCCTTTCGACAAGCAAGAACGTTTCTTCTCGCGTTGTTTCTTGGTGAGTAACCCATCGAGGGCACCTAGATCTTTAAGATTCGAATATGGTATCTGGTACACGACACCCTTGGGCTTCATGTTGATGCTCTATATGTTGTTTTTTTTCACGGTATGTTATTTATATATATAAATGTTCTGAGATTTTTTTTGTTTCCCTCTGGTGTAATTTTTTTTACAGTATGTTATTTAAATATATGTTCTGAGATTTTTTTGTTTCGTGTAATTTTTTTTCAATTTATGTTATTTTATATATACTCCGTGCAGCCTTTACACAAATTCTATTACGTGCTTCGATTTCTTACCAAGAAGTTCCTTTGTCCCCTTGTACACGATTCGAGTTTTGTTCTCGATTAAAATAGCTAGCTTCTCGTCGGATAACATGTTAGCGTATCGATCTGGTAAAAATAGACTGTATTGTCCGTCGAGCAACAGACGCACCTTGGAACCATACTGGGTAGAAACGATTGAACCGGAAGTTATCGTGTAAGGTTTGTCGACTTCCAATTCCTGAATTTTTACATACTCGACTGACAAATTTAGCATTTGTTTTAATGCTTGGAGGTCACTCATTTTTTTTCAAGCATATCGAAGAGAAAAATTTCAGAGTGTTAGAGAAATTTAATTTTTTTTCACGATGTGTGTTATTTATATATAGGCTACTTTTTTCACGAGATTTTTGTATCGAAGATTTTTTTGTCTGTGTTAGAGGAAGAAAGTCCGTGCTTCCGACAACGCGATGATGTGCGTAATAATATCTTCAGTCTCCTGTTTAGACTTGCGCCAATCATCCGTGTATCGTCTTCTCCCCTGCCTCGCCTCGTACAGTTCATCCAACCTATCGTTTAATTTTTTCCCTGCAGCCGAAAGAAGAGTGTCGAGATCACCGCACCTCATTCCACTGATCTCCCGAAGACGGTCCTTGACAACCATTTCACAAGGGATGCGAAAATCCGGCGTTGATCTCGCTATGATTAAAAGTTTATTAACATCTCCGTTTACTACATGTTTGAATATTTTATATAGCAGTTCGGGTGGTAAGTCAATAATACGAGAATGTTTTTTTACTGTATGTTATTTATATACCCCACCCAAATTTTTGTTTCGTGTTCATGGCTATGGTGGTGCCCAGTGCTGCAACTCTTTCACCCAGCGATGCCTCTCTGCTGACGAATCTTTCGAAAGCGGCATGTTCCAATTTCCTGTCTGCTTCGTGACGTGCATCCAGATCCGTCTGCGTGGTGTTGTAAGCGATGTCGTGATCTTTGCATGCGGCGTCCAACGGATTCACACCCTTGTCTCCTCTCTCCAATCTTTTCTCGAGTTTGGTACCCGGTCCGCAGTACTGGTAGCCAGGTAGATGCATCTCGAAAGGTAACTTGTTGATGATGTCGTTCACTAGTCCTTTTCCTTCGGCCACGTTCCAGAATCTCGGAGGCAGCGTGTTGATACTTTTAATGAGGTAACCTATGCCCTTGTCGTCGTTCACGATGAAGTTCGAAAGTTTGGTGCTGATCATGTCCACGATGCCAACCTTCTCGTTGTAGAAATTACGATTGCCTGCATTCTCTTCGCCGGCTATCACCAACAATCTGTCCACGAGCTTCCTCACGTCGTCCACCCAAACGAATTCTTTGGGTAACTTGTTGTAGCGTTTGACGCCGCTTCCACTCTTCACCTCGTTCCAAATCGGTTTGATGAGATTCCTGTACTTCTCGCCGCTGCTCGATTTCATCCAATTCTGCGAGGCGTCGTTGTTATGGTACATGGCATCCGTCATGATCAGAATTTCCCTGTAACTTTGGTAATCTTCGTCGGTGAAATCTTTCGGCTGCTTTTTGGCAACGAGTTCCCACAGTCCCACCGTGCCCGGATACCTGGTCCAACTATCCTTATCGCCTAAATTAACTTTAATGTCGTTGCCTTCGAAGGTCACCTTCGATTTTCCAATCTTCCAAACCACACCGCCACCCTCGTTGGTTTCCATGCTCGGATACAATCCGAACACTTCATCCTTTTCGAATTTCCCCGTGCTCAGGTAGTCTCGTGCCAAAGGTCCCAACTCGATCTTATCCGAAGACGTGCTACCTATGGCTCGACGTCGTGCCGGTACGTCCTTCAGTTCGAACGGCGTCGAAGGAATGCTCGAAATGGGCATGGGTACGGTGTAACTTTTACCTGCCAGTGGTACGAGTTCGTTGATCAAATTTTTATTTTGATCCGTGACACTTTTAATTTCTTTACCTAGACCGCTGATGGCGTCGATCACAGGTTGATCCTGACGTTTCTTCTCTTCGTAGGATCCGCGATTCTCGGATTTCCAACCTTTGAAGCGCTTCACGAGGAATTCTCGCAACTTGAGATTTTCGTCTTCTTGATATTGACGTTTTGACATTTTTCTATATACGTTGAAACGTTTTTGAAACGTCGAATTCTCAGCCTATACGTTCGGTTCTCGTAGTTTTCTTGCTGTCATCCGCTTGAGACTATCCACTTTTCTAACACTCACTTTTTGTTGTAATGGTTATTTTATATATGCTTGTCAGACGTTTGAAAAAAAAGAATGTTTTTTTCAAATTTTATTTTTTAGATTCTCTCGACTTTTGATTTTTTTTGGATTTTTTTCTTCTTGTTGCAAATCTGAAATTGTCCTCTTGTTAGCCTTTGAGACGTCTAGATAAACGTTTATTTTATTCCTATATTTTCCATGGTTTGCTTTTCGAAATCATGTCAATGGTAACGAATCTGAAATCGTCACTGTTCCAACAGTGGGAGCAGAATTTAGAAAATAGATTGTAATTTATGTCAGCCCCTACGTAATCATCGTGTGCGTGTTTTAAATTGGTGTGGTCTTGTCGAAACAAGCAAATAAAATTAGCGTTATCGCGTAGCATTTGTTTCGGAACCTTGGAAAAAGTTTGTGCCAGGTAGAAACAATCCAATCCTTTGTGACGTCCTCGAGTGAAAAAATTACGAATCTCGTTTTGATTTTCCAAGATCATGTCGTCGAACACCACAACGGAATTCTCGAGACAATCGTCCAGTGGAATGATTTCGGATGCGAAAGTTGCAATGCCCAGTCCCTCGTACAGTTTCATAAGTTGCTGGTATTTCGCTTGTTCGAGACTTTTCGAAAATACGTAGAGGTGTCTGTTTTCCCAGTCTAACCAATTGGGTCAGAGGATAAAATTATCAATGAGCAGTGTCGTCTTTCCGCACCCCGAAGGTCCTACGATCAGACACCGTATGCTATCGGGGAGAAATTCGCCGTTCCTTTTCTTCGTTTGATTTTCCGAATCAGGTAGACGTTTCACGACATTCCACGTACTCATAGAATCACTTCGTTCGAATCGATCCAACTCGTGTCCGGAAGTTCCTGCCATTTCACCAAAAGTTTGTCACCTCTCTTGCGCAAAACTTTTTCGATGAGGTACGTGTCGGGGTATTTAGTTTTAGAGAGTTCCTCCTCGTAGAAGCGCCCCAATAAAATTTCACCGCCACTGTCCTTTATTATATACGTGTGACGGTTCCCGGGTAAAACTCGAACCACGGTAAAATGTTCCGTGCTCCAGTTTCGTGTGAAACCCCTGTCGAACGTTCGCTTCAATTTACTGACCCTCACCTGGTCTCCAATTTTGTATTTAGCTTTTTTGTCGTGGGTGTGTACTTTGGACAGTAAACGGTAGAAATTAATCGCTGCTCGTCGGACTTGGTAACGTCAGCTGGTTTCATGCCTATCTTTCTGTGCACCGTGTGATTATATTCGTTAACGAGTTCCGGAAGAATGGTGACCCACTTGTAGCTTCCCTGAAGCGTGAATCGTGACCACATGCGCGATTTCAGAGTGCGATTAAATCTTTCCACGATGCTGGCCTTGACGTCACTGAAGGTCGAGTAATGTTGAACGTCGTGTTTCCTAATAAACTTTTGGAATACGGCATTGTAAAATTCCTTCCCCTTGTCCGTGTGCAGAAACCGAGGTCGTCTGCCGCCGCTATCGCGAAAAATTGTCTTGAAAGCTTCCGTGACGGACGTTCCTGTTTTCGCCTTCAAAGGTAGAGCCCATGCGAATTTCGAAAATGTGTCTATGACGGTGAGGAGGTACTTGTTGAACTTGTTCAATTTATGTACGTTTTTTAACTTGCCGCTACTCATCTCGACGAGGTCGCTTTCCCAGAGGTCGTCGATGCTCTTGGTTACCACCGCCAAACGTTCGTAGTTGCGGCGTGCAGGTTTATGCAATTCTTCGACGATGGCTTGCCTAGACATTTTTTTTAGAGATTACGTTTGAAGAGAAGCACCAGCGTGATGGGATTCAAAGAGGGTGGCACCTCGCTCGTGTTTTGAACGATCAGCTTATCGCCGGCACGGTATCACGGTAAGATCTTCGTCTTCGTGTATTTCATATATGTTGCGCGTTTCGTTCCAACGTGCCAGAGGAATGTTTCCTGCTTTCTGGACACCACGATTCGATATCAAGGTCATGGTGGGGACGCTAGCTTTTCTGCCGTGAGACCAGTACGAAAATTCGTTTATATGAATCGTGCCATCGAGGAGAAACTTGTAGTACGGATGATAAGGATGCAACATGTACAGTTTGTTACCTTCGACGAACGTGGAGATTCTCTGCTGATTGGGTACGCTGTTGATTTCGATGGCTTGCAAGGTGAACAATTTGGCGAATTTAGTGTCGACGCCGAGCAGATTACTCTGAACGTGTCCGAGTTTATTTTCGATGGGCAACAAATGCTCGACTATGGTATCCGTTACTGTAGAAAACGACGGTTTTATTTTCACTTCCACGTTCAACTGCTTGTAGTTTTCGTTGAGTTCTTGCAACTTGGCACCGAAAGAGGCCAGCGTCGATTCCTGCGTGGTTGATCTCTGATGTTGACGACAATGTTATGAAGGTTCTCGACTTGATTCAATTTCGAGCTTTTCTCGGTAAGATCGTTCACGATGCTTCGCATCTCTGTAAACTGCGTGTGAAGATCCGTGACGCTCTGCGAAGTGGGCAGCGTAGACACCAGCGAACTGATTTCGTCTCGAATCTGTTCCACGTTTGCCGTTTCCGTTTCTAGTCGTTTCAGCATTCGAGATATGTTCCTTTTCAAAGCTTGCAATTCTTTGGAGGTGGGGAGATTGGCCACCGTACTTTCGAGATCGCTCAACGAACTTTTGATGTCGCTCGAATCGGATAGTGCCGTCACCGCCGTTTTCAATTTTTCCAAATCTTCGCTCGAAGGCACGCTCGTCCGTAACGATTCCAAGTCACACTGTATGTTGTCCAGCACGTGATGAAAATGAGCAAGATTGGATTCGACGTTCAAATTTTCTAATATTCGATCTTCTGCTGAACCATGCTTAACGTGTCCTGAATGCTCGTCAACGCGCTCGCTTCAGCGTGAATATTTTTAATTTCTTCGTTGATCAACTCCAAAGACGCCTGAAGCGTAGCGATTGTGGTTTGAATGTGTTCGAAATCTTGATAAGCCTCCAATTGATTTTTTATGTTCTCGACGCTTTTACCGATGACCTGCAGTTCGTCTGACGATGGTAGGTTCGTCATGATATCTTCCAAAGTCTGCAACTTGGATTTAATTTCTTCCAACGTGCCGGTGAATTCTTCTTGTAATTTAGAAACGACGACATGCAAGCGTTCTACGTCGATATCTTTCACGACGGTTTGAAGTTCGGAGAAATTCTTTTCGATTGCGGAAGTTCGCTCTTCGATTTCGAGTTTCAATTTTTCCAAATCTTCATTTTTCGATTGAAATTGCTGTAATTTGAGCAAATCATTTTGAAGCGAATCCACGCTCAACTGTATATTTTGAAAGTTGTCGTAAGAAGGTACGTCGACATAATTTTTTATGAGCGTTTTCAGTTCGGAATCGATTTTCAGAATGGGGTCGAGACATTGCGTTTGGAGCGTAGCGATCTCCGACTCTAAACTTTTGTTTAAGGTCTCCTGCAAAGCGATCAAATCGCTCCTCAACTTTTTGACTCGAACGTCCAACATGAGAATCTCTTCTGCGTGGTCTACACGCTTGGTGTGGCCGAAAATGTCGTTAGGCATTTTTGGTTAACGGTTATTTATTATAGGATAGACGATTCGTAATTCTACGAAGAGAGGAATGAGTTTGTTAAAGTACCTTGTCGTGCTTCATTCGAAAAATTTTCTTGCCGCTAGAAATTTTGATTTCGCCTGCGTTCTCCGGATTCACGATGATCCGAAGTTTCCCGTCGATCGGAATTTCGTAGAAATGTAGATTGTTATTGAAGACGTAAAAAATCTTTCCCACGTCGTCGTCGAATTTCGTCCAAATGCTGTTGAGGTGAATAATCAGTAGACCGTTGAGTTTAGTTAACACGGAAGGTAGAAATTCATGATCTGTCGTCGTGCGGTGTACAGTCTCCATGTTGATCTGTTTTCGGAAACCAAAGAGATTCATTGTCCTTTGCTAGTTATTTATCGTGTATGTGAGACAGTTAAAGTTTATTTTTTTTTCATTTGCATTGCCTACAATTTTTACTAATTTCTAAACGATAGTGTCCCCAAGGCAACGTGTGGATTCCACAAGACAAAATACATATTTTATCGTCATGCGGATCTAATGCTACTTTCCTAACTTTGTTTGTTGTAATCACGTGGTCTACACTTTGGATTCTTTGTTCTATACTTAGTATCGTCGATTGTGAGTAAAGGCAATCGATGTAATCGTGGAAGGTGAGTTTGTTCTCCACCGTATTTTTGCCCACACCTTTTGCTTTCTTCGTGACGCTACTCTCTGTTCTCATGGCACACATTTTCGAACGCAAACCCGCGAACTCGACAATATTATCACCGTTACATTCATCTTTCAGTTTACCTAGAACTTTTTTGTTACGAGATGGAATTCCAAATCTGTTGGGTTGAGGATATGCAGAAGTATCGAAATACTCGAGCATGGAAGGATTTTTTATGTATTCGTATAGGTTAGGTGTTTGTATGCTGTAAATGAAGCTGTCGGTGTCCGTGTACAAAAGTGATATCTTATCATTGTAGAAGGGTTTCATCACGTCGTAATGAAATTCGAACATGTAAAGTTTCGACAAGTCGATAACCGTTGCGCCAACGTAAATTGGTTTTCTGAATTTCATCAATTTTATATCTAGATTGAAAAGTGCCAAATTCTCGTTGTAAATTTATCTCGACTTGAATCTAGGATCGGCCACCCACTTCATGCATTTATTTTTATCCGAAACCAATTTCACTTTTACGTGATTCCGCACGTTTTCCATCGTCTTGCCGTACACCGCGTTATTCATCAATTTAAAAAAATCTTTGTCTAAATCGTTAGTGGCAACCGTCCTATGTTGCGTGTTTGTTTCAATGTACGGTTTGAGCCACTCGGAATGTTTAAACCTTAGGACTCTTCTAACATTCGCTACCTTAGCACCGTTCCCGATCAAGAATCGGAGATTCGAGTAATGAACAACGTATCTCTTTTTCCCCTCTAGAGTCAACAAAAGCTTGCATTGATTAGAATGAGGCGAAGATTTGAAGTCGGATGCCGGTGGTAAATCGCTGAACAGATCGTGTAAGTGGTCTGGGAATTCGATATCCACCTCTGCGAAGAAGCCATGGTCGCTATCGTCGAAATTTCCTACGTCTGTTGATGCCCATTCGAATCCCCCGTAAGGAAGTTTCTGTACCATGGCATGTCCGTAGAGATTATTAACGTCGGCGTAGAAGATGTAATTCGATGCTCGATTTGAATCATAATCTTCTTCCATGTGCACGTTGTTGGCTTTTGCATATCTCTGCACACATTGTACCATCCCGCCCCGAATCCCCCTCTCGATGAAAAGTAACATGTCCACGTCCGATATCAGTTCCAGCTTGACCTTTGTCTGGAATAACATTGCCGACCACGCCAATCACGGTAGGCTGTAGAAATACGCTGGATCTAATTTGTAAATATTCGTTGCCGTTTTCCTGAACGCTTGAAAAACATCCACGAGTATCGTCACGTCTAATTTTAAGTAGGCATCGATGTAGTCTCCGAGTGTCCTACATTCTAATTTCTCCCACATGAGATGCGCGTGTTGGTATTCTTCGTTCGTGATTCCTTTCTCTCTGAGTCGACTGTAAAATTCTCTTGGAAGTGGAAGAACGTCGTCGTTAAATTTAGAATCATCACTAACGTATTCGTAAGGATAAATCCCTTTACGTCTAACGAGTTCTATGTCTACGTTGGGGAAACTAGCTTTTGTAATTTTAAATTGTTCGTCTAAAAGTTTGCTGGCAAGAGCGTCCAGGCTGGCAGAGAGAAATCTGTACGAATCCAGAAACCTCATCTCGATGGTATTTTTAGTCTCGGGAATCATAACTTTCTTACTTATGGAGATGTATCGTTCTTCGTTTTGAGCAAGAATATATATTTTTTGAGCGTCGTATCCGAGTTTCCTAATTAAGGGATGAAAGTCGTAATTAGAGCCATTGTGGAAGAATATGGGGACTAATTTTGGTTTTTGGATTTTGAGGTTGCACGCATTACAGATTCCGCTTACGAAGCGACCGTCCGTATGCGAATTGTGAAACACTTTACGATTGTCGTCCGTGAAGTGGTTATCGCACACAGGACACTTGACAGTGTCGTAGAAATTTTGAAGTTCGATAGCAGATAACGGAAGCATCGGTTTCGATGTTTGCAGCATGCATCCAATTTTCCCAACCTCCTCGACCATCTTTTCGAAGAAGCGTTCGATTGCATCGGGTCCTCGGTATACGTACGGTTCATCTATTTTATCCCGTCGCACGACAACGTAACCGAAACTGTTTGGTCCGTGAAGCTGGTAAGGTGTGGTGGAAGAAACTTCGGGATCCGGATCGCAGTACGAGAGTGGTTTTAGGAACGCCTCGAAATCAGCAACGATGATGGCCGGATGTTCCAACAACGCCTTGTGCATTTTGAATTCTTCCACTTCGTTCTTTTCGGGCATCAACATTCGAACCGGTCTGTTGTTGCCTCAATATATTTTATGTTCGTCAAGTTTGTCGATAGCAATCTGACGTCCGGTGTATTTTCGATAATCGGATTGTTGTCGATCGTTGAACGTGGTTATACATCTCGGCCAAACTTCGATGTTGTTTCCATACTTGGTTGATTGACTTCTGACCAAGCGTGATAGTGAACGAATTAGTGTGTAGTGATGAACACTGTCGTTTGAAATTAGAAAAAGATTAATCACACGAGCATCGTCATCGTCGACATCGCTTATCCTGACGGGATGCACGAAATGTTTATCCAACGTATAGGAATACACATTAATAGCGATGCGTTTTCCTGCACGATTTTCGACAATGTCACCGGGTATTCGATGCCAGACATTACACTTTGAAAGTCGGTCTCGTATTGTTTGTAATTAGAAACCTGTTCTGGATTATTTGACCAATGAACAGGATGCAGTGCAGCCAATATACACTAAAGGAAACATTTTTTATCGCTGTTCTGTATATTTAACACAGCTCTCTTGTGTTGAATGTTCGGTGGAAGAGGAACGTAGCTGGAAGCTCGAAGAGGCGAGAATCGGTTCACGTAAACAGTTAACGTGCGAGGACTTCCACACAGAGACCATCCCGATCCTTTCTTAACCAGTTCATTTGAAAGATCAGAATAAAATTCGTCCAAATTATCGACGTCCGCCAAATGAAGAGCCTGGTTTTTTGTTCGATGATAAAAGACTCTTGTTGTACCATCGACTTTTTCGTATTCGGAAAATAGATCAACGTATAACTTTATGGAATTATTTTATAATTTATTTTTTAGAATATTTATCACGGATGTTTTCGTTTCACGCAAGAAACTAAGAATGTCGCAGCCTGGTTCCGAAGTAAAAGAGAAATCCTGAATGTGACGGTTGAATGCGGATCTAATCGGTTTGCGTTCATTGGATAATTTAACTTGTTTGGAAGTGGTAGCTTCCGTTTCTGGATCATCGATTTTTCTTTTCAATGTTCCTCGTTCGATCGATGGTTTGCAAATTTTCAGGTGTTTACTTAAATGTGCAATGCTGATCATCTTTCCGCATCGAGCACAAGGCTTAGAAGGTAACGAACGATTAATTCTCGAACCTGTTTCGTTACATTTTGCCGTGTGTACCGATAAATTGTTCCTTGAGATTAGCTTCCCACAAGTAACACATTGAGTTTTATCATTTTTACGATTGAAACTGGTGGTGGATGCCATTATGATTACTCCAAAATCACAGAAATCAAAAAGTGTCTAGTATATAATAGCGATACAATTTTCAGGTATGTTATTTTATATAGAATTTCTTGGTTGTGAATACAAAACTCAAAAATTCAATCTATACTGTAAATAGAATTTCCAGGTATGTTATTTTATATAGAATTTCTTGGGTGCGAATACAAAAAAAACTCAACGCGCCACGTGCATTCGCAAGATCATGACCTTGCGTAAAAAAAAATCAAGGAATTCAAGAATTGCGAGAAGAAGACCTTGCCACCGGGCAAACTGCTCGAAATGGACGCGAAACAGAACACGGCGAAGTTGATGATGAACAGCATGTACGGTCAGATGTACGAGCTGAAAGACATACCCGAAGAGATTCGATCTCAGGTGAACCAATTTTACGTTCGAAGGCCGTACGGGAAAACATGAGGCTCGTTCGTTTCGAAGAATCCCGCTTGCGCTTCTCTAGTTACTTTTCTGTCGCGAACCATCTTATTGAAATCGCGCGACGTGGTCGAAAATTTCCCATCGAACCCCCGCGTCCGCGCATGATGTACATGGACACGGATTCGCTTTTCATCCTCATGGAGAAACGCCATCAGGCTAACCTGATCGATCACCTGCACGAGCGGTTGGTTCCCGAACTTGCGGGTGAAGGTCGAATTCGTACTGAAAAATTTTTCGCGCTGACCAAGAAAAAATACGCCGTGCAGCTGGCCGACAGCAACGAGGTGCAATTTAAAGGGTTGAGGACCGCCATAGATGTGCGAGAGAGGAATTTTTTACTTACAATCTTGAAGAAAGCGTGGGGCGAATACTTCGACACGGGATATCGAACCACCGACTCGGTCGATCAGATCGTCACGAGCATCGTGTGGCCCACGGCGAAGGCTTACTTGGAGTTCGTGGAAAGGCACGCGACTCAATTCGATCTGGGGAGGAAGCTCGATCTGTCAGCTCCGCTGGCTAGTTTCAAAAGCGACTGCATCAACGCTCTGGCTTGGCGTCACACGTTTTCGAGAAGGTTTTCGGAAAGGATCCGGCCAAGTACCTGCGAACGATTTTTCCGAACACCGTCTGCGACGGCCACGTTCTGAACGAATTCACGTGGACGACCCAGCATCGTTTCCACACGCATTACTTTCTCGGCTGGGGTCTGATCTACCGATTCTGCTGCATCATCCCGACCTTCTTCATCATACACTGCAACATCAATTACCTGGTGTTGCATTATACGGTTCTGGAAAACAAGTTGAACGTCCTGAAAGATTTGTACCAGGACGTGACCGAAACTGACGCGTTCAAAACTAATTTCTGCGCCTCCTGAGGACGGAAAAGAGAATATCGAATCAGTACAAAACCTTCGAACGGACGATCTTGCCCGATAATTTTCGTTTCCACCAGATCCTGGAGGGTGGCAGCGAGCAGCTGCAGCAGCAGCACCAAGTGTGGTCGTGGGCCGCGTACATCGATTCTCTCAACTTGGACGCGAGCAAAAAACGTTATTTTCCCAAAAAGGATTCTGCATTCGTTCGGGAGCGTATCGAGCGCGTGAACTGGGTGAAGGTCCCCGCACCGTGGGTCGAAGTCGTGCGAACGCTTTTTTCTTATTTTCACATGAAAGATCGCAATTTCGGAGCCAGGCAATTATTTGGAACCGAGGCGAACAACAACACCGTGAAAGCGGTCGTTTCTCCAAAGTTGGGATTCAGCTTGATCCTCGACCAGATCGACCCGCAGGAGAACGAAGCGTGCCTGCACCATTTCATCCCGGGCAACATTCGCATCGAATTCTCCTGCTGCGACGTACCGGACTCGTGCTGCGAATTTTGCCACACGATGTGTTTCCTGCAAACGCTGACCAACACAACCCCGACGCTCATTTCTTCGGATTTGAAAGTTATACTCGTAGGCACCGAACCTTCCTCGTTGCAACCCATCACGAACAATTACAGAGTATGCCAAAAATGCCGCGCCTGGTTTAGATCGTCGTCCGACGTCGATGCTGCAAATAAAAAAAATGAAAGATCACTGAAGATCGTAAAAAAAAATCGTAAGATAGGTTAAGTTATATCACGTAAGATCGTGATCGAGTAAGATGTTGGCAAAATTGCGAGAAAATAAGGCTTGTGTCTTACAAGAGCAAACCATTAAGTCGAGCTCCACTTTCGGTTGGTGAACTCTCTCTCCATTTGGGTCTACTACAGTTCGGTGTGCAAATTAAAAAAAAATGATAGGTTAATTTATATCACCGAAGATCGTAAACAAAAATCGTAAGATAGGTTAAGTTATATCACGGAAGATCGTGATCGAGTGAGGTGTTGGCAACACTGCTAGAAAATGAGGCTTATGCCTTACAAGAGAAAAGCATTAAGGCGAGCCTCACCGAGCCTCACTTTCGGTTGGTGAACTCTCTCCATTTGGGTCTACTAAAAAAAAACAATTATTATTTTTGTTTGTTTGCTTGGATCACAATACAGGCACGCGCGCATATGTGTGTGTGCGACAGAGAGAGGTTTACAAAAGGTCACGATATATAAACATGGTCCCGGACTTGGAAAAAAGTTATGATAAGGTGCATTCATCCTTCAAGGATGAGAGAGTGCATTTACTCATCACGCTGTGTCAGCGCAATAAATGAGGCGCGGAACGTGGAAAGAAAATAAGTTTTTTTTAAAGATTTTTGATGCTGTTTTCATCGCTGTGAAACATCGTCAGCGCAATGAATGAGGCGCGGAACGTGGAGAGAAGGCGAGTTTTTTTTTTTTTTTTTTTTGTTTTTTTTTTTGAGGTTTTGGTGAACCCCAAATGAGTAAAGTGAGTGTTTGATGTTTTGGTGCTGTTTTCTACGCTGTGAAACATCGTCAGCGCAATAAATGAGGCGCGTAACGTGGAGAGAAAGTGAGTTTTTGAGGTTTTTTTGATCCCCAATTGATGGCTGTCAACCGGGTTGATTACACTACTCTAAAGTAGGTCAAAGCATGTAGAGGCTCTCGTGTAGTTTTGCTCGTAATAATAAAATAAAAGGATAGGTTAAGTTATATCACGTAAGATCGTGGTATACCTACAAATGCGAGTGTGAAAAAAAGGGAAATTTTACTAAAACATCGCTAAACGCTAAAACATCGACAAAAAATTGTCAAGATATATCAAAAAGTGTTATTCAATTCATAAAAAAGGCTACAAATGCATACCTACCAAGTGTGAGTGGGAAAAAAAGGGAAATTTTACTAAAACATCGCTAAACGCTAAAACATCGACAAAAAATTGTCAAAATATGTCAAAAACTGATATTCAATTGATAAAAAAAGAGGCTACAAATGCATACATACAAAGTGTTACTTAGAAACAATACACTTACACTACTCAAGTTGAAGTTATTACTTTTTAATAAATAAAAGTTGTGCGAGAAGTCTTCAATTTTTCAGATATTGATTACAGCATAAAGCGGGCTGAAAATTATAATTTTAATTTTCTACGTCAAATTGTATGAATCGCAAATAGTATTTCCCCAAAGCATTGAAAAGTAAATCCTACATTACGATATTACAATTACAGCAGCTCTTTTGTTCCACGCAGGGGTGACCACAAAGGGGAATTAAGGTAATTTGCCCAATTGAGATTTTGAGGGGCGATTTTTTCATTTCAAATAAAATAAAAGTAATGTTTGATATTTTAACAAGCATTATAATTTTCATAATGTTTGTAGTGCAAAAATTGTGAAATAGATTAAGATAAAGACTTGAACATCAACGAGTCAGCTTATAGTTACGGCTTTAACAAGGAAGTCAAAAATTAAGCAAATGTTCATGTAAGTTTTGGAGCTTTCCTGGGGACGAATGATGAAAAGATTCCCTCGTGCTATCGACCAGGTGAGTTGCGGAAATATTCCAAACTTTCGAGAGCTAATATCACACTCATCTTCAGGGTAAAAGTGCAGTCCTGAACGTCAAACCTTTTCGTGTCTGCTAGATCCGCGCTGGTGGTCGACTATCGCTAGCCTAGCTGGGTGCAGTTCGAGCCCCTTGAAGCGATTGAGATTACCCCTTTTCCCCATGAATAGCTATTGTTTATTTTATGATGCGGTCTCAGTAGTTCGGATATTTGGCTATAATTTCTGTGTTTCGGAAATATGGTCTGTCGTCCTCGTTCATTGAAAGATCTGCTAATCCCGACTTTTCCGGTTGAAAATGCATGTTCAAATTTGGTGATCTTTGCCACTCTCTTCTATTGTCTTGCCCGTCTGCTCAATGTATGCTTTACCGCAATTGCATATAATATGGTAAACTCCAGGTGCCCTAAGTACTAAATCGTCCTTGTGTTTGCGTAGTAGGCTTCTGATCTTCGGCGGGGGTTTGCCAATAGTTTTTATGTTCTGCTTCCTGAGAATTCGGCTTATAATTTCGGAGAGATTTCCGGATTGTTATCTTCATGTCAGCTTTTTCCGGTTACTTGAAGTGTATGGATTCCCTGATGTGTCCGGATGTCCTCATGTGTACGGGTTTCCCGATTTATCTGGATTTTCCGATGTAGCCTGATTCCCTGGTGTGTCTGGAATCTTTGATGTGCTGGTCTTCTTGGACAGTACTGGTTTCAATATTTTATTGATCTTGTGTTCCGAGTACCCGTTCTGTGTAGAAACCGTGCGAAGATGCTGTATTTCCTCTGAGAGATGATCCGTGTCGCAGTAGGAGATGGCCTGGTGGAATAAGGTGGATAGTACTGGATCGTGTTGAGTTTTTTTATTTAATTTAATTATTGGCATTAAATATAAATCGGTTTGAGTCGGTTTTCGGTATACACTGTGTCCCAATGATCCGTCTGGCTTGCGTCTGATGAGAATACCCAATAACGGCAGGTTGTTGTTCTTCTCAATCTCCATGGTGAACTTTATATTTGGGTGAAGATTGTTCAGGTGATCTATGAATGGCTGAAGAGTTTCTTTACCGTGAGGCCAGAAGATATAGGTGTCGTCGACGTATCTGGAGAATGCGGCAGGTTTCAACGGAGCTGTGCGCAGCGCTTCGTGCTAAAAGTTCTACGTGGAAAAATAGGATATGGCAGGCGAGAGTGGGGAGACCAATGCCACACCGTCTGTTTGTTTGTAGTATTTTCCACCGTAGCTGAAGTAGGTAGAAGTCAATGTTTGTTTGAAAATACTGATAATTTCTGGTGTGAGTTGGCGTTCTAGTAATTCCAGTGAATCTTGAAGTTACACTTTGTTAAAGAGTGACACTATTAGCAAATGTTGTACAAATTTCAATTAAAAACATTTAATTTCCTTAGAAATCCATTATCGTCCTATTATGAAATCTTGCACACAAACTGTTATATGGTGTATTCAAATCATATATTTTTTTCAAAGAAAATAATGGGGTGTTTTTGAGACTTTCAAAACTCTCTTCTTCGAGGTTATGAAAAATTATACAATTCAAGTAACACAGTAATGTTGCATTTCAAATTAAATATCATTCAAAAGAGAAGAGAATGATACTAATTTTAGTTTAATAAGTCAAACAGATTTTGATTTACAGACGTTAAAATAATTCAAAATGTTGCAGATTTTGTTTTCAATATTTGCTTCTTTGAAAGTTAATAACTCAAATATTATGATCTCACAAAATCTGAAATTTGGCAGTTGTTGTCCTCTTGATAGGTAGTATTAATTAAAAAAATCTTAAAAATCTGAATTACAAAGGTTCAAAAATATTATTCTATTGTTTGATTTCGCATGTAATGGAACTTCTTAAAATATCGTGCTTAGTGTTAGTATCCTGCTTAGTTTAAAGCAGGTGCATAATTTGGAACTAAAATATATCGAATCCGCATATCTAACTTCATGTCACAGTAAACTTTTACTTCAACAAGTTGCATTTGCACTGAAGAAAAAATTCACGTAATTATTGTTATGAGTTACTAAAATATATTTACCTCATGTAATCATGGGAGAGAGTTATTTGAAAGAAAAAGGTACAATTTGTGACCAGAGTTTAAGAATTTCTATCCAGGGTTCTGTAATGTCTCGCGAAACAGAATCGGGTATGCGGCTGGAGTTTGAATTTTCTATCTTTATGATAAGTTGTGTAACTATTTGTGTTACTATATTATGAAATTGTTAGATTTATAAACCCACTCAGAGACAATATTTATGTGCTTATATACATAATTTATTTTACTACATTAACCAATTAATGTGCTAGCTTTAATTTGTCTTCGGAAATTGAACAATTAAAAGCTATGAACAGTGTAACATGGTATTTCATTTAAATAAACATATTTTTTTTATGTATGATGGGTACCCCTGTTTACAGAGGAGGGGCAGATCAGGTGTAGTGTTTAGTAAAGCTGAGAAATAGTTACTTTCGGTAGACACCCTCTCGTAATTGTATACTGTATGCGGATAACGATGTGGTTTGAGGGCACAAATGATATGATTTTTCGGGGAACACGTGATATGATTTTTGGGGACGCATAACATGATTTTGGGGGATCGCACTATTAGCTTCAGGGGTGATTGGCTCCCCTGGTTCCACGCATCTTTTTAACGTTTTTAACACTAACATGCGCTGAGGAGTAGCCAGTCCAGATTGATAGATCAACCGGTGTCATTGATCTAATTATTTTCAAATCGTACGATTTATCGTTTGTTGAAGGTGTACACATTTCATATGCAATATTCTATTTTCACGTTCTTCTCACTACTCTGTGCGATCTGTAGGCAGGCTGGAATAAGTTACTACAGCAGCCATTTCTACTGTCTGACCAGTACGCTGCTCCCTCGTCTCCAACCAGAAGTTCAGTGCAATGGATGAAATCTCTTGGTTTCAGGCACCCCATTATATCACATGTAGAAACATATAGAATATTGGATTTCTCCAATTCCCTTACATTTCGTCTGAGTAAGTCAAACGAGTGATTTTAATATTTACACGACAAACTCTACAAATTATATTCATTTATAATAGTATGTAGTTTTGAAATGGGGAAGTATACAAATACTGAAACCTGATCTTTTTTCTCCAGTCAAGAATGTAATTACGAGAATGTCGTAAAGAAATACATAATCTTATATTTTAAGTTTTAGTAGGATTAAGTACACTTAATTTATTGCCCACAAGTACTCAATATAATTTCATAAACTCGTCAATCTGAGGTTTGTACATACGTGGTAGTGGAGAGGAAGGTGTATTGTACTCTGTGGTGAAGTAAAGGAAGAACGTTGAAGTGAAAAAATGTAGAGAGGACAATCTACATCCATTAGTTTTACATCTGTGCTAATTTAAATTTTTGCTATTTCATATCACTTATATGGTTTTCGAATTTTGTTAGAGATGCTACATCAAAAATGGCTAGCAAATGGTAGAGGTTAGAGACGTTCATTCTGTACTAGGAATATGAACTGAGGACTAAAAGTGGTAAACGTTATAAGTGTCAAAAGCGAAAGTGTTGGGATATCGCATCGTTCATCAAATCAGCCCGTAAGGACGTTCACACTAGTGACCTCTTGACACGCCCTTTGAACTACTTAGAAATCTACCAGTCACTTTTCACGCTTACCACATTATAAAACATGGCACATTTCACAGTATAACGTTGAAACGGTGTTTGAATTCTTGTGGCACTTACATCGTTTACCAATTTTAGTCTTCAACTCAAGATGTATCTTCACGTGCTTGTTGTTTTCAAAGAACCTTTTTCTTAAACGTAATTGCTCTTGTCTCTGTCTTTCTCTCTGTCTGTGTGTGTGTGCGTGGTTATGCTTGCGTGCATAGATCCAGCTAGAAGATTTTTAACGGATATCAGGTAATTAAATAGTATTTTGAATATCAACGTTGGTTTGAAAATTGGAAAAAATATTAAAATTAGTTAATTTCATGAAACGTAAGTTCAAATGAACAAAGCAGTTATGTACCTTCTTAAGAGGTTTTAGAGTGTACGTAAATTACACAACTTGGTCAGCAGGAACAGAATAAAATAATCACCGATAGCCATCCCCATGACCTTCGACCATACAAGCAATGAACAACAAAGTCACTCTGACCTACGGGACGAGATAAGAACTAATGATACGCCTTGTATCATTCTATGATGGATTAAAACTAGAATTATCAAATATAGCAGATTGCAGACTTCTGTAGCCTACTTCTTTCACAAATAATCTATTCATAGATGGAAGAAGAGAATCGAAATTCTTGCAAATTCAGAAATATCGTCAATTTTATATTCGTAGTTTTTATAGATCCACATTAATACATTTTGTAGTTATAGGGGCCCTTTATTTAAAAAGCAAGAGCGTTTCTACATTATCCCATTGAACAAATTGGAAATTATCTGGAAACCATGAAGACAAATTGTTCTTTTAAATGCTCTCTGTACTCAGTCTGTCTGCTAACCCGTGATATTTGAACCCATCCTGCATATTCAATTCAATTCAATGGTCTTTATTCTTGAATTGAATTGAATTGAATATGCAGGCTGGGTTCAAACATAACAGATAAGCAGACGGACTGAGTACAGAGAGCATTTCGTTCCCAAGAACACGGACACACAATGAAGTTAAGCATTAGGGCGGCCGACAAATCCAAACATACGAGTTTTCATTCTCCGTGTGGATATTTTTATTTCTTGAAATATAACTAAATTATTATATTTTTCTTCAAATAAATAATATTTAGGGGTCGTCTAAATTTACACTTTTACCTAATAAATATTAGTCTATTGTTTATAAACCTATGACATTTACTTTTTGGTCTTTGATGAAACTGGAAACTTTTTTGTGATATACTACTTCACGAAGAAGCAACTATATCACTTCTTCATCTTCTTCTACCAACTTTCACTAGACTTTTAGGTTTGACCGGTGCTCGTTCAGCTGTGACAATCTAATATCATCTGTTATATTCTGTGTTGAATTTAACTGAAAACAGATGTGTCCTCTTGGGCGCTGTAAATGCAAATTAATTTTCCACATCCGCTGTTCAATGAGATATATATATATATATATATATATATATATATATATATGTATAGATAGATAGATAGATAAATTCGGAATTCGTATTATACACTTCTAGGGGTTGTATAGGGGACTTATTACGTTAAATTTTAATAAGGATCCTATTTCCGGAAACTTACCGTTTTGTTACAACATATGACAAAGTCACATAATTTTATATCTCCCTCATCACGTAGACAACCAACATTGACGGAGGGCGACGTCTTTAATCACCTGCTGTTATGAGTGCTGCTTCCAACGTCCTCTGTTTCCAATCAGGTCGGCATCGACCGTCACTTCAGTTGCTATTCAGTCGTGGCTGCAGAGATTTCGCTGTTTACAATCCGGTGTGCTTTGACTACGTCAGTTGCTATTTAGTCGTTGCGGAAGACAGTACAGTATGGGTGAATACACGTTCGTCTAAAACACCGACATATTGTTAATTTATGGCGAAGCTTGAGGTAATGGTAGAGCTGCGTAATGTCTGTATGCCGAGCGTTTCCGAACCGTATCACTCCATCACATACCATTTTTGACCGATTTTGCAACAGCTGCGAGAAACAGGTACCATCAAAGTTAATAGGACCGATTGCTGTGCTCCACGGACATGCCGCACTCACGATGTTGAAGAGGAGGTCCTGCATCGAACTGATGAGAACCCGTCGTAGAGTACTTGCACCATTAACCGTCACACGAATGTGTCTCAGAACAGCGTCTGGGGTATTCCTCATGACCAGCAGCTTCACCCGTACCACCCTCAATTCATACAGGGAACAGGTCCGGCAGATGTTGTACCACGTGTCAATTACTGTGCATGGTTTCTCCACCGTTATGTGGAAGTTCAGGAATTTCCTCGGCTTTTTATTTTTACGGATGAAGCTCATTTCACTAGGGAAGGTGTTTTCAACAGTCGGAACAGCCACATTTTGGATGAAAACAACCTCGTGCCACACATTCTCATGGATTTCGGCAACGGTTTTGCATCAATGTATGGGCTGGTATAATCCATGGTTGTCTGGTTGAGCCGTGTCTTCTTCCGGGTCTATCAGGTCCAAGGTACTTGACCTTCCTGCAAGTGGTATTGGCGAAGTTCTTGGACGATGTGCCACTGGAAATTCGCCATTACATTTTGTTCCAAAATGATGGCGCACCAGCACACTTTGCCCATGACGTTCCACAACATCTCAATCAAACATACGGGGGCAGGTGGATAGGTGGCGGTGGAATAACATCTTGGCCACCATGATCGCCGGATGTGACCCCTCTTGACTTTTTCGTAACATATCACGTAAGGAGTCTTGTATATGAGACTACTGTAATGTCGGATAAAGACCTGGTTGCACGCGTTCTGCTGCAGTAGACACGATTCAGCTCGAAACAGGTATTTTTGAGCGTGTGTATGCAAACGTCTTTCGGAGGTACACGGTTATTGTCGGATAATTGTCTTTCCAAAATGTCAGTTTATGGAAAAGAAATACCATAGGATAGAAATTGGATGCTTGAGAGTGACGTGCGGAACTTTATGGGTTTTGAGATAATCCATTTCAAGATAGAAGTAGCCATATTCGGCTTTCTAATAACAAGTGTTGATATAGGTTCAGTAGTTTAATAAATTAAATTCCGGTCCAGGTGAGCATATCAGCAAGCGTAAATGTTTTCTGGAACATATTTATATGTAAAGTATTTAAACTCGGTACAGATGAACCAATTTTCCGGATTAATTTAAATACAACCCAGGATATGTTTTTTTCCGGATGAATTTAAATACGGCCCCGGAACTTTTTATCAGGCTTAATTTAAATACGGTACAGGAACCTCATTTCTGGCTGAATTTAAATACGATCCAGCAATACTTTTCTGACTGAGTCTAGGAACTTTATTCCGGCTGAATTTAAATACGATTAAGGAAACATTTTTAGGTTTACTTTAAATGCAATCCAGGAACCTATTTTCCGAATCATTTTCGTATTGAAACGAAAATAAACGCAACTTGGACTGAAGTTAAATTGTTTGAGAAAAAAGGTTCAGGCGCTGTAACTTAACCCAATAGAACCTATTAGATGTACGGGTTCCTTAATATTTTAAAAAATCAGTATTCTTAAATTTGATGCTTTGAGTTTCTAAGTCCACTTTATGCAAAATAAACAGATCGCGATTGGACCTAACATTTATAGTCGGATCCGAACTACTATGCGTCTCAGTCGAGTATCGATGTTTAAATGAGGTCCAAGTTCCATTTGGAAATGAAACAATATGGAACATGTACCGAATTATACCCTTCCGATAATAAACGTCTGTCTTGTAACGGAACTAAACAGAACCCATTGGAATTTATGGGATACTGGTTCTTTTAAAATTAATATCACTGTAATTTTTGTTTTCTTTTGATTCAGAAAAAATAAATAAATTAAAATTGTGTATTACGGCTTCTATTCAAATTTATGCATTACACCATTAAGTCTTGTTTTCATGATGTGAAAAACTCAATATGCTGACCAAAACAGAAATTTATTTTATTATAAAAATAACCTAAACGTAACGTTCCAACATTCTAGCAAAGTCTTCTTCAGATTCTGCAGCAAGTACAAATGCAACAAAGTACAAAACAGGACGATATACATACACAAAACGTACTTCACTCCAGACTATTAGAAAGTTGTTTTGGAACATTCTAGCAGATGGCTTTCCCTTGTCAACTGTACTTTCACCTGAAAGGCTAAACTCTTTCTTCCATATGGAATGTGGTTGGACTCTATATCTCACGCTCTTTTTCCTTCATTCTTCTTCCTTCTTCTCTCCTCTTTCTCTCTTGCCCTTTCCACTCTTTCTAACACCTTCTTCCATTCTGAGTTTATCATCAGTCCCCCATTCCAGTTCATTGTGTCTTCTTCACCTTTCTTCTCTATTTCCTTGGCCTCCTCCCATTTTCTCACTAGTATTCTCTTCTCCCTTTCTATCTGCTTAGCCTCATCTCACTCTATGTAATGTCCTGTTTCTCTCGTGTGTTTTAATATCGCATTTCTCTCTCTCTTAAGTCGTACATCATCCCTATGTTGTTTCTACCTGTCTCTCAGCCTATTTTTCGTTTCTCCTATGTACACACTCTGACATTCTTTACATGTCACTTCGTAGATAATTCTTTCCACATCCTCTTATCTATTTACCTTTTTCTTGTTTGCATTCTTCGCTAATCGTAATATGTAAAACAATATTTTGGAACGCTTGGAAAATAAATTAGATAAAGTTATTGAAGTGTTAGTAACACAGCAAGAAAGCAGAGCAGTTAAGAACGGTGAACAAGTAGTGGAAATCATAAAAAGACTTAAGTTGAATGAGATGAAGACGACAATGTTTAGCTTAGACGTCGAAAGTATGTTCCCGAGCATCAAGAGGGGGACACATTTTGTACATTGTTACAAAGGGAATTGGACAAGACATTATAGGATAATGGGATAGTGAAAGAGTAGTACTGTAAATGTATGTTCTAGGCCAACCCTGATTTTTTTACCTCTAAGAAAATCGCACCAAAACCTCAAAAACTCACTTTCTCTCCACGTTCCGCGCCTCATTTATTGCGCTGACGATGTTTCACAGCGCAGAAAAGCCGGTACGAGAAAATACACTTTCTCATCCTTGAAGTACGAATGCGCCTTATCGTAATTTTTTACAAGTCCCGGCCAAAGTTTATATATCGTGAGCTTTGTAAACCTCTCGCGAACGATGTGATATTTCTGCCACAAACATATATATGCGCGCCTCTCATTATTTCTGTATTGTGACGCAAGCAAACAAACAAATAATAATTGTTTTTTAGGATTCCTGGCCCCTATAACCCCGCCAGGGTGCGTGGTGGCGAAATCGTCACGAGTTTGGATTTGTACTGCGATGGTTGCCAGAAATTTAATCTACGTTGTTCGTTCTCGATGCTGGAATCTTATGATTCCAAAATGAATCATGAAAAAAAATTGATAATCCTGTGCGAAGCTCCCAAAGCGTTCGCGCAATTTTTTTGATGCTTGCGTGGATAGCAATGTTCTGTCGAACAAAATCTTTCAACCCCGATACAGAAATTTGTGTTCCATCGCTCAACGCAACGTCTTCATTACGGACCAAACGCTTTCAAACGATCCGGATTTCCAGTGAACGCGTTCGAGAAGAGAACGAACGAATTCCGAAATACCAAGAATGTCGCTCGAGAGTGGGAGAGAAAAAAATTGAAATCGATTTTCGATACGGTGAGAGCGACCCAGACGTTGACCATTCCGGGGCTTGCACGGCAAGAACCCAAAACTTCGTCCAAAATGCAGTTGTTTGCCCGCAACGTGCGAAGCATCTTGCAACCGTTTCCGAAACTATCGTTGTTAAACGATGCAACTTTTTGGAGGCGATATGCGGTGATGCGGAAATCGAACGTACGTGGCTTCGAAACATCACTCGCTTTTTCTGCTCAGCACTTGCATACTGGAACGATTCGCAGTTTCGCTCGCAAGCTTTTTGTCTTTCTTGCAGGCGTGTGTGCTCGATTGGAGAATTATGTTATTTTTTCGCGGGCGCAAGAAATGATCGTTTCGCAGTAGTAGGAGTGGGGGAGTTCAGAAACCGAAAATGGGGCTCGGTGGGGCTCGCCTTAATGGATTTCTCTCGTAAGGCATGAGCCCCATTTTCTGGCAGTGTTGCCAGCTCCTCACTCGAAAAAATCACCAAGGTTTTTTTTTGGGTCTAACCTAGCCTTAAGCAAGGAGCTGGCAACCTTGCTTGAGGCTCGCCTTAATGGTTTGCTCTTGTAAGGCATAAGCTCTATTTTCTCGCAGTGTTGCCAATATTTTACTCGAAAAAATCACCAAGGTTTTTTTTTTGGGTCTAACCTAGCCTAAAGCAAGGAGCTGGCAATCTTGCTTGAGGCTCGCCTTAATGGTTTGCTCTTGTAAGGCATAAGCTCTATTTTCTCGCAGTGTTGCCAATATTTTACTCGAAAAAATCACCAAGGTTTTTTTTTCTTGGTCTAACCTAACCTAAAACAAGGAGCTGGCAACCTTGCTTGAGGCTTGCCTTACAGTGCATAAAGCAAGGAGCTGGCAACCTTGCTTGAGGCTTGCCTTACAGTGCATAAAGCAAGGTTGCCAACCTACTGGTACTTTTGCCATGGCCTTTTACAAAAAAAAGAGAGGAGAGAGAGAGAGAGGGAAGAGTTAAACAACCGACAGCTGCCAACACCTACCTACAGCTTTTTTTTCTTGGTCTAACCTAACCTAAAGCAAGGAGCTGGCAACTTTGCTTGAGGCTTGCCTTAGAGTGCATAAAGCAATTTTTGCCAACCTACACACACTAAACAAGGAGAGCCGGCAACAAACACGCACTGCCGTAAAAGAGAGAGAGATGGGTGGATGGCAATATAGTATGTGTGTGCGTGTGTGCGTATAATATGTAGCATTATTAACTAGAGTGTGTTGGCAATTTACTTACAACTAAAAAAAAAATAGAGATGCCAAGGTTGCTGTAAGATGAAGAGAGAGAGAGATTTATGGCTGGCAACAGTGGTGAGCGATGTCCTCCCTCTTCTGTGCAATATGATATTATGATGTTACTGTAGTTTTTGACGGGGGATTACGAGTTAACTAAAAAACCTGCAACTAGAGAGAGTTGCCAGCACACACACGCTGTTGTAAGAGAGATGGATGACTGGGGGGGCAGCATTTCTGGCTATTCACAGTAGACCCAAATGGAGAGTTCACAAACCGAAAGTGAGGCTCGGTGAGGCTCGCCTTAATGGTTTGCTCTTGTAAGGCATAAACCTCATTTTCTCGCAGTGTTGCCAACACCTTACTCGAAAAAAATTACCAAGGTTTCTCTCCACGTTCCGCGCCTTATTTATTACGCTGACGATGTTTCACAGCGAAGAAAACAGCACCAAAACCTCAAAAAAAACAACAAAAAAACACATCTTTTCTCTATGTTCCGCGCCTTATTTATTACGCTGACACAGCGTGATGAGTAAATGAATGTACCTTATCATAATTTTTTTATCCAAGTCCAGGGGCCATGTTTATATATTGTGACCTTTGTAAACCTCTCTCGGGAACGATGTGACACACACATACACACACGCGTGCGCGCCTGTATTGTGACGCAAGCAAACAAACAAAATAATAATTGTTGTTTTTTTAGGATCCCTGGCCCCTATATAACCTCGCCAGGGGTGCGTGGTGCCCAACCAAAAAAGTAAAGGTTCTCTAACTGCTGCGTTTCCGTACGGCCTTCGAACGTAAAATTGGTTCATCTGACTGTACATGCTGTTTATCATCAACTTCGCTGTGTTTTGTTTTGCGTTTATTTCGAGCAGTTTGCCCGGCGGCAAGGTCTTCTTCTTTTTGCAATTTTTGATTTTTTTGATTTTTTTTACGCAAGGCCATGATCTTGCGGATGCACGTGGCATTGAGCGTGTCCCGTGAGAAATATATGTGAAGATCAGCTTCCGTACAACCGGTTGGATTCGTAATGCCGCGATAAACATCAACTTCCGTGCCGGGCGGAACGTCCGCACGCGATTATACAACCGTTTTGTGTGTGTTAAATTGCTAGCAGCTTTTTGTAGGTAAGTTTTGTTTTTTTTTGTTATTTTTTTTGCATGTGTGTGTAATAATTGCGAGTTGCGTTAGTGAACAGGAAGTGGTGTTTTGATTAAACATCGAAATTTACGCTAAACAAAAAAAAATATGAGCATACATAACGTGCGCTTGAAAAAACTATTTTTTATTGCGAATAACATAAAAGCGAGGTAACAATCGGAGGGAGGGGAAGGGGGCGATGATCATGATCATGTTAGTTTACTCATGGTGGATGGTATTGACGCGTGTACTCTGGGTTGGATTTGTTGTTTTAAGTCTACTTTATGCACAGTAATGTTAATCGAAACTGGACCTACAGTGGGATCCGCCGGGTATCGAACTTGGTGTTTTAAATTATACAAGTATACAGGGGAAATTTTTTTTTTTTAAATTTGTTGATACTCTGGTTTGGATTTGTTTTTTTATGTTTATTTTATGCACAGTAAGGCTAATCGAAACTGGACCTACAGTCACTAAAAAAAATCGACAAGGGGGAGATTTTTCGATAACTCTCTCACTGTTTCCTACGTACTTAGGTTTTTTGATAGACGACAACGACGGAGTCATCAATGAGTAAACATCTGTGAACTCGGTGAACAAGTCAACTTTTTTTTTTCAGTACGTCAATATTTTTTTTCTTATTTCTTAGTGAATGGGTTATGGATGACTTGCAACGACGAAGGCCTTCTAGCAACACGTACTTAACTTATGCCTCTTCCACCGAACATTCAACACAAGAGGGCTGTGTTAAATATACAGAACAGCGATAACAAGTGTTTTTTTTGGTGTATATATTGGCTGCACTACATCCTGTTTATTGCAAAAATAATCCACAGTGGGTTGGATATTACAAACAATACGAGTCCGAGTTTTGAAAGTGTAATGTCTGGCATCGAATACCCGGTGACTATTTCTGATACATCAAAATTCGAAACACGAGCACGAGATGCAGAAGAAAAACGCTTAATCATCAACGTGTATTCCTATACGTTGGATAAACATGTCGTGCATCCCGTCAGGATAAGCGATGTCGACGATGATGATGCTTGTGTGATTAATTTTTTTCTAATTTTAAACGACAGTGTTCACTATTACTGTCTCAGGAATGTTATGCGCTTCCTCTTTTCTCTATAAAAAAGAGAGATTTGTGTTGATTGTTTGGTTAAAAAGAATTTCCTAATTATTTGTTTTTTTTTGTCACAAGAATTGTTTGAATTTCAAATATTCCTAAGTGTTTGCTTAAAGATTGATGCATTAACCTGTTAAGAATGTCATATTAATAATACCGGCTCGGAAATGTCATGTCCTCTTCCTCTATAGAAGGTCATATAAATGTGCTAATTGGTTGGTTAGGGGGGATTTTTTGATTAGTAAATTGAGGTTATAAATACGTACGTATAAAGGTTTTGCTAATATGGAATGCTAAAGTTTAGTACTTGGCTCTCTCAGAGATTCGAATTCTATTAGGTTAAACAGCATAGAAATTTCACAGCAAGAATTCTCATATTTACTGACGATATTCTTAAGTAGTGTGTTTGATACTACGGACAGTGCGAGAAAGGAAGAGCTTCTCTCCAGCAGCTTTGCTACACTTAAAACTTGCTTAACATGAGCATATGAGTTTTTTGCTCAAGTGTGGAGCTCTTCCTAATCCAAGATTTTTGTAAAAAATGCCCTCGGGAATTTTTCAGAAAGGAAGAGCTCTTCACATGCAGATTTGCTATACTTAAAACTTGCTCAACATGTCCATATAAGTTTTTTGTTCAAGTGTAGTACCTGCCTAACCCAAGAGTTTTGTAATCGGAAAGTATCAACGCCCCTCAAGCAGATTTTTGTCTATAAACTTGTATCCATACCTACCTATACATATTTACTTCAGGTTTAAGTTCAATTGGATACCATTCAATTTGCTTATTTAATATTAAAACAATGTAATATGCAGAGCTCCCTTCTAGAATTGCTCCGTGTTTGCATGTTTCCCCATCGGTGTCAGTGTGTGGAATTCCCGAGACGGTAGTATTGATTTTTGCTTTGCATATTTCTCCTCAGCGCCAATATTTACAGAAATTCCCGAATATTGCATCAGCCAGTATTGTGAGACTGACTGAGGAGAACAGACGTGTTGATACAGTGCTTCTCATACTTACTGGTTTAAATATTCATATTGAACAATATAAAATCTGATATTTGTTGTAATCCACTCATATTTAGAGTCAAGCTTATATTTGTCCCAGCCTGTTATACATAACAAGGTCATTGCCATTCTATACATGCATGTCCGTGCAGGCATTTGCGGAAGGTCAGTGTAAATGAATATTTATTCTCTTCTTACACTTGCGGGCTATTGGCTTTACAACCTGTCATAAGATAAGCATAGAGATTAGATTTGAATCCCAGGAAATTGTATATAATAAACAACAGCAAAAATGCCAAATCAAAAATATTGCAATCAGTGTAATAAGAATATATTTAGCTCTAATTGGGCCAGACACCAAAAAATTTGTAACCCGGACAAATACAGAACTCCCACAAAAATTTGCCCCAAATGCAATAGAAAATATAACATGGAATACTTCACATATAAACATAAAGATACTTGCTCTGCACAACCATCCACATCTGGTCTGAAAAGAAGGCACGAAGCACCTCTTAATGCCAGAGCAGCAAAGCAGCCACGCCATGATCCTATCCGTAGCAGTTTTAATAGCCAATTAAGAGATCACCGGTTTGTATCAGAGCCAAGATGTGGCATTGAGAATTTCTTGAACAGTGTAAATCCTAAAGTGCAGGCAATTCTAAATGCACAAAATGGCTCTTATAAGCTCTCTCTCAAATTGTTTGTACAATATAAGAAGCCAAACGCTACAAAATTTACACACCCCCACGTAACAGAAACTGTACCGGTATATTCAAATCCAAATTTAGACACAATAATAAGCAGTTTAATGGATCAACTAAATATCAAACACTCTGAATTTGCGGCAAAAGAGTCCGGATGGAGCCTATGCGGCTCTCCGCACAAGCTATATGTTAATATTTCTGAATTCAGCCCATTACAAGGATCTACATATGTGCCATTACCTGCCAACATCAAAAACAAAAGAGCCGTGGTCAATATAAAAAATAATGACCAGAAATGCTTTTTGTGGTGTATTTTAGCTGCTTTGTATCCAGTTTCAAGGAATCCTGAGAGAATAACTTATTACAAACAGCATGAACATGATTTTGACGATGCAATGGAGGGTTTGGAATATCCAATGTCAGTTCAGAATATTGATAAATTTGAAAAAAGGGCCAGGCACATCAATGGCAAACAATTATCTATTAATGTATTTACTTGTTCCACTGGCAATTGCTTGATAGATCCTCTCAGAATCAGTACACTTGATGATGAATCTGCAATTCCGATTGATCTGCTCTTAATTGAAGGGAATAGCACATATCATTACACTCTGATACATAATCTTGAAGCTTTAGTGAGAACACAACTAGACAAAACTCATACAATATTCAAGTTGTGCAGAAGATGCTTAACTGTATTTGATGGTCAAAAAATGGTAAAAGGGGTTCGTGAAAAAAATGCAGAAATTGCTAAAAACAAGTTAATTGAGCATCTGAAATACTGTGGGAATCATAAACCTGTTCATATGGTGATGCCCAATCCAAGTGAAAATTGCAAATTCAAAAAGAATGAAGCCTTGTTGGAACACCCAGCATATATTTGTCTGGGATTCTGAATCAAATCTCAAATCTCTTGCATTCTGCAATCCAGATCCCGAAGAATCTTCAATTACACCATACCAGCTACATGAACCTTCCAGCTTTTGTTATGTGGTTGTACAGGATGGTGTAGCTAGTGAGCCATACTTATACAAGGGACCAAATGCCATCAAAATATTTGCACATAGAATAGAAAATGAGTGCCGTGACATAGCATATAACATTTTATTAAAATCAAAACCCATGTTGCCTTTAACAGAGAAACAGATTGAGGATTTCAACAATGCAGAAAAATGCCCGGTATGTGATTCTGAATTTTCAGATACAAATATCAAGGTGAAACACCATTCTCATACAGATGGTCGATATAAACAGGCCCTGTGTAATAGCTGTAATATTAAGATCAAGAGACCAAGATTTGTCCCCATATTTTGCCATGGAGCATCCAATTATGATTTCCATCATCTGATCAGGTACGAGGGGTTTGAGAAGCAGAATTTAAATATTTTAGCTGAAAATGATGAGAAATATATATCTATTAGCAAGATAATTAAAGTTGATGGTGTTCCTATTCACATAAGATTTCTTGATTCTTACAGATTTTTATCTGCTGGCCTGCCCACACTGGCCTCTCAATTACCTGATGATCAATTCAAAATCACAAGTGCCTCGTTTCCAAATCAGGACCTGAAATTAGTTAGGCGGAAGGGTGTATATCCATACGACTATGTTACAGATTTTTCTAAATTTGATGAGTGTTCCCTGCCACCACAAGAAGAGTTTTACAGCAAAATCAGAGGATCTGGAATCACTGATGAAGATTATCACCATGCTCAGTTGATGTGGAACAATTTAAAATGCAAGACATTTGGTGATTATCACATGGCATATTTAAAACTTGATGTCACGCTCTTAGCTGATATATTGCAGGCATTCAGAAAATCTTCCATGCAAAATTATAAACTGGACCCAGTGTATTTTTACAGTGCCCCGGGCCTAGCATGGGCTGCAACGTTTTTGAATACTAACATGCATTTGGATCTGATCCACGATCAAGATAAGTATCTGTTTATGGAGAAATGTATAAGAGGGGGGATGGTGCAATGTTCCCAGAGATATGCCAGAGCAAATAACAAATATATGATTGATTATGATCCAGCACGGCCATCAAATTTTATACTGTATGTAGATGCAAACAGCCTCTATGGTCATGCCATGATGCAAAAACTGCCATATGCAGGTCTTGAGTGGGTTGAAGATTTCAATATTGAGGATCTTAAGAATTTTGATGACAGTGAATATGGCCTATTCTTAGAGGTTGATCTGACAATTCCTGATAATTTACACAACAAATTTTCTGATCTGCCCCCAATTCCCGAGGTTCAGTGCTCACCTGGTTCTAAACAGAAGAAGCTCATGATGACTCTGGAGCCGAAACAGGGATATGTCATATATTACAAAAACCTCCAGTTCCTGATGAAACATGGTGTTCAAGTACCCAAAGTTAGAAAAGTTTTGAGGTTCAGGCACTCAAGATGGTTGAAACCATACATTGATACAAACACGGAGCTTCGAACATCTGCAAAGAGCCAATTTGATAAGGGCTTGTTTAAATTGATGGTGAATTCAGTGTATGGCAAAACAATTGAAAATGTCAGGAAACATACCGATGTTAAAATAATTACTGACCCCAGCCTGAGCAAAAAAATGGTTGCAAAGCCCAACTTCAATTACAGAAGAATTTATGATGAGCACATGGCACTTTTCAACAAGATGAAAACAAAGATTAAGTTTGATAAACCTATTTATGTAGGGGCTGCGATATTGGAATTGTCCAAATTACATATGTTAATATTGTATTATGATGTGCTGAAACCTTTTTATGGTGATCGTGTAAAATTATTGTACATGGATACGGATAGTTTTATTCTTGATATTCAAACAGAAGATGTTTATCAAGATATGTCACAGCCTGAATTGTTTCAATACTTTGATACCAGTGAACATACAATAATTCAACACCACAACAAAAAGGTGCCTGGCAAGTTAAAAGATGAGACATGTGGTGATGCTATTGTGGCATTTGCTGGGTTAAGTGCCAAGGTGTACAGTTTTAAAACATGTAGTGCAGTTGTCAAAAAGGCCAAGGGCATTGGTAAAGTAGTTGTGGAAAAAGAGCTTGTATTTGAAGATTATAAAAATTGCATCAAATCACAGAGTTCAATTAGAACATCAGAAAATAGAATTCAGAGTGAGGATCACTTATTGACTTCAAATATTGTAAGAAAAGTGGCCCTGGACCCACATGATGATAAGAGATGCATTTTATCATGTGACATACATACTTTACCTTGGGGGCATTGTGATTTGAAAAATGGCAAACAATGCCCAATTACAGAGCATGATTTGAAATAAATAAACATGCCTATGAACTTATTTGGGTTCAAAAAACAGGCTATTATGGAGCTGCCAACACTACAACCCTCTTCTGATATGCTGTCTAAACTGAGTGGCTTGTTAATTATTCATCTGAACAGCATACTTACAGATGTTGATGATGAAACGGGCAAAATATTGTACATATTTAACAATAATTTAAATCATTACCAATTACCTGTAGGTGGGCAATTGCAATTTATTACAACCCCTGAGGGTGATGTTAAAATTTCAGTAGGGAGAAATATTTATAGAATTAAGCACTCAAACATGGTTTCTGGCACTGTTTATACTGTTTCTGTTGGTGACTGCTTATATATTGAGGTCCCTGGATCCTATGACAAGCTTATACCCTTTTTTATAGAATTAAGAATCAGATACTCTATAATAAATAACCAGTAAAACAAAAATGCCTAATGATATATTTGGCCATACAAGACATGAAGATCACAGTGATGAGATTCTGATGCTTGATGTCAGAGTCAAGAAATTGAGAAGTGATTTACAAGCTTTACAAACCACACTCAATGCCAGTCTTCAATTAGAAATTACAAATTTGCAATCACAATGCATGGACCCTCTTCTTAAAATTGATTCTGAACTCAAATTATTGCTTCAGAAATATACTGATCTGGCCACATTAGATAATTTTCAAAGTTTGGAAGAAGCTGTAGCAGCTCTTCAAGCCAAATTTAAGACCCAGGCCACCAACTCTGAGCAATTGAAACAACAATTGGAAGAGCAGATAAATAATGTCCAGGCACAGCTCCAAACAATTGTCAAAAGCATAAAATCACAAGAAGATTTTGATCTAGTGATTTCCACTCTAAAAGAACAGATTCAGTCACTCGAGATACCTAATCTGGACCCCCTGAACAATGCCATAGCCGAGGTTAAAGAAAAAATTGAGACACTTGAAAATTTTATGAAAACTTGCCATCTTCTGATGCTTTGAATGCAATAACTCGGAGTGTTGCCAACATCAAGCTGCAACTTGAAACATATGAAGATTTTGGAAAAATTCAAAGTTCCATAACCCATCTTGAAGGTACAATAGCAGCAGTGCAAAGTGATTTGGCAAATGTACTAGAATCCAGATTGCCTGGAATTGTAGACACACTTGTCAGTGTCCAGCACCAGATCACAAAGCTTGAAAACCTCAACACTGAATCTGAACTATCTCATTTTCATCACTTGATCGATGATATCCAAACAAAACTTGAAATTTTACAACAATCAACACCCACTCAGGCAGATATAGCCCTGCTCCAAAATGCTATGCAAAATGTGGCTGATGCTTCTGAATTAAACAATGTAAAATTGGCACTTGAATTTTTACAAAATACAGTATCAAATCTTCCCACATCACAGGAACTTAAAAATATTAAGAGAGCAGTGAATAGGATATTGAAATCAGAAGATATCAAGAATATCCAGACAGAGATCAAACATCTCACTCAGACAGTGGCCACTCTACCAACCAATCAACATATTAATGAACTGCATGCCCTGTTTGAGGATATCAGAAGACAGGTCCATGATCTTACTGCTCAAAATTCAAAATTGGCAGTTATTGAAAATTTGCAACAAATTGTAGCTAATATCAAGCAACAGCTAGGGACCATGGAATCCAATCAAGCAAATGCTCTGTCTGTTTTTGCCACCCAGCTACAAGAAATTGTGCAACAATACAAGAAACTTATTGTGGACATAAAAATCAAGCCAGGCCATGATGATGTTGTTAGGACTATCAATGAGCACCTTGAATCTGTAACAAGCAGATTGCTCACAGCAGAAAAGGAAATAACAGGCATAATCGAGAATCCAAAACATTCAGTAATTCTTGAATTGTACAGCATCCCCAACAAAGAATATGATTCTCCATTTACACCAGGTGGCAAAATATATATGCTGTCCCCTGCACAATTTTATTACCAGTTTTTTGTTGGGGGCACATTGAGACCAATCAAGATCAAATATTGGCATCAACCACAGGCACACCACTACCCTACCTTATCAATAACAAATGCTGACAACAAACCAAAAATCACCAGTGTAGAGTTAGAGGATTTTACAGATCCCAATACATTAGAAACAGCCTATACTGAAGATGATGGCTCTCTGGAATTTAAAATACAAATAGGGGACAAATTATATTTAGAAAATCCTGTAGTATCAGCTGCTGAACATCCTATAGTTGCAATATTCTTGTTTACATATTATGTCTAGACAAATTATTGTTGATGAATTACACAGACAAGCCAGACATAATTATAAGAGACTCCCAGTAGTCACAAAGGGCATAGATGATTTATGGCAGAGCGACTTGATTGAGTTGTCAAGTGGACAGTTGAAAAACTTAGACAAAATCAACAAGGGCTACAAGTATCTACTCACTGTAATAGACACATTTTCAAAATTTGCCTGGGCTGTGCCACTCAAATCCAAGACTGGAAAATGTGTTACAGAAGCCCTCAGAACAATCATCAATCATTCAGGAAGATCCCCGCGCTATTTGCAAACAGATAATGGCAAAGAATTTTATAATTCTGTGTTTCAACAATTTATTAAAAGCCAGTCAATAAAACATTACTCGAGTTACAGTGATCTCAAAGCCTCAATTGTAGAGAGATTCAACAGAACCTTAAAAAATCTTATGTATAAACAATTTACCCTCCAAGGTAATTATAACTGGCTTAATATTCTTCCAGAACTTCTACATAAATATAACAACTCGGTCCATTCCACAATCAACATGAAACCCTCTGAAGTAACTTCATCTGATGAGCAAAAATTGATCAGGACTGTTTAACCCAACTGGTTAGACTGGAAAAACAGGCACTTGTATATCTTCTCTAAGAGCTTGGAACAATTAAAATATCAGCAGCTGATGAAGCTATATGATGGATTGGATATTGCCACTTTTGAACCAGATGTTAAGCCACTTCATGAATGTCTCGATAATTCTGTTGTTGTGTTTGATGACGTTATACTGGATAATCAAAACAAGGTTAGAAATTTCTTTACACAGGGCCGACACAAAAACATTGATTGCTTCTACCTGGCACAGACTTTTTCTAAAATACCGAAGCAACTGATCCGAGACAACAGCAATTTTATATGTGTGTTTCATCAAGATCATACCAACCTCAAACACATACACGATGAATATGTAGGTGGGGACTTGAGCTACAATGATTTTTCTAAATTTTGCAGCAGGTGCTGGAACCAGGACAGTTATGGGTTTGTCACAATTGATATGACAAGAACACCCAATAGTGGCAAATACAGAAATAAAATCAACGATTTTCTAGACGTTGAGACGTATATAAATAACCATGAAAAGGCCAATTATTGATGATCTTAAGTTAAGAGATTATCTTGTAAAAAGATTTAAGGGATGGAAATCAGAGAACCGAGGAATTTATGAAAAACACAAACAAACAGAACAGCCTGTAATTGATGCTATTAATAATTTAGGTAAGAATATCAAAACTGTTACAGAGCAAAATCAAGATTTGATCACAGAGCTTGTACCTGTAGCTGCAAGGAACATTTTAGATTATCCATTCACCCCACTTTCCAGTATTCATACACCTAGTCCTATTGCTCCTAGAAGAATTGAAGCTACTCAGGATCCTATTGAATTGGGTCTTCTTGCTCAAAAATATTTAACCACACCTAAAGACAACAAAGATGAGGTCTTTGGCTTGTATGCTGACACAGAGCTTGATGGTAGCATCATACACAGAATTGGTAATTTCAGAGTAACTTTTATGGGGGATGATATAATTGTTTATTCAGAATCTCGTCTCGGAGAAAAAGGTGCTTTTGTTAAGTACCCCGGCACACCTGGATTGTGGGAACTGATGACTAGGAAGAGACCTGGCAGCTATACAGATCAAGATTATGAACATTACAAAGAAATATTAATAAAATCAGATGCTCTATACCAGAACAATGATCCCACACAAAAAAGAGTCAAGTCTAGCAGTGGAGCAAAATACAATAATTTAATCAAGCCCATATGGTCACAGATCAAGACTGGCAGTGGAATCAAACAATACAACACCCTGCCCAAAGAATTTGTGTGGGTTGATGATGTCAGGAAACTTGTGGATAGGTTATTGGTGATAGCTGGGGAGGAAAATGCTGGGAACCACAATTTTTACAATGAAAAAGTTGGAATTATGGACATGATAAGCACAAAATTGTCTAATTTTATAGTGAATGACACTAAGGGGATTGGATATCTTATAAAAATTATTAATACTCTACCACCTAAATTTTGGAATATTTCTGAGGGTCGGGGCCTGGTTAATGACATTATAAACAAGCTGCCATTTGAACTACACATTCCAGGCTATCAGTATTGTGGCCCCGGTACAAAATTGGAGCATAGATTAAACAGAGGTGATCCTGGTGTTAATCCCCTAGATGCTGCTTGTAGAGACCATGACATAGCATACAACACACATTCTGATCTTGACAAGAGACATATTGCAGACAAAAAATTAGAAGAGGCTGCATTTGGTAGATTTGTAAGCAAAGATGCTTCTTTAAGTGAAAAAATAGCAGCATTGGGAACCACCATAGCTATGAGCACCAAACAAAAACTGGGGTGGGGGCTGTGAATATGTATATAATAAACCTACAATGAAGGCCAAGGGTATTATGTATCAAATACCTTATGCAGGTCTTAAATCTCTTAAAACTATTGATAGCCTTTTGACCAAAAAGCAGCGCAAGAAAAAAAGCTCTTGTATTGCAAAGGGACATGGTATGAAATTGTTGCTTAGTACCCCCCAATTAAAAAAATTACAGCAATCAAGAAAAAAATTGCACAGGGGGTTTCATATTTACCATCCCTGCCATCTTAGCTGCTCTCGGGGCTGTGGGGAGCTTGGCTGGGGGATCAGCTGCCATAGCAAAAACAGTAATAGATGCCAAGAAAAATAGGGCAGAATTAGATGAGCAGAGGCGCCATAACCTGGCCATGGAGAAAAAAGGCAAAGGTGTTAAGAGAGCCATGAATAAGTTTAAAAAAAACAAGAGCCGCTTACAAACCAAGATATTGAAGCTTTAATCAAGCCACTGGGCATCAAACATTTTAGAGGTGTGTACATGTCTGATTCTTTACCGGAACAACCACTCAACAAAGAGTGTGGCATTGTTAATTTGGATGAGTACAAAAATCAGGGCACTCACTGGATTTGTTATCTTAAATATTTAAAAGATGAGGCATTTGTGTTTGATTCATTTGGAGGTGTTCCACCTGAAAATTTAATAAAATATCTAAAATCACCTAATCTTTATTACAATAATGCCCGTGTTCAAAACTTCAAAGATGTTAATTGCGGACATCTGTGTTTATCTGTTCTTAGATATATGTCTCAAATAAATAAACCATCAATTGAAAATTTTCAAAAGGCCTTGTGGTATCTGAAACATCATGGGGGTATTCCATCTCACCAGCCAAAATTCAATATTGAAACTCAAATTGCATGATGACATAGTGTATCCCAAAACAATAGCTCTCAGAGCATTTTACGGCATGTACTTGATACCTAATATTACGCACCACAACAACAAAATTGCAGTTGGGGATCAAAAAATTGTCATCACTCCAGGGCAGTATAATCTGTCCACTCTAAATGCTCAATTACCCAGAGGTATAGTCTTAAGTCAAAATTCTGTCACTCACAGAGTAGAGATTGTATCTGCTACAGAAACAGTGGATCTGGGTACTATAGGAGAGCTGTTAGGATTTGAGAACAACACAAAACTTGAACCAGCAATCAAACACACTGCTATGAATATACCCAAATTCTTAGCCATAGAGACGCTGAATATTCACTGTAATGTGGCTGAGGGTATGATCACCAAATCAAATGGCATAGGCACTCACAAACAAACAGGCATCATTGCAACATTCAAACCTAATTCCGAATTTATGGAGCCCATCATCTACAATCCATCCCCAACATTATATTTTCCTGTGTGCCATAACAGAATAGATTACATTGAGTTGATGGTCACTAATGAAAAAGAAGAATTAGTTGATTTTGCTGGAGCCACAACAACTGCAATCATAGAGATTAACATTTAAATAAAAATACATACAATGGAAAATATTGAGAGTTATGAGCTACAATCATTCCCCCCAAACAGGAGGACATTTGCAAATTTAAATCAACCCGACACAGAGATCGAGGTTGATCTTGATGTAGGGGACGGATTTATACACCCCCACAGAGCAGATCTATACATCAAATTTGATGTTGTAAAGCTCGATGGAACAGATTATCCGGCAAATTCAAACATAAGATTGGTGGATAATTTTGTGCCGCATCTATTCTCTGAAATTGAGATCAGAAAACATGGCGTTGTTATAAACAGAATAGATTATCCCGGCATTACCTCCACAGCTTTGGCCACATTAAAATTATCCAAAACAGAGGCTTCATACTACAAAAAAATAGGCGGATTTGAAGCTGGTGAGAAAATATTAACCAAAAACCACACAGTGCTGTTCCCCATGCGCCTGTTGCTAGGATTCTTCTCGGATTACAAAGAAATTATGTGGAAGGGTGGGTTAAGAATTACATTTAGAAGAGCTGCAAATGATAACAATGCTTTGATGAGGTACAGCACATTAAACTCTACAGGGGAAGCTATGCCTAATACCTTACCAGATGCAGGCAAATGCATTATTCAGACTATGGAGTTAAGAATCCCAGTTGTTGAATATGAGGCCAGTTACGCTCTTAAATACAAAGCAGATATCCTAAAAAATCCACAAATTCCTCTGCAATTTTATACATATCAATCTGTACAGAAGGTTGCCACTGGCTCTTATTATGAATTTGATGCTACAAATTCATTCTCTAGTATACAATACGACATGCCTGATTTTGTAGTGGTACTGTTTCAGACTGGGAGACACAATAATCAGGAAAAAAATTCAAGTAGATTTGATAACTGCAACATCAAAAACATATATCTTAAAAATGGCAGAAATGAGGTCTTTCCTAGAGAAAATTATAATTTAGACATTTCCAAGGATGATTTTCTTAAATTATATGAGGCATTTTCGGCTTTCAAGCGTGTCACTACTGGCAGTACTGATATGTATTACACACCAGATGAATTCAAGACACGGAGACCCATGTTTGTAATTAACACTTCAAAAAGGAAACAAGTTGTGGTAAATGACAGGACAAACATTAAAATTATCTGTGAATTTCACGAGGCTTTACCTGAAGACACCATTTGTAGTGTCATTCTCATAGGTGAAAAATCATATGTTTATGACGTAAGAAATGAGCGGGTCACAGAGCAGTTCTAGAGGCCCGATTCAAACACAGAGCCCCTTTGGATATAAAACAACACTTTACCGTCAGAAAAATATATTACCTACCCATTTTATAGCACCTCTGCTCGTAGCAGATACCTACCCAAAATACAATACATTTGCCAAAAGTTGAAATACAAAAATATTGCAATGATTATTCTGTAAGTTAAAGACTTGAGCCTATATTATTGCAACAAGACTAAACCTTTGCATGACAATATCCATGAAGAAATTTCCTCAATATGATGAATGGTCCCTGAAAGGGTACATAGTGTAGATAAGAATTTCTCTTTGAGTCCCATGACAAATGACATGTAATTTCCCTCGGAAAAGGCACAATGTAGGTAATATCAACAGATATAATCACTCAGGCATACAGAAAGAAGGCAATTACTCTTTGATGATAAATAACTCTGAAAAGACGCAGTGTAGATTATATCTGCTAGCATACAAGAAATATAATTTCCCAGGCTAGCATGATTAATTGTTGGCAGAAACATGGGACTGATCAAAAGATTGGAAAGAACATGGAATGTTTACTTGACCTCCATTCTATTGTATTGATCAGGCAGTTTTGCCCGTATTGTTGAGCTGATATTTTACCCAGATAACAAAACTCTGGTGATTCTTAATAGAGAATAATTTTGCTCTGTTGTATAACATTTTTTACCAAATTTAAGATCTGGGAGCTATCAACTAGCAGTATTTATTCTCAAAATCTCACATATGGAATGCCACATCTATCAGGACTCGAACCCAGAGCCCCTTGTTTACAAAACTACAATATTAACATTTTGCCATCAGATTTTATGAGGACTCAAACCCGAACCTTTTGATTACAAGGCAATAAAAACCATGCACCACACTCCACTCGGTCTCAGAACCCAATAGATATCAATTCAAGATTCCTGGGATTTTGACAGAAAAACATACTATAAGCTTAATTTCTGGTGTGGCCAAAAATATATCACTTTTTGACAAGTTTATGGACAAAAATCTGGCTGATGCAACTTTTGTAAGTATGCACAAATCAATCTGAAGAGCTCTTCCTTTCTGAAAAATTCCCGAGGGCATTTTTTACAAAAATCTTGGATTAGGAAGAGCTCCACACTTGAGCAAAAAACTCATATGCTCATGTTAAGCAAGTTTTAAGTGTAGCAAAGCTGCTGGAGAGAAGCTCTTCCTTTCTCGCACTGTCCGTAGTATCAAACACACTACTTTCTTAACAACCTGTGTTTTGATTCCACTACAAAAACTGTATACAAAATATGCAGTCCCTAGAATGAGATGGATGAGGCTTATGAACCTTGACTTATACAGTTGTACAATCTGGCAATGAATAGATGTTGTTTTTTATTAAGCATAGCAGAGTGTTTTCGCTTATTTTAATATCAGGCAACAATGTTAGAAAGTGCCCCCCAAGAATAAAATTTAAAATCACTAATGTGATATGAACTTTTTTACTTGTGTGTATTTGAATATGAAAGTGAGGTATTTTGAATAATTGAGGGGGACAATCACAAGTAAGCTTGCAATGGTATTGGGAGGTGTCACGAGTTCAAATTTTAGACGATTTCTGTTAATCTGCTAAGGCGATATCAGTACGAAAAAATTTGTAAAAAAGAAGAGGCTAATGGCAACGATGAGGATGAATAATGATAATTATGATGAAATTGATGTGTGGCACTTAGAAAACAAAAACTTCAAAGTGTATTGCACCAACAGCTACAATTGTCCCCCTCTCCTCAAAATACAAGGCAGTTAACAGAGGTGTGTATATTTGTTGGTTTACGAGTCTGAGGGGTTAAGTTAGTATATTCACTATAACTATACATATTAAAAAAATAAAATGACCTGAGAAATAAAATATAACAATACCGATTCTGGTTTTTTGTCGGATGACGTAGTGTTAACGTTTGTTGCAATCACACCTCTGATGGTGTATAAAACTTAAATGTTTTGCATAACATGAAATATTGTTAATGGGAATGTGTTGTTTCTAATGTTAAATATAGAAAGCAGATAACAAGAAAAAAGAAGAAAAGAAATAATGTTGCAGGTAGATACGGAACCTCAGCCCAAACACATATATGATCAGACAGGATGTCAACGATGCATTCATAACTAACATGTGATTATTCAAAAATTGAAATAGTACAGTGGGAAACAACTAACTAACTAACTCTCTATGTTTTTTTTTTAAACCGGCACGAATGAGAAAGGAATAAAGGAGATTTTTACAGGAATCTTGTTGGGAAACCTGATGGTAAAGGACCAAAACGAACATGGAGATGAATCTAAAAGAAATCTGTAAAGATTGGAATAGAATATATATAAATTTTGCTCAGGATAAGTACAAATTGAACTGTAACTACGAATTTTCAGAATCAAGAGTGCTAGAGAATTAATTAATTAATTAATATTTAATATAATGAAGGTAGTAATATAGTATTCTTATTGAGAAGAGAATTTCTACAAAACTTATTTTTCCTCGTACGTTTACTAATAGCAGTTACATTTGACATGTTTGACTAATCGCGAATCAACGTACGGAAGCCGTTGGAAGCAGTTTGAAGACTGAAATGGCTATGGAAGGACACTTATTATAATGTTAATATCTTAGTATAATGTTTTGAGAATTGCTTCTCGATAATGTTTGGTATATAATTTAATCTGTTGTTAGATAAAATACATAATTATCAGAATTTAAGGATGGAAAATATGAAGAGCGAATGAATGATACGTTTGACTAATCGTGAAGATAAGTATCACAGTACGTTTTATCGTTTCTTATATAAACGTTGAAACGTTTAAGAACGTATAAGAACGTTTACTGAAACGTTTCAACAATTGTTGAAACATTTATGAACATTTTGCCACATTGTGTTTGTGTGTAGCGACTAAGGACTGAACTTTCATTTAGTAAAGCAAATTTCGCCCTGGTTACTATATTTTCAAGTATTTACACTGTTGGAAGTCATTGTAAAAATTTACAATACTCTATCGTTAAAATCTAAGTCTTTCTGTTAATTTACACAAACACTATGAATTAAAATTGATGTCAGCGCCGTGGCAAAAATAAGAAGTAAAGATGGCGTTGGTAATACTAAAGACAGACACACGCACCCGTACACGTGCGCGCGCGCACACACACATATACACACATGTAAATTGTCGATTGCTAATTTCGCACTTGTTTCTTATTTTTTCTGTGATTCTATGGAATGAAATCATACTTCTCCTGGAGAAGATATTGTTATCTGCTTAAGTTTCTGTTTCAATTCTTGAACACTACGTTTGCGGGAAACAAAATGAACATGGTGATGTACAATTTTTCGCTGGCTGAACAATATTGAGATATACGAAAATCTTTCAAATTTAAATATGAATATTTTATTTTGCACAAATATCTATAAACATTATCAATTACAATTGTGTGCACCATAAATATATTTCTGTAAACCGAAACGCTAAAATTACATTAAGCTTCCCCGATGGCGTAGTGGTAACGTCATCGGCTTGTAATCAAGGGTCCCGATTCGATAACACGGTGGAGGTAAATAAAGGTTCGGATCCCACTTTAAACTGTACGCAAGTGGATTTAAAATACACTTTATTTAAATTACATCAATTATAGTTAAGTTTGTTAATAGTCGATACTACTTTTAAAAAGTTATTGTTAATTTTTACGGTAAATGGATATCAGCCGAAATTGACGACTTGTAGCCACCTTGGTGGCCTAGGGAGTACAGAGGTTTATTCATAATTTCGTTACTGAACGTTTCCGGTTCGAGTCCTGGTTTTGGCATAGGAGTTGCTGTATGCGAGTCCCTTGGTCACATTAATCTAATCGACGACATTACCACTATGTTCTCGAGGAGAGCCCTTACCCTGGGGCAGTTCCTAGCACTGTGTAGTCCAGTGGTTCCCAACGTCCTCCTTCTCACAGCGCACTATTGTATTTTGTAGTAGATCCCGCGGCACACTAACGTACGAGTTGGTCACAGTGCGAGTGGTGACTGACGTTAGAATAACATGGCACAATATTTTCCCTCCATCACTGTCGACAATTATGATTGGGTGCGCAATCCATATGCTATGCCCCCAGCATCAACCACCGAACTTCCTCTGGAGAAAAAAGAGCAGCTCCCAGACCGAACACTTCAACTGAAACATGGTGTACTACCACTTACCAAGTCTTGGATGTTAGCAAAGAATGAGTACCTACCAATAGCAGCGGAACCAGTTAATACCCTGTCTAGCGTAAGACGCATTCCGAAGGGTGCACAGTGGAAAGTGTACATTCCAATACTGCTACACGCGATCAACGAGGACGATCCGGATAGTAGGTTCGAATACTGCGAATGGTTTGAGCACATGGTTCGCGAGGATAGAGAATTTGCAGGGACAGTTGTGTGGTCTGACGAGGCGCAATTCAAACTTAACAGTACTGTGAACCTCCACAATTGTGTCTACTGGTCGCCCGTCAATCCTCACGTTTATATGGAGAAGGCGGTGAATCTACCGGGGCTTAACGTGTGGTGTGGTCTGTCATCGCGTGGTTTGATTGGTCCCTTCTTCTTCGAGGGTACCGTAACCGGTGAGGTGTATCTCGAAATGATTCAGTCAAGGATTCTGCCTGCCATCCGAACCCTATTTGGCGATGAAATGTTTTACCTACAGCAAGATGGAGCCCCGCCTCACTACCATCGCGATGTCAGGTCGTACCTGGATGACACACTCCCCGAACGGTGGATAGGTCGACGCGGTGCTATTGAGTACCCACCTCGGTCCCCTGATTTGACACCAGTGGACTTCTACCTGTGGGGGACCGTCAAGAATGATGTGTATCGACAAAACCAACTACACTCAACGAGCTACTTGAAAAAAAATAGCATCATGTGCTGCCATTATGCCAGATACACTGACGGTCGTAGTACGGTCTGCAGTTCGGCGCCATAGGAGTTGTTTACAAGTTGCTGGTGGTTATTTTGAACATCTAACATAACTCTCTCTCAGTGCCAAAAATTGTACCCACAAGTCAATTTTGTCAGAAGATATGGACTATCAAACAGTGAGTACATTTTTTTGGACCTCCTGTATTTGTTAGCTACCAGAAAACGCTGAAGTATGTGCCATACAATAAGCTGTTCTCAATTCGTATGTGGAAAATTGTTATTAAAAAATTAGAAATTCGATTATCTCGAAAACTACTAATTTTCGGACGGGGTATCATATGGTCAAATTTATTGCAAATTGCCTCTACTTTAACCCCTTTCAGGGAATACATGTAATTACCGGTTACCCTGTATACGTACAACTTGTGTGGTTATCGTGTTGTGACGGGGCGCCTTGAATATCGCATCAGAATCCAGAATCGATTCTCGGCTAGTGTCGTGCATTGTTCGTGCGTTGGCTCAATCAAAAGCAACTCCACTTGTTGTAATAGACCTGGGAAAATTATGTAGTGAGGTAAAAGCTCTTTCTCGCTTGATAATTAGAATATGAGAAAATTAACCGGGAACCGGAGAGTGTGAAGGGGGGTGACGTTAAAAATGAACACACTCAAATGCCAACTTCTCTTCTTCGTAGGACGTTCAATAGCGTAGTGGTAATGTCGTCGCCTTGTAATCAAGTCATCCCGGGTTCGATACCCGATAGAGGCACAATTAATGCAGATCCCACTATAAACTGTAGGTCCAGTCCCGATTGACCTTTATGTGCATAAAGTGGACTTAAAACCAAAACTCATCTCAGCTCAACTCGTAGTACGTTCTGCGCAGTATTCTTGCAGGCTAGATAGGCTCTGACGCCTAGACCCACGGCCAACCCTCTTTGGAGGTTGTTTTATCCCCTTAATATATATTTGTCAGTGCCACTTCAGCTATTTCATCACCATTCATCTCCATCTTGCGCATTGCCGAAGGTTCCGGGTTCGAATCCCGACATGGCCGTCCTTTGTGAGTGTCCATGCATCAATTTTAATTTAATCATACCATCACTCATCTTCATATTTACAATTAGCCAAAAGTGGCCGAAAAGCGAAATAAAACAAACCAAATCAATCAATTATACCCCAGCGTTGCGACTGATCTAAAGTAGAAGTAATAACCTAATTGAAATGCAAACTCGGACGTCAACATCGGGGCTTCGAGCGATCAAGTTCCTTGCACTGTTTTGGGCTGAGGTCTTCTTTGTGGCTTTCTCTCATAGTTCTCCAGACGATCACCAAATCATACCGTGGCGCCACAGCCCTTCGAGAGCCGTCCGCCAGTCTGACTCCCACTTGTAGATGTAGATCCAACCAGTTATGGACTGACGTACGGTCAGCACGACGAACCCCCCAGTCGTTATTGTAGGTTTCCATGACCGTGTTATGCTACTCATTCGTAGCTCACAACTTCCTCACGATGGTGAGTGGCCACCGGTCCAATAAAAAAGCCCAAGCCTCAGGTTATAACGCTTCCCCAAGGAGACTAGAATCTGCGCGCGTCCCGTAGCCGGTGACCAAGGCATGACGTCTTAAACCGCACGGCCACGGTGAGAAACTATCTTAAACTTGAATAGAAAAAAATATATATATTGCTTTTCTGACTCTTAAGTCAATAACAAAGATAAGGATGAATGCTGATTAGATTAATGTGACCAAGGGACTCGCACACAGCAACTCCTATGCCAAAACCAGGACTCGAACCGGAAACGTTCAGTAACGAAATTATGAATAAACCTCTGTACTCCCTAGGCCACCAAGGTGGCTACAAGTCGTCAATTTCGGCTGATATCCATTTACCGTAAAAATTAACAATAACTTTTTAAAAGTAGTATCGACTATTAACAAACTTAACTATAATTGATGTAATTTAAATAAAGTGTATTTTAAATCCACTTGCGTACAGTTTAAAGTGGGATCCGAACCTTTATTTACCTCCACCGTGTTATCGAATCGGGACCCTTGATTACAAGCCGATGACGTTACCACTACGCCATCGGGGAAGCTTAATGTAATTTTAGCGTTTCGGTTTACAGAAATATATTTATGGTGCACACAATTGTAATTGATAATGTTTATAGATATTTGTGCAAAATAAAATATTCATATTTAAATTTGAAAGATTTTCGTATATCTCAATATTGTTCAGCCAGCGAAAAATTGTACATCACCATGTTCATTTTGTTTCCCGCAAACGTAGTGTTCAAGAATTGAAACAGAAACTTAAGCAGATAACAATATCTTCTCCAGGAGAAGTATGATTTCATTCCATAGAATCACAGAAAAAATAAGAAACAAGTGCGAAATTAGCAATCGACAATTTACATGTGTGTATGTGTGTGTGTGTGCGCGCGCGCACGTGTACGGGTGCGTGTGTCTGTCTTTAGTATTACCAACGCCATCTTTACTTCTCATTCTTGCCACGGCGCTGACATCAATTTTAATTCATAGTGTTTGTGTAAATTAACAGAAAGACCTAAATTTTAACGATAGAGTATTGTAAATTTTTACAATGACTTCCAACAGTGTAAATACTTGAAAATATAGTAACCAGGGCGAAATTTGCTTCACTAAATGAAAGTTCAGTCCTTAGTCGCTACACACAAACACAATGTGGCAAAATGTTCATAAATGTTTCAACAATTGTTGAAACGTTTCAGTAAACGTTCTTATACGTTCTTAAAAGTTTCAACGTTTATATAAGAAACGATAAAACGTACTGTGATACTTATCTTCACGATTAGTCAAACGTATCATTCATTCGCTCTTCATATTTTCCATCCTTAAATTCTGATAATTATGTATTTTATCTAACAACAGATTAAATTATATACCAAACATTATCGAGAAGCAATTCTCAAAACATTATACTAAGATATTAACATTATAATAAGTGTCCTTCCATAGCCATTTCAGTCTTCAAACTGCTTCCAACGGCTTCCGTACGTTGATTCGCGATTAGTCAAACATGTCAAATGTAACTGCTATTAGTAAACGTACGAGGAAAAATAAGTTTTGTAGAAATTCTCTTCTCAATAAGAATACTATATTACTACCTTCATTATATTAAATATTAATTAATTAATTAATTCTCTAGCACTCTTGATTCTGAAAATTCGTAGTTACAGTTCAATTTGTACTTATCCTGAGCAAAATTTATATATATTCTATTCCAATCTTTACAGATTTCTTTTAGATTCATCTCCATGTTCGTTTTGGTCCTTTACCATCAGGTTTCCCAACAAGATTCCTGTAAAAATCTCCTTTATTCCTTTCTCATTCGTGCCGGTTTAAAAAAAACATAGAGAGTTAGTTAGTTAGTTAGTTGTTTCCCACTGTACTATTTCAATTTTTGAATAATCACATGTTAGTTATGAATGTATCGTTGACATCCTGTCTGATCATATATGTGTTTGGGCTGAGGTTCCGTATCTACCTGCAACATTATTTCTTTTCTTCTTTTTTCTTGTTATCTGCTTTCTATATTTAACATTAGAAACAACACATTCCCATTAACAATATTTCATGTTATGCAAAACATTTAAGTTTTATACACCATCAGAGGTGTGATTGCAACAAACGTTAACACTACGTCATCCGACAAAAAACCAGAATCGGTATTGTTATATTTTATTTCTCAGTTCATTTCATTTTTTTAATATGTATAGTTATAGTGAATATACTAACTTAACCCCTCAGACTCGTAAACCAACAAATATACACACCTCTGTTAACTGCCTTGTATTTTGAGGAGAGGGGGACAATTGTAGCTGTTGGTGCAATACACTTTGAAGTTTTTGTTTTCTAAGTGCCACACATCAATTTCATCATAATTATCATTATTCATCCTCATCGTTGCCATTAGCCTCTTCTTTTTTACAAATTTTTTCGTATTGATATCGCCTTAGCAGATTAACAGAAATCGTCTAAAATTTGAACTCGTGACACCTCCCAATACCATTGCAAGCTTACTTGTGATTGTCCCCCTCAATTATTCAAAATACCTCACTTTCATATTCAAATACACACAAGTAAAAAAGTTAATATCACATTAGTGATTTTAAATTTTATTCTTGGGGCCACTTTCTAACATTGTTGCCTGATATTAAAATAAGCGAAAACACTCTGCTATGCTTAATAAAAAACAACATCTATTCATTGCCAGATTGTACAACTGTATAAGTCAAGGTTCATAAGCCTCATCCATCTCATTCTAGGGACTGCATATTTTGTATACAGTTTTTGTAGTGGAATCAAAACACAGGTTGTTAAGAATATCGTCAGTAAATATGAGAATTCTTGCTGTGAAATTTCTATGCTGTTTAACCTAATAGAATTCGAATCTCTGAGAGAGCCAAGTACTAAACTTTAGCATTCCATATTAGCAAAACTTTATACGTACGTATTTATAACCTCAATTTACTAATCAAAAAATCCCCCCTAACCAACCAATTAGCACATTTATATGACCTTCTATAGAGGAAGAGGACATGACATTTCCGAGCCGGTATTATTAATATGACATTCTTAACAGGTTAATGCATCAATCTTTAAGCAAACACTTAGGAATGTTTGAAATTCAAACAATTCTTGTGACAAAAAAACAAATAATTAGGAAATTCTTTTTAACCAAACAATCAACACAAATCTCTCTTTTTTATAGAGAAAAGAGGAAGCGCATAACATTCCTGAGACAGTAATAGTGAACACTGTCGTTTAAAATTAGAAAAAATTAATCACACAAGCATCATCATCGTCGACATCGCTTATCCTGACGGGATGCACGACATGTTTATCCAACGTATAGGAATACACGTTGATGATTAAGCGTTTTTCTTCTGCATCTCGTGCTCGTGTTTCGAATTTTGATGTATCAGAAATAGTCACCGGGTATTCGATGCCAGACATTACACTTTCAAAACTCGGACTCGTATTGTTTGTAATATCCAACCCACTGTGGATTATTTTTGCAATAAACAGGATGTAGTGCAGCCAATATACACAAAAAAAAAACACTTGTTATCGCTGTTCTGTATATTTAACACAGCCCTCTTGTGTTGAATGTTCGGTGGAAGAGGCATAAGTTAAGTACGTGTTGCTAGAAGGCCTTCGTCGTTGCAAGTCATCCATAACCCATTCACTAAGAAATAAGAAAAAAATATTGACGTACTGAAAAAAAAGTTGACTTGTTCACCGAGTTCACAGATGTTTACTCATTGATGACTCCGTCGTTATCGTCTATCAAAAAACCTAAGTACGTTGGAAACAGTGAGAGAGTTATCGAAAAATCTCCCCCTTGTCGATTTTTTTTGGTGACGTAGAGTACGCGTAGAGAGGTCGGGGTTTAGTGTGTCGATTTAGTTTCGATTAACATTACTGTGCATAAAGTAGACTTAAAACAACAAATCCAACCCAGAGTACACGCGTCAATACCATCCACCATGAGTAAACTAACATGATCATGATCATCGCCCCCTTCCCCTCCCTCCGATTGTTACCTCGCTTTTATGTTATTCGCAATAAAAAATAGTTTTTTCAAGCGCACGTTATGTATGCTCATATTTTTTTTTGTTTAGCGTAAATTTCGATGTTTAATCAAAACACCACTTCCTGTTCACTAACGCAACTCGCAATTATTACACACACATGCAAAAAAAATAACAAAAAAAAAACAAAACTTACCTACAAAAAGCTGCTAGCAATTTAAACACACAAAACGGTTGTATAATCGCGTGCGGACGTTCCGCCCGGCACGGAAGTTGATGTTTATCGCGGCATTATGAATCCAACCGGTTGTACGGAAGCTGATCTTCACATATATTTCTCACGGGACACGCTCAATGCCACGTGCATCCGCAAGATCATGGCCTTGCGTAAAAAAAATCAAAAAAGTCAAGAATTGCAAGGAGAAGAAGACCTTGCCGCCGGGCAAACTGCTCGAAATAGACGCAAAACAAAACACAGCGAAGTTGATGATGAACAGCATGTAGTGTCAGATGAACCAATTTTACGTTCGAAGGCCGTACGGAAACGCAGCCGTTAGAGAACCTTTACTTTTTTGGTTGGGCACCACGCACCCCTGGCGAGGTTATATAGGGGCCAGGGATCCTAAAAAGAAAAAACAATTATTATTTTGTTTGTTTGCTTGCGTCACAATACAGGCGCGCACGCGTGTGTGTATGTGTGTGGCACATCGTTCCCGAGAGAGGTTTACAAAGGTCACAATATATAAACATGGCCCCCGGACTTGGATAAAAAAATTATGATAAGATACATTCATTTACTCATCACGCTGTGTCAGCGTAATAAATGAGGCGCGGAACATAGAGAAAAGATGTGTTTTTTTTTGTGTTTTTTTTGAGGTTTTGGTGCTGTTTTCTTCGCTGTGAAACATCGTCAGCGTAATAAATAAGGCGCAGAACGTGGAGAGAAACCTTGGTGATTTTTTTCGAGTAAGGTGTTGGCAACACTGCGAGAAAATGAGGTTTATGCCTTACAAGAGCAAACCATTAAGGCGAGCCTCACCGAGCCTCACTTTCGGTTTGTGAACTCTCCATTTTGGTCTACTGTGAATAGCCAGAAATGCTGCCCCTCCCAGTCATCCATCTCTCTTACAACAGCGTGTGTGTGCTGGCAACTCTCTCTAGTTGCAGGTTTTTTTTTTAGTTAACTCGTAATCCTCGTCAAAAACTACAGTAACATCATAATGTCATATTGCACAGAAGAGAGAGGACATCGCTCACCACTGTTGCCAGCCATAAATCTCTCTCTCTCTCTTTTCATCTTACAGCAAATTTGGCATCTCTATTTTTTTTTAGTTGTAAGTAAATTGCCAACACACTCTAGTTAATAATGCTACATATTATACGCACACACGCACACACATACTATATTGCCATCCACCCATCTCTCTCTCTTTTACGGCAGTGCTTGTTTGTTGCCGGCTCTCCTTGTTTAGTGTGTGTAGGTTGGCAAAAAATGCTTTATGCACTGTAAGGCAAGCCTCAAGCAAAGTTGCCAGCTCCTTGCTTTAGGTTAGGTTAGACCAAGAAAAAAAGCTGTAGGTAGGTGTTGGCAGCTGTCGGTTGTTTAACTCTTCCCTCTCTCTTTTTCTCCTCTCTTTTTTTTTGTAAAAGGCCATGGCAAAAGTACCAGTAGGTTGGCAACCTTGCTTTATGCACTGTAAGGCAAGCCTCAAGCAAGGTTGCCAGCTCCTTGCTTTATGCACTGTAAGGCAAGCCTCAAGCAAGGTTGCCAGCTCCTTGTTTTAGGTTAGGTTAGACCAAGAAAAAAAACCTTGGTGATTTTTTCGAGTAAAATATTGGCAACACTGCGAGAAAATAGAGCTTATGCCTTACAAGAGCAAACCATTAAGGCGAGCCTCAAGCAAGATTGCCAGCTCCTTGCTTTAGGCTAGGTTAGACCCAAAAAAAAAAACCTTGGTGATTTTTTCGAGTAAAATATTGGCAACACTGCGAGAAAATAGAGCTTATGCCTTACAAGAGCAAACCATTAAGGCGAGCCTCAAGCAAGGTTGCCAGCTCCTTGCTTTAGGCTAGGTTAGACCCAAAAAAAACCTTGGTGATTTTTTCGAGTAAGCAGCTGGCAACACTGCCAGAAAATGGGGCTCATGCCTTACGAGAGAAATCCATTAAGGCGAGCCCCACCGAGCCCCATTTTCGGTTTCTGGACTCCCCCACCGCCACTACTTTTCGCCCGCATCGCTCTTCGCGCTACTGCTTCGGCGGTAAACGACCCCACCTCGGCAACTCCGCCGCTGCAACAACGGCAACTCCCCGAACCCTTTCGGTTCGCATCCTCTTCCACCCGAAGCGAATCTATTTTTTCTGCCTCCACGGTCATGAACGAAGAATCCACATCCCCGATAACGATCCAATCAGAGGAGGATGCGGCGGAAGCGAGCACAACATCCGCTTTGGAAGATTAGCTATCGACATTATGCTCGACCAAAAAAAGCTGCATTGCTGCAGGTCGAATTTTCTAACCTTTTCGCGTACTGGTACCACGAATTATTTTTATGAAATCACAAACACGAAACCGGTGGATGCCTCGTTTCAAGCATAGTTGAGTTTCGCGCTGGTTCTCACAGAGCGGGGCCACCCGTTTCATGCAATTAGAGTTAGGCCAAACCTTTGGGATCGAAACAAAAACGCTCGTCAACTTGCTATTTTGGATTTTAAACCACACCACCCTGACGGGTGTGAAAGAGGCCGAGGAAAAAATGTTCGAATACCATGACAATATGCATGGGTGGAACTGTCAACGGGGTACTTACCCGTTCATTGCCATTTGTCCCCAGGACATGCGCATCAAAAAAGTATTTTGTTGAAAAAAAAAGTATAGCATTGTTCCTTTGTACCACACGCATGAGTGAATCGGTCAACGGGGTTCATTGCTAGGGCATTTGCTCATTGTGTTTTAACCAGGAGGTCGCGTGGGTTGGGGGTTCCAATATAACACACCTGTTTTCTCCTTTTGTACATCATTATCATAGTGAACGTCAATAGTAGTGCATATTAGCCTGTTCAACGCAACACTTTGTAGGTATGCATTTGACGCCTCTTTTTTTATCAATTGAATATCAGTTTTTGACATATTTTGACAATTTTTTGTCGACGTTTTAGCGTTTAGCGATTTTTTAGTAAAATTTCTCTTATTTCCTTTTTTTCCCACTCACACTTGGTAGGTATATCACGATCTTACGTGATACAATTTAACCTATCTTTTTTCCTTACGATTTTTAAATTTTTTTACGATCCTAAGTGATATAACTTAACCTATCATTTTCTTTATTTACGCACCGAACTAATTTATATTGGATTCTGTTTGTTTTAATATTTCAGTATTTTAAAGTTTTTTCACATATTTTTTATACACCCTAAAAATGTGTAGATTTTTTTTAGTATGTGGCAATTTTTTTTTTTACGAATTTTTAAAACTGTTCCGTCACCCTCTCGTTCTTCACGTCGTACGCGAAGGATTTCTCTGCAATCAGGATGACGCTACACAGAGTATCGGCAGGCAGCGCGTCGTGGAACTCGCAGACGACCTTAATGTTGGTGCGATCGTTGATCACCACCTGCTATCTTTTTGTGGTATTGATGACGAACATCGGCCGGCGGATTTTGAATTCGCTGGGAGTGTAGTACATGTCCACGCTTCCCTTCGTTACCCTCTTGTAAGCCGTGTAAGCTCCGTAAAGTTTTAGGTAATCGTCTTTGGTCATGTCGAGGTTGTAATTCTCGCGCGGGAACACTTCGTTCCTCCCATTCTTGAGATAAACGTTCTTGATCTTGCAGTCGTCGAATTCGCAAACAGATTTTTCCTACGTCTTGCCGTTTCCAAGATAATCTTACTTCCGGTCGCCATTTTGGATTTCCGAGCATAGGTTCTATTCATATTTTACTTACATATAGGTGTACATGATGAATCAGCAAACAGATTTTTCCTACCTTTTATCGTTTCCAAGATAACCCCACTTCCGGTCGCCATTTTGGATTTCCGATCATAGGTTCTATTCATACTTTTTCTCACATATAGGTGTGCATGATGAATCACCAAACATATTTCTCCTAATTCTTACCGTTTCCAAGATAACCCCACTTCCGGTCGCCATTTTCGATTTCCGAACATAGGTTCTATTCATGTTTTACTCACATATAGGCGTACGTGATGAATCACCAAACAGATTTCTCCTAAGTCTTACCGTTTCCAAGATAACCCCACTTCCGGTCGCCATTTTCGATTTCCGAACATAGGTTCTATTCATATTTTACTCACATATAGGCGTACGTGATGAATCACCAAACAGATTTCTCCTAAGTCTTACCGTTTCCAAGATAACCCCACTTCCGGTCGCCATTTTCGATTTCCGAACATAGGTTCTATTCATATTTTTTTCTCACATACAGGTGTACATGATGAATCACCAAACAGATTTTTCCTAAGTCATGAATTGGAGGGTTCTATGACAACCAATATTAATTCTCGTAAGAGAACAGAAAACACACACAAAAAAAAATACTGTGGTCACTACAACAAATAGTCTTCTTCAACCCCAATCCAACAACCCAAAAATCATCATCCTAACTAGAACCATGTAACTATCTGCCATCTGTTAGAGGTTTTGTGAACTAAGTGGTGCTTTGTTTGTGTGTAAAAAAAAAAGAAATGCAATGCTTTTTGCACTTGGTTATCATCACTCAAAATGTTATTAATTGTTTTTTAAAATTAATTTCAACTGAAAACTAATAATTAATATTATCTAAAGTTACTAATTAATATTATACAAGTAATTGATATAATTTTTGTTCTTGTTGCTAGTGTTGGGTAATTATAGTTGTTGCAAAATATATAGCTCTCGCGTATGACAGTTTCTGAGTTTCGTTGGGTATATATAGACGAATCGAAATTTTACTTGTTATGTTAAATTGTATGTTAGGGTACATGGTAGGAGAAATCTTTGTATATTAGAGCGCTCTTTTAATGATTTGCCTATAACTGCATACAGAGAGCCGTAAATTTAGCATAAAATATCCTGATCCTGTTTCTTCTAGCATGTGCGACGTTTGTTGTGGTGGGCTCATTGGGGGAAATGTGATTCTCCCAGTATGTCATCTGACTTACTAGCATATGCGATACGAAGAACAGGTGTGTATGTGGCTTACTAGGATTAGGCTCATGGTAATGAGGTCCTAGTAGCTGAAACGTTGTCGGGGTATTTTGCATTTTTTTTATTATTACGTGCTAAACTACACGAGAGCCTCTACGTGATTTCTAACCCTTCTCGCAGATTAGTATTACGTCGCTTTGGATAACCGTATTTAAATGAAATTGGTGACATTTAAAAGAAAAACTCAAATATTTTATTTTACAACTCGTAGACATTGAATGTGGCCCTCCCACGAGTGCCCCTGCAGACATCAAGGCGATATTCCCATTCATGCCACACACGCTCCAACATGGAATGGATTGCAGAAGTGATGCGAATTTGCAGTTCTTGCAGGTTTTGAGGCAATGGCGACCAATTGTCATCATTTCCGGCACGTCCAATCCAAGCCGCTCATTCTGATGTTTCCGAACATGTAAATGCCAGTGAGGAGGTGAAAAATAAATTTATTGCCTTCATTTTCTTCCAATTGTGGAAATAAGCATTCAGTGAGCATGTCAAGATAAGCTGGACATTTCACAGTGGCCGCTCGAAAGAAAAAATGACTTGACGTTTCGATACTCGTTCATTGTTGATATTGGTGTCCATTGTTGACATGCACAAAATATTTCAGTTTTTTTTTATTTCAAATGTCACCAATTTTATTTAAATACGATTATCCAAAGCGACGTAATACCACTTTAAAGTATGACAGTATATTTATGGACACGGTGTACTATTTTCCTCCGAGTTTGCCTTTCGGTCTTCCATCAGAAGAAATGCTTGTAATTAATATCACATAGTGCCATTTAGTAGTTGTATTTACAATATAACCAGCACCACTTACAAGTGTAGAAAAGAAGAGGTTATTTGATTGAACAACCCGATTTGCTTACACTTAAAACAATGCCAAGAAGGGCTTATACCCCAATTCTTCTAGTGTGATATGCTTTGAATTTTTAAGAATTTTGAATTCTAGTGTAGAAAAGATGAGCCTCAATAATCTGATTTGCCTATACTTAAAACTATGCAAAGTTCCCATATCATCTTATTGTTTATAGTATGTTTTTCTGTCAAAATCCCAGGAATCTTGAATTGATATAAAGCTCATAGCTCCTGGGTTCTGAGACCCAGTGGAGTATGGTGCATAGCTCCATGGTTTTTATTGTTTTGTAATCAGGAGGCCTCTGGGTTTGAATCCTCATAAAATGTCAAGCCTCCCCTGATTGCAAAATGTTAATATTGTTGCCTTGTAAACAAAAGGCTCGGGTTTGAGTCCTGATGAAATGTGTAAGATTGAAATACATGTGGCAAAATAATATCTCCACACGTGAGATTTTGAGAATAATTATTGCTAGTTGATATACAACTGATAGCTCCCAGATCTGAAACCTGGTAAAAAGTGTTGTACAAAAGAACAAAATTATTTTATATTGGGGATCACCAGAGCCTAGTTACTGCTGTTGGGTATAAAAACACCAGCTCAGCCACTAACTGCTGTTATAATTGTTTTTGGCTATACTTGAAATTAAGCGGAAAAATACTTATATTCTCATAGCAAAACTTCCCGATCAATACAATAGAACATGTGCAGGCGTGCATAATTTATTGCCTGCATGTTCTTCTAATCTTTTGATCAGTCCCATGTCTCGGCCAGCAATAAATCATGCACGCCTGGGAGATTATATCTGCTGACATGCAATTTTCCCTGAAAGGACACAGTGTAGATTATATCTCTTGCATGCCATCCATCAGTGTCATTAACTCCAAGGTAAATTCTTAGTTGGCCGTTTGCATGACAAACATGCAAGCCTGAATGAATTCAGTTGTGTGAATATGTACCTGAGAGAGACTCTCCATATTCACTGCACATTTCAAAATCCCATTTTGAATTGTATTTGAGCTTGCCTGCTATATGCAGAGGTGCTGACAATAAGTTTGCCTGCTATATGCAGTTGTGGTGTAGACATAATTCCATGTCCTATATGTTCTATAATCAAAAGGCCCCAGGTTCGAAACCTGGCAGAGTGTCTGAGCCTCTCTGACTGCAAAGTGTTGGTATTATTGTTTTATAATCAAAGGGCTTCTATGTTTGAATCGGCCCTCTAGAATTGCTCTGTGACTCTCTCATTTCTTACATCATAAACATATGATTTTTCACCTATGAGAATAAAACTACATATAGTTTCATCAGGTAATGCCTCATGGAATTCACAGATCATTTTAATATTTGTCCTGTCATTCACCACAACTTGTTTCCTTTTTGAAGTGTTGATGACAAACATGGGCCTCTGTGCTTTGAATTCATCTGGTGTGTAATACATGTCAGTATTGCCAGTAGTGACCCTTTTGTATGATGAAAATGCCTCATATAATTTGAGGAAATCATCCTTGGACATGTCTAAATTATAATTTTCTCTAGGAAATACCTCCTTTCTGCCATTTTTAAGACATATGTTCTTGATGTTGCAGTTATCAAATTTACTTGAATTTTTTTCTTGATTATTGTGTCTTCCAGTCTGAAACAGCACCACCACAAAATCCGGCATGTCATATTGTATACTGCAGAATGAATTTGTAGCATCAAACTCATTATAGGTACCAGATGCGGGCTTCTGTACACATTGATATGTATAAAATTGTAAAGGAATCTGTGAATTTTTTATTATATCTGGTTTGTATTTAAGAGCATAACTGCCTTCATATTCAACAACTGGGATTCTTAGCTCCATAGTCTGAATAATGCATTTGCAATGCATGTATTGGGCAAAGCTTCCCCTGTAGAGTTTAATGTGCTGTACCTCATCAAAGCATTATTGTCATTGGCAGCTCTTCTAAATGTGATTCTTAAACCACCCTTCCACATAATATCTTTGTAATCTGAGAAGAATCCTGGCAAAAGGGCGCATAGGGAACAGCACTGTGTGGATCTTGGATAATATTTTATCACCAGCCTCAAATCCACCTATTTTGTAGTAAGAAGCCTCGGTTTTGGATAATTTTAGTGTGGCCAAAGCTGTGGAGGTAATGCCGGGATAATCTATTCTGTTTATAACAACTCCATGCTTTCTGATCTCAATTTCAGAGAACAGATGCGGCACAAAATTGTCCACCAATCTTATATTTGAATTTGCCGGATAATCTGTTCCATCGAGCTTTACAACATCAAATTTGATGTATAGATCTGCTCTGTGGGGGTGTATAAAGCCATCCCCTACATCAAGATCAACCTCAATCTCTGTGTTGGGTTGATTTAAATTTGCAAATGTCCTCCTGTTTGGGGGGAATGATTGTAGCTCATAACTCTCAATATTTTCCATTTTTTCTTGTATGTATTTTTATTTAAATATTAATCTCTATGATTGCAGTTGTTGTGGCTCCAGCAAAATCAACAAATTCTTCTTTTTCATTAGTGACCATCAATTCAATATTATCTATTCTATTATGACACACAGGAAAATATAATGTTGGGGATGGAGTGTAGATGATTGGCTCCATAAATTCAGAATTAGGTTTGAATGTTGCAATGATCCCAGTTTGTTTGTGAGTGCCTATACCATTTGATTTGGTGATCATACCCTCAGCCTCATTACAGTGAATATTCAGAGTCTCTATGGCTAAGAATTTAGGTATATTAATAGCAGTGTGTTTGATGGCTGGTTCAAGTTTTGTGTTGTTCTCAAAGCCCAACAGCTCTCCTATAGTACCCAGATCCACTGTTTCTGTAGCAGATACAATCTCTACTCTGTGAGTGACAGAATTTTGAGTTAATACTATACCTCTGGGTAATTGAGCATTTAAAGTGGACAGATTTTACTACCCTGGAGTGATGACAATTTTTTGATGCCCTACTGCAATTTTGTTGTTGTGGTGTGTAATATTAGGGATTAAGTACATGCCATAAAATGCTCTGAGAGCTATTGTTTTGGGATACACTATATCATCATGTAATTTGAGTTTCAATATTGAATTTTGGCTGGTGAGATGGAATACCCCCATGATGTTTTAAATACCACAAGGCTTTTTGAAAGTGTTCAATTGATGGTTTATTTATTTGAGACATATATCTAAGAACAGATAAACACAAATGTCCACAATTAACATCTTTGAAGTTTTGAACACGGGCATTATTGTAATAAAGATTAGGTGATTTTAGATATTTTATTAAATATTCAGGTGGAACACCTCCAAATGAATCAAACACAAATGCCTCATTGTTTAAATATTTAAGATAACAGATCCAGTGAGTGCCCTGTACTTATCCAAATTAACAATGCCACACTCTTTGTTGAGTGGTTGCTCTGGCAAAGAATCAGACATGTACACACCTCTAAAATTTTTGATGCCCAGTGGCTTGATTAAAGCTTCAATATCTTGGTTTGTAAGCGGCTCTTGTTTTTTTAAACTTATTCATGGCTCTCTTAACACCTTTTCCTTGTTTCTACATGGCCAGGTCATGGCGCTTCAATTCATCTAATTCTGCCTTATTTTTCTTGGCATCTATTACTGTTTTTGCTATGGCAGCTGATCCCCCAGCCAAGCTCCCAACAGCCCCAAGTGCTGCTAAGATGGCCGGGATAGTAAATATGAAACCCCCCACATGTGATTTTTTTCTAGAATGTTGTAATTTTTTTAATTGGGGGGTACTAAGCAACAATTTCATACCATGGCCCTTTGCAAGACAAGAATTTTTTTTCTTGCGCTGCTTTTTGGTTAAAAGACTGTCAATAGTTTTAAGAGATTTAAGACCTGCATAAGGTATTTGATACATAACACCCTTGGCCTTCATTCTAGGTTTATTATATACATATTCACAGCACCCACCCCAGTTTTTGTTTGGTGTTCATAGCTATGGTGGTCCCCAATGCTGCTATTTTTTCACTCAAAGAAGCATCTTTGCTTACAAATCTACCAAATGGAGCCTCTTCTAATTTCTTGTCTGCAACATGTCTCTTGTCAAGATCAGAATGTGTGTTGTATGCTATGTCATGGTCTCTACAAGCAGCATCTAGGGGATTAACACCAGGATCACCTCTGTTTAATCTATGGTCCAATTTTGTGCCTGGACCACAATACTGATAGCCTGGAATGTGTAGTTCAAATGGCAGCTTGTTTATAATGTCATTAACAAGGCCCCGGCCCTCAGAAATATTCCAAAATTTAGGTGGTAGAGTATTAATAATTTTTATAAGATATCCAATCCCCTTAGTGTCATTCACTATAAAATTAGACAATTTTGTGCTTATCATGTCCATAATTCCAACCTTTTCATTGTAAAAATTGTGGTTGCCAGCATTTTCCTCCCCAGCTATCACCAATAACCTATCTACAAGTTTCCTGACATCATCAACCCACACAAATTCTTTGGGCAGGGTGTTGTATTGTTTGATTCCACTGCCTGTCTTAATTTGTGACCATATGGGCTTGATTAAATTGTTGTATTTTGCTCCACTGCTAGACTTGACTCTTTTTTGTGTGGGATCATTGTTCTGGTATAGAGCATCTGATTTTATTAATATTTCTTTGTAATGTTCATAGTCTTGATCTGTATAGCTGCCAGGCCTTTTCCGAGTCATCAGTTCCCACAATCCAGGTGTGCCGGGATATTTAACAAAACCACCTCTTTGTCCAAGATGAGATTCTGAATATACAATTATATCATCTCCCATAAATGTTACTCTGAAATTGCCAATTCTATGTATGATGCTACCATCACGCTCTGTGTCAGCATATAAGCCAAAAACCTCATCTTTGTTGTCTTTAGGTGTGCTTAAATATTTTTGAGCAAGAAGACCCAATTCAATAGGATCCTGAGTAGCTTCAATTCTTCTAGGAGCAACAGGACTAGGTGTATGAATGCTGGAAAGTGGGGTGAATGGATAATCTAATATGTTCCTGGCAGCTACAGGTACAAGCTCTGTGATCAAATTTTGATTTTGCTCTGTAACAGTTTTGATATTTTTATCTAATTCACTAATATCACCAATAATAGGCTGTTCTGTTTTTTTTGTGTTGTTCATAAATTCCTCGGTTCTGTGATTTCCATCCCTTAAACCTTTTTACAAGATAATCTCTTAATTTAAGATCATCAATGATTGGCCTTTTCATGGTTATTTATATATGTTTCAATGTCTAGAAAATTGTTAATTTTATTTCTATATTTACCACTATTGGGTTTTCTTGTCATATCAATTGTGACAAACCCATAACTGTCCTGGTTCCAGCACCTACTGCAAAACTTGGAAAAATCATTGTAGCTCAAGTCCCCACCTACATATTCATCATGTATGTGTTTGAGGTTGGTATGATCTTGATGAAACACACATATAAAATTGCTGTTGTCTCGGATCAGCTGCTTCGGTATTTTTGAAAAAGTCTGTGCCAGGAAGAAGCAATCAATGTTTTTGTGTCGGCCCTGTGTAAAGAAATTTCTAACCTTGTTTTGATTATCCAGTATAATGTCATCAAACACAACAACAGAATTATCGAGACATTCATGAAGTGGCTTAACATCTGGTTCAAAAGTGGCTATATCCAATCCATCATATAGCTTCATCAGCTGTTGATATTTTAATTGTTCCAAGCTCTTAGAAAAGACATACAAGTGCCTGTTTTTCCAGTCTAACCAGTTGGGTGCCAATAAAAAATTATCAACCATTAGTGTAGTTTTACCACAAGCCGATGGCCCAACAATAAGACATCTAATATTTTCAGGCAGCAACTTGCCATTTCTCTTAATCTGCTGTTCAGGTTCTGGCAGCCTTTTTATAACATCCCAGGTGCTCATATTATTATTTTGTTTGCATCGATCCAGCTGTGTTCTGGGAGTCCTAGCCATTTGACAAGTAACTTGTTGCCTTTTCTGCGGATGATTTTTTCTATGAGATATGTGTCGGGCTGTTTAGTTTTGCTGAGCTCTTCTTCATAGAACCTGCCTTTGAGAATTTCTCCTCGGTGGTCTTTTATTATATATGTGTTAAGGGTCCCAGGTTTAATTTGAACCACTGTAAATAATTCAGTGCTCCAGTTTCTTGTAAAGCCTCTTTTGAATAAGAGCTTATATTTGCTGATTCTTACTTGATCACCCACCCTGTATTTGGCCTTTCTTGTTGTTGGCTGATATTTAGGATAATAAACAGTGCTGACCAATTTTTGCTCATCAGATGAAGTTACTTCAGAGGGTTTCATGTTGATTGTGGAATGGACCGAGTTGTTATATTTTTGTAGAAGTTCTGGAAGAATATTAATCCATTTATAATTACCTTGAAGTGTAAATTGTTTATACATAAAATTTTTTAGGGTTTTGTTGAATCTCTCTACAATTGAGGCCTTGAGATCACTGTAACTCGAATAATGTTTTATTGACTGTTTGCAAATGTTTTATCTGTTTGCAAATAGCGCGGTGATCTTCCACTCTGATTGATGATTGTTCTGATGGTTTCTGTAACACATTTTCCAGTCTTGGATTTGAGTGGCACAGCCCAGGCAAATTTTGAAAATGTGTCTATTACAGTGAGAAGATACTTGTAGCCCTTGTTGATTTTGTCTAAGTTTTTCAACTGTCCTCTTGCCATTTCAATCAAGTCGCTCTGCCATAAATCATCTATGCCCTTTGTGACTACTGGCAGTCTCTTATAATTATGTCTGGCTTGTCTGTGTAATTCATCAACAATAATTTCTCTAGACATAATATGAAAATAAGAATATTGCAACTATGGGGTGTTCAGCAGCTGATACTACAGGATTTTCTAAATATAATTTGTCCCCTATTTGTATTTTAAATTCCAGAGAACCATCATCTTCAGCATAGGCTGTTTCTAATGTATTGGGGTCTGTAAAATCCTCTAACTCTACACTGGTGATTTTTGGTTTGTTGTCAGCATTTGTTATTGATAAGGTGGGGTAGTGGTGTGCCTGTGGTTGAAGCCAATATTTGATCTTGATTGGTCTCAATGTGCCCCCAACAAAAAACTGGTAATAAAATTGTGCAGGGGACAGCATATATATTTTGCCACCTGGTGTAAATGGAGAATCATATTCTTTGTTGGGGATGCTGTACAATTCAAGAATTACTGTATGTTTTGCATTCTCGATTATGCCTGTTATTTCCTTTTCTGCTGTAAGCAATCTGCTTGTTACAGATTCAAGGTGCTCATTGATGGTCCTAACAACATCATCATGGCCTGGCTTGATCTTTATGTCCACAACAAGTTTCTTGTATTGTTGCACAATCTCTTGTAGCTGGGTGGCAAAAACAGACAGGGCATTTGCTTGATTGGATTCCATGGTCCCTACCTGTTGCTTGATATTAGCTACAATTTGTTGCAAATTTTCAATAACTGCCAATTTTGAATTTTGAGCAGTAAGATCATGGACCTGTCTTCTGATATCCTCAAACAGGGCATGCAGTTCATTAATATGTTGATTGGTTGGTAGAGTGGCCACTGTCTGGGTGAGTTGTTTGATCTCTGTCTGGATATTCTTGATATCTTCTGATTTCAATATGCGATTAACTGCCCTCTTAATATGTTTAAGTTCCTGTGATGTAGGCAGATTAGACACAGTATTTTGCAAAGATTCAAGTGCCAATTTCACATTGTTTAATTCAGAAGCATCAGCCACATTTTGCATAGCATTTTGGAGCAGGGCTATATCTGCCTGAGTGGGTGTTGATTGCTGTAAAATTTCAAGTTTTGTTTGGATATCATCGATCAAGTGATGAAAATGTGACAGCTCAGATTCAGTGTTGAGGTTTTCAAGCTTTGAGATCTGTTCCTGGACACTGACAAGTGTGTCTACAATACCGGGCAGGCGGGATTCTAGAGATTCTTGTATATTTGTCAAATTACTTTGCACTGCTGCTATTGTACCCTCAAGATGGGTTATGGTACTTTGAATTTTTCCAAAATCTTCATATGTTTCAAGTTGCAGCTTAATGTTGGCAACACTCCGAGTTAATGCACTCAAAGCATCAGAAGATGGCAAGTTGATCATAAAATTTTCAAGTGTCTCAATTTTTTCTTTAACCTCGGCTATGGCATTGTTCAGAGGGTCCAGATTAGGTATTTGGAGTGATTGAATCTGTTCTTTTAGAGTGGAAATCACTAGATCAAAATCTTCTTGTGATTTTATGCTTTTGACAATTGTTTGGAGCTGTGCCTGGACATTATTAATCTGTTCTTCTAATTATTGTTTCAATTGCTCAGAGTTGTTAGCCTGGGTCTTAAATTTGGCTTGAAGAGCTGCTACAGCCTCTTCTAAACTTTGAAAATTATCCAATGTGGCCAAATCAGTATATTTCTGAAGCAATAATTTAAGTTCTGAGTCAATTTTAAGAAGAGGGTCCATGCATTGTGATTGTAAATTTGTAATTTCTAATTGAAGACTGGCATTGAGTGTGGTTTGTAAAACTTGTAAATCACTTCTTAATTTCTTGACTCTGACATCAAGCATCAGAATCTCATCACTGTGATCTTCATGTCTTGTATGGCCAAATATATCATTAGGCATTTTTGTTTTAGTGGTTATTTATTATTGAATATCTGATTCTTAATTCTATAAAAAAAGGTATAAGCTTGTCATAGGATCCAGGGACCTCAATATATAAGCAGTCACCAGCAGAAACAGTATAAACAGTGCCAGAAATCATGTTTGAGTGCTTAATTCTATAAATATTTTTCCCTACTGAAATCTTGATATTACCCTCAGGGGTTGTAATAAATTGCAATTGACCACCTTCAGGTAATTGGTAATGATTTAAATTATTGTTAAATATGTACAATATTTTACCTGTTTCTTCATCAACATCTGTAAGTATGCTGTTCAGATGAATAATTAACAAAGCACTTAGTTTAGATATCATATCAGAAGAGGGTTGTGGTGTTGGCAGCTCCATAATAGCCCGTTTTTTGAACCCAAATAAGTTCATAGGCATGTTTATTTATTTCAAATCATGCTCTGTGTTTGGGCATTGATTGCCATTTTTCAAATCACAATGACCCCATTGTAGAGTATATATGCCACATGATAAAATGCATCTCTTATCATCATGTGGGTCCAGAGCCACTTTTCTTACAATATTGCTAGTCAATAAGTGATCCACACTCTGAATTCTGGATTCTGATGTTCTGATTGTGCCGCATGATTTGAGACAATTTTTGTAATCCTCAAATTGGAGCTCTTTTTCCACAATCACTCTGCCAATGCCCTTGGCCTTTTTGGCAACAACACCACTACATGTTTCAAAACTGTACATCTTGTCTCTTAACCCAGCAAATGCCACAATAACATCACCACATGTCTCATCTTTTAACTTGCCAGGCACTTTTTTGTTGTGTTGTTGAATCCTTGTATGTTCACTGGTATCAAAGTATTGAAGCAATTCAGGCTGTGCAATATCTTGATAAACATATTCTGTTTGAATATCAAGAACAAAACTATCTATATCCATGTACATCAATTTTACACTATCACCATAAAAAGGTTTCAACACATCATAATACAATTTTAACATGTGTAATTTGGCCAATTCCAATATCACAGCCCCTACATAAATAGGCTTATCAAATTTAATAATTTTTTTTTCATGTTGAAAAGTGCCATATTTTCATCATAAATTCTTCTATAATTGAAATTAGGCTTTGCAATCAATTTTTTGCTCCGGCTGGGGTCAGTAATTATTTTAACATCGGTATGTTTTCTGACATTTTCAATTGTTTTGCCATACACTGAATTGACCATCAATTTAAACAAGGTCTTATCAAATTGGCTCATTGCAGATGTTCGAAGCTCTGTGTTTGTATCAATATATGACTTCAACCATTTTGAGTGCCTGAACCTCAAAACTTTTCCAACTTTGGTCACTTGAACACCATGATGCATCAGGAACTGGAGGTTTTTGTAATATATGACATAACCCTGTTTCGGCTCTAGAGTCATCATCAATTTCTTGTGTTTAGAGCCAGGTGAGCACTTAACCTTAGGAATTGGGGGCAGATCAGAAAATTTGTTGTGTAAATTATCTGGAATTTTCAGATCAACCTCAAAGAAGAGGCCATAGTCACTGTCATCAAAATCCTGAAGATCTTCAATATTGAAATCTTCAACCCATTCAAGCCCTGCATATGGCAGTTTTTTCATCATGGCATAACCATACAGGCTGTTTGCATCTACATACAGTATATAATTTGATGGCAGTGCTGGATCATAATCAGCAATATATTTGTTATTTGCTTTGCCATATCTCTGAGAACATTGCACCATGCCTCCTCTTATACATTGTTCCATAAACAGATACATATCTTGATCCTGGATCAGATCCAATTGCATTTTAGTGTTTAAAAACATTGCGGACCATGCTAGGCCCGGAGCACTGTAAAAATATATTGGATCCAGTTCATAATTTTGCATGGAAGATTTTCTGAATGCCTGCAATATATCAGCTAAGAGGGTCACATCAAGTTTTAAATATGCCTTGTGATAATCACCAAATGTCTGGCATTTTAAATTGTTCCACATCAACTGGGCATGGTGATAATCTTCATCAGTGATTCCAGATCCTCTGATTTTGCTGTAAAACTATTCTTGTGGTGGCAGAGAACACTCATCAAATTTAGAAAAATCTGTAACATAATCATATGGATATACACCCTTCCGCCTAATTTATTTCAGGTCCTGATTTGGAAACAAAGCACATGTGATTTTGAATTGATCATCAGATAATTGAGTGGCCAGGGTAGCCAAGCTAGCCGATAAAATTCTGTAAGAATCAAGAAATCTTATGTGAATAGAAACACCATTAACTGTAATTATTTTGCTAATAGATATATATATTTCTCATCATTTTCAGCTAAAATAATTAAATTCTGCTTGTCAAACCCCTCGTACCTGATCAAATGATGAAAATTATAATTGGATGCTCCATGGCAAAATATGGGGACAAATTTTGGTCTCTGGATCTGAAAATTGCAGCTATTGCACAGGGCCATTAAGAATTTACCATCTGCATGAGAATGGTGTTTCACCTTGATTTTTGTATCTGAAAATTCAGAATCACATACCGGGCATTTTTCTGCATTGTTGAAATCTTCAATCTGTTTCTCTGTTAAAGGCAACATGGGTTTTAATTTTAATAAGATATTAGATGCTATGTCATGGCACTCATTTTCTATTCTATGTGCAAATTCTTTGATGGCATCTGCTCCCATGTATAAATATTCTTTACTAACAACCCCATCCTGTACAACCACATAATAAAAGCTGGAAGGTTCATGTAACTGGTATGGTGTAATTGAAGATTCCTCAGGGTCTGGGCTGCAGAATGCAAGGTGTTTGAGGTTCGATTCAAAATCACAGACTATATATGCTGGGTGTTCCAACAAGGCTTCAAACTTTCTGAATTTGGCATTTTCACTTGGCTTAGGCATAAGCATATGAACAGGTTTATTATTCCCGCAGTATTTCAGATGCTCAATTAACTTGTTTTTAGCAATTTCTGCATTCACTTCCCGAACCCTATTCACCATTTTTTGACCATCAAATACAGTTAAACATCTTCTGCACAACTTGAATATTGTATTGGATTTGTCTAGTTGTTTTCTGACTAAAGCTTCAAGATTATGAATCAGAGTGTAATGATATGTATCATCCCCTTCAATTAAGAGCAGATCAATCGGAACAGCAGAATCATCATCAAATGTACTGATTCTGAGAGGATCTATCAAGCAATTGTCACGGCCAGTGGAACAAGTAAATACATTAATAGATAATTGTTTGCCATTGATATCCCGTACCTTTTTTTCAAATTTATCAATATTCTGAACAGACATTGGATATTCTAAACCCTCCATTGCTTCATCAAAATCATTTTCATGCTGTTTATAATAACTTATTCTCTGAGGATTCCTTGAAACTGGATACAAAGCAGCTAAAATACACCACAAAAAGCATTTCTCATCATTATTTTTATATTAACCACGGCTTGTTTGTTTTTAATATTGGTAGGTAATGGCAAATATGTAGATCCTTGTAATGGGTTGAATTCAGAAATATTAACATATAACTTGTGTGGAGATCCGCATAGGCTCCATCCAGACTCTTTTGCTGCAAATTCAGAGTGTTTAATATATAATTGTTCTATTAAACTGCTTATTATTTTGTCTGAATTTGCATTTGAATATACAGGTACAGTTTCTGTTATGTGGGGCTGTGTAAATTTTGTGCCATTTGGTTTCTTATATTGTGTAAACAATTTGAGGGACAGCATATAAGAGCCATTTTGTGCATTTAGAATTGCCTGCACATCAGGATTTACACTGTTCAAAAAATTCTTAATGTCACATTTTTGCTCTGATACAAACCGGTAATCCCTTAATTGGCCATTAAAACTTCTATGGATAGGTGGTGCATAGCGTGGCTGCTTTGCTGCTCTAGCATTAACAGGTGTTTCATGCTTCCTTTTCAGACCAGATGTAGATGGTTGTGGGGGCAATGTTGATGACTGTACATAAGAATTACACTTATGAAATTTGTAATATGCCTTGCTTAATATTTTATGGCATCTTGGACACATTTTTGTGGTTTTTCTGCATTTCTTACGGTCACAAATATGGCAATGCCTAGCCCAATTAGAACTAGATATATTTTTTTGCATTGATTGCAATATTTTTGATTTGGCATTTTTGATGTTTATTTATATAAAATTTCCTGGTCCAAAAAAAACAGAACTATGGACAATATGCCAAAAAAAATTATAACAGCAGTTAATAGCTGAGCTGATACTTTTATACCCAGACAACAGCTATTAACTAGGCTCGGGTGATACCCAATATAAAATAATTTTGCTCTGTTGTATAACACTTTTTACCAGGTTTCAGATCTGGGAGCTATCAGTTGTATATCAACTAGCAATAATTATTCTCAAAATCTCACGTGTGGAGATATTATTTTGCCACATGTATTTCAATCTTACACATTTTATCAGGACTCAAACCCGAGCCTTTTTTTTACAAGGCAACAATATTAACATTTTGCAATCAGGGGAGGCTTCACATTTTATGAGGATTCAAACCCAGAGGCCTCCTTATTACAAAACAATAAAAACCATGGAGCTATGCACCATACTCCACTGGGTCTCAGAACCCAGGATCTATGAGCTTTATATCAATTCAAGATTCCTGGGATTTTGACAGAAAAACATACTATAAACAATAAGATGATATGGGAACTTTGCATAGTTTTAAGTATAGGCAAATCAGATTATTGAGGCTCATCTTTTCTACACTAGAATTCAAAATTCTTAAAAATTCAAAGCATATCACACTAGAAGAATTGGGGTATAAGCCCTTCTTGGCATTGTTTTAAGTGTAAGCAAATCGGGTTGTTCAATCAAATAACCTCTTCTTTTCTACACTTGTAAGTGGTGCTGGTTATATTGTAAATACAACTACTCCATTTTTTACTTATTTTTTTGTCAATTTGATATTTACTTTTATGTTGTTTTGTTACTCTTAATTTTTTTTACTTATTATTATTGCTTTCTCGTTGTTGACAATTTCAGTGTAAAATGGCCACCTGTGCTGTATCTGGAATTTTCTCAATAAATAAATATGTCAAATTCATAAATTGATTTGTTTAATATGGAATAAAGAAGAAAAAACCTTCAACAGTGGAAAGAATCCATAATTGTTCCTGTGTTTAAAAAAAGGTGATAAAATGAACTGCAATAATTACCGTGGATTTTTCTCTACTCTCAACAAAATATAAAAATATTATCTCACATTCTTTTAGCAAGACTAACCCCATACGCTAATGAAAATATATGTGATTATCAATGTGAATTTAAACGTAACAAACCAAATTTTTCACATCACACAGACACTTGAGAAAAGTGGGAATATAACGAAAATGTACCTCCATTTAAAAAAAAGAAAAAAACATATGATTCCATCAAAAGAGATAAAATATATTATCGATTTAGAATCTTGTTAATATGACTGACAAATGTACAATTCATGATAGGTTATTAAAAAAAGATGCAACATATCCATTGCTCTTTAATTTTACCTTAGAATATGCTATTAGGAAGGTAAAAGAAACTAACGAAGTACAAAAATTAAACGATTTGACTCAACTGTTAGCATATGCAGATGATGTAAATACAATTAAGAATAATGATAAAATATTTTTCAAAGCAGCTAAGGAAGTTAGCAAAGAGAAAATTACAGGCCGAAACCAAGTGATAATTACTCGTTTGAACCAGTTTCCAATGTCAAGTACTTGGGAGTAATACTAACAAATGAAAATTATATTAAAGAGGAAATGATGAAAAAAAGGCTTAATTCGGAAAATGCATGTTATTTTTTCTCTGTCTCCTCTTTTAATATCTAAGAAACTAAATCTTAAAATATACAAAACAGTAATTTTGCCTATGGATGCGAAAACTTGATCCCTTAAAGATAAATTGAGAGTATTTGAAAATAAGATCCTTAGGAAAATATTTCAGCCTAAAAGGGATGAAGAAACAAGTTAATGGAGAAGGTTACATAATTTAGAAGTACATAATTTATATTTATTTTCAAATATTATTAGATTGATGATTAAATCACGAAGACTTGGGTAGGCACGAATGAGAAAGGAAAAAAAATAAGAGTTTACAGGATTCTTGTTGGGAAACCTGATGGTAAAGGACCAAAACGAAGATGGACCTAAAAGAAATCGGTAAAGATGGAATAGAATGTATATAAATCTTGCTCAGGATAATTACAAATGGAAAACCCATATTGCTGCAGCCATGAACTTTCGGATTCAAGAAGCTTAGAGAGTTTGTAAGTTAATTAGTATACAAATGTAATATAATTTCACATATTTCAGAAACCAAAAGACAGCAACATGTTATTTATATTGACAAGGGAATTCCTACAAAACTAATTTTCCTCGTACGTTTACCAATAGCACTTACATCGTGTTTTTACTTCAATTATTCAATTATGCGATGCAAAGAAGATAAGAATTTCCGTGACTTTATAACATAAATTTGTGCGTTGAGAGAAAAATGGAAATGAAGAGCTGTGCTCCAAAAACCAAAGAAACACGCTTTTGACCGACGAGCGGGAAACATATTAGAAATCAAGGACGAAAATTATGAACAGCGAATGCATGCTTCAGAGGAGAGAGGGGGATATTCAAAAGGAGGTGGAACACAGTAAAGCTCTTCCATGATAAATTTTTGCTTTCTGATCATAAACGCTGTTGTAATTATTATTATCATCATTGAATGGTTAATTAGGTGCTCGGTTTACGCTGCCCCTCCGAATGAAAGATGGAAT